>NC_143057.1:67294166-67603583 GCF_052426305.1 Pelodiscus sinensis
AATCAAACCCCAGTACAGAAGATTGTCAGATATTATACTTGGGTCAGATTGTCTGCTGTGACTATATTCCATTCAGTGCAGCGGGGAGCAGGAGTGCCATAAGGGAACCTATGGCAACTACCCCAGTTCCCTGCTTAGTTCCACCCCTCTCATAGCCCCAGGCTCAGTGTAAGTTAGACTCTCACCTAGGCCAACTGGCAGTAGCCCCAAAGAAACTGTACACCAGCTGGAAATAGAGAAAGCACTGTGCACTCTGGCCGCATTATGACACACCTCTGTTATAACCCCCACCCTGGGTTTATAAGGAAAGTATCATAGGAGCAAGCGGAACCTACCAAAGTCTCTCAAAGCTGGTTGCTTTCTCTGTGCTCAGCCAGTGATGAATCTGGCCTTCCATTTTTTAATCAAGTGATTATGAGAGAGTTAAAACGTATCTTTCTTCATTTCTCTTATTGGTTGAATTTGTATGTTAAGGTTGCAAGATTTGCTGGCATTTTATGTTTTGTAAGACAGGTTTTGAAGAATGCTATAAGCACAATCACTGGAAGATGAGTGTGGTAGTATCAGAAAGGGTTCATGCAGGTAAAAGATTAAAAGGACATGGTCAAGGAATGCTTTAGTATTTAAACCTCTCTGTTGCTTAAGGTTTGTTTCCTCCATGGTTTGAAAAGAACTGGCATTAATATCACTATTGCTTTGTTTTCCAATCAAAAATAATTGGGGACTTGATGGCTAGAGGCCATAAGGTTATAATTACCGTTAGGCCATGATTTTGAGACCAGCCCCAGTTAGTGTGACTATGGAAAAAGTCTGGGGAAGCTTAGTTTGGATGCTAGAAGACAACTATGACCAGTATAACTGAGACTAATAAGTAGACCTACTGGTACCCTCAGGAAAAAGGACATGGATTACAAGAGCATGGAGTCTAAACTTTAAAATACATAAGCAGCCCCTCCTCTGTGTGGCTGAGGCATATTTACAGGATATGGAGACAAAGTGTCACTACAGCTGAGTTTCCCTTTTATTGTGCTGCACAGATGCAGAGGACTTATTTCCCTTTCCAATAAAGTCATCATCAGTATTTCTTGAACTCTAAATACAAACAAAAATCCAGTGCTAAGGAAAAGCTGCATGTTTAAAAGGTAGAGACACAGCTGTGCAATCACAACCTAACCCTCCCTGGTTTTAAATATGTTTTCCCTATTTATGAGTACAGTTGTGACAACTGCACAAGCAAATCTGGTTTGCACAGAGCTTCATCCTCACGTATTTGGAGTGAAAGGTATTGGATTGACAGCCCTGAAGATTTAAGTGTTCCATGTGCCTACAGCACAGTTATCATCTAATTATTTATAACATGTGAAATTCACCTCTGTGCAAAGAGCCAGAATAAGGTGTGAACACTGCTCATATCCTACTTAGCCCCCCTTGGGGGAAAGAGGTGGTGTAGGAAAAAAAAGATATCTACAAGTGGCACACACAGCCCTATGCCCTCCATTCTTGCAGAGGGATATTGGGGACCATTATGGAATGGGAGGGGAAATGCCAAAAATATGTTTTACTTTGGTGATCCTGAGCCAGCAAGCCATTCTTTCTGGGCCCTAGATGCTCTCCAGAGCAAGTCCAATGAAGGGGAGAGAGAAATGGTAACAAGTAACCTACATCACCTCTTCCCTCCGTGTGCCAAGAGTGTGTACTTGAGGATCTTGCTCCTTGTGCCTATACACAAATATATGGTGTCTTTGAAAAATAGCTTTTATTCCTTGGCTAACAGTAGGATTTAAAGCAAGAACAGTAGATAATACATTCAATCATAAGTTGATCAATTGACAGAACAAATTAAAATTAATAAAACATTACTTGCATGGTATAAGATAATTTCCCAAAACTTAAGTGTGTAGTAGAGGAAAGAAAGAAAAGAATAAACTAATTACAGAAGATAAAGAACTGTTCAGAAACCAAAAATCTCCAATTACCATTCTAGTCTGTATACCTTCTTAAACCACACTCACCACTGTAGTATCTGAGCACCTTCTAGTAGTGTATTAAGTGATATGACTACACCTCTGCCACAGATTTGTTTTCCTGTTCTTCTCCTGTGCAGTGAAGTGTCTTCTTTTGGCAGGTGGGTTTTTGTTTTTTGTTTTCCTTTTCTTTAATACACACATGTGAGTACACATATATGTTAGAGAAATGCACCTTGCACTTGCATTCGAAGGAAATAAGGTTTATGAGGGTCCTTGTCCCTGGGAGAGTTCATTCCACTTTCTCAGACCAACCCCAAAGACAGTTTTATCTCCCAGAAAGACAAGATTTACCTTTGTTTTAAGGACTTCCATTGCATGAGAGGAGTGGAGTTGCTGATAGTGGTTTTCATCCCATTGATTGAAGCACACTTTTTTGATATTCTGGGCCTATTATAATCCAAATTACTGAAGAAATATTGAAGGGGCCTACCTATATTTTAAGGGCCTCCTTTTTATTCCTCCAGCTCTGTTTCTCATTCACCAAAATTCCAGCTTTTTCTCATTTGCCTCTTAAACTCTGAAGCATATGTTAAAGTTTCTGGCTTATTAGGGCATGGCACACTACAGGGGACATTATTGTGCTCTGCCTAATTCTCACCCATAGGTACTGTCCTGCTTTAAAAGAGGTTAAGAAAGGTTTTTAGTGTTCCTTGGGGCTGTTGGTAGGAGGACATAAATTAGAGTAACCCTGAGGCTGACCAGCCTCTGCCCAACCTTAGGAATGAGGGAATATAAAACTGATATTTGCATTTCTTGTGATTCCTCTCAAGTTTTACAGTTTTATGGTAGGACTAATGTGGAACAAATACCTATACAGTACAATGTAAAGTGATTTTAAAAAATGCATAGCTAATACAACAAGCTGAATTTTTAAGCATGTTCATTACAATGAAAGGCTAACCTGACCAACAACAATTTGGATATAAGATCCTCTTTACAGTACAGAGAAAAAAAGGAGACAAAGATGCATTATGTTGTGCATATGATTATTGAAAGGGGAGGAAAATTTCATTCTGCATCATATACTGTTTTAACCCATAATTCTTTTTATGAAAATAGCCTGTTTCACATTTTATGCTCCTTCTCATGCCTGTGTTAAAAATCATGCCAGTGGGAAGTAGTATACGTTATAAGGGAATACAATCAAAACCAGATATGTATTTCAATTTCAAAAGCCTGGCTTTGTTGTTGTAAATCTGCTTAAATTATGAAATGCTGAAGCACTCTTAGGCTGGGTGTTTTACTGGAATTCAGAAAAGTTATCAGGTTCAGATTCTTTGCCAAAGCATTAATATGCATATCAATATACATTCCAATCAGAGAATATCTTTTTCTCACCCTTTCTCTTGCTTTCTATGAGTATCATATATGTAATAGCCATTTTATACATCCATACATAACGGAATTTTATTGAAAAATATGTGTGGAAAATATAGATCCAGGAACTTGACAAGCTGTATATAAAATTTTTAAGTGAAACATGAAGCTTTTGTAAAAAAAAGTATTTAAGATACTGTATGTGTCTTAAAAATTGAAACTGCCTTGATATTTTAAAACAAAAAAGTTTGAAAATCATTTGCTCTTACGCTTGCTTTCCAAGTTTGTATTTAGTCTTCAATAACAACCTCATCCTACAGCATCTAGAATTACTTTGGAGCAGAAACTTGCTCTTTGGCAGAGAGGTAAGCCTAAGAGCATTTATGCTGTCACAAAACACACCCAAGTTTGACCAGGTTACAAGACTTTGAAAATTTCAGTGACTACATGCTCAGTAGAGGCCTGTTACAATTTGGCAGCTAAATTCTCTGAAAAATCCATCTTCATCTGCATATGCTTCATCCCAGAGTTGCTGGGCCTAAATAAATCTTTCCTTATAGTTGCTTTTCCCAGCTACCAAGGGCTGCTGTAGTTCCAAACATTGGAACTCGGAGCATTGCTTATGTACTATAAGACACCTAGGCAATGAGAAGAACAAAGGCCCTTCTGATTCAGATGAAGAAGTGCAAGGGCATGGAGAAAAGGTTATAGGCTAGAAGGCAGACAAATTTATAAGCATGTGAGCACATTTCTCCACCAAAATCTGGAATTGTACCTTAGAGTCCTGAATTCCAGAATTCTTCTTGTCTCTGCAAATATTTGTGAATACAAATGGAGAAGTATGTGTCTTACCCCATCTAATTTTTGGCCACATGCAAGATAACAACCTCCCACTTCTACCATTAGCTCCAATGGCAGAGGACTATGCTGTGACTCTAAGGAAACGTCTACAAAGCACTCTTATTTTGAAATGAGCTATTTCGGATTTTTTTTTTAAATAGCTTATTTCGAAAAATAGCACGTCTACACTACAAAGAAGCCTCAAAATTAGTCTGAGACAGCCTTCCATAATGTGGACATGCTACCTAGATTTAGAGCCTCAAGAGGCACTGGGGAGTAATTACTTTGAATGGCCCTGGGGAGGGGCTATTTCAAAATAGCAGCAGAGGACTATCTACACTAGTGCTATTCTAAAATAGCTGTTTTGGAATATGCATTATTCCTTGTGGAATGAAGTTTACAGATTTTGCAATAAGCCTTCTGTTATTTCAAAATTATTTTGAAATACCAGAATTTCGATGTAAATGCTCGTATTATTTCAAAATAACTGCCATAATTCTGAAATAACAGTGCTATGTTAGACACATCCTAATGGTGCTGATGCTGCTGATGTCTTGTATGGGGATATATCTGATTCCTTATGATGGAAAGTCTGTTTTTGCAGAGCACTTTTAAAAAATAATATTGTGAAATTACACACACACACAAAATATTATACCAAAAAAACCCTTAAGGATGCAAAGTCACTCAAAAATTTAGAAAGTCCAGATTTAAGATTCTCTAAAGAACGTGTGGGCCCTTTGTGTATATACATTATGATTAAGGCTACGGGTATGTCTACACATCAAAGTTATTTCGAAATAACAGCTGTTATTTTGAAATAACTTTCCTATCATCTACACAAGCCAACTGCTATTTTGAAATTAAGTCGAAATAGCGGAGAGCTTATTTCGAAATTGGCAAGCCTCATTCCATGAGGAATAATGCCAATTTTGAAATAGCTATTTCAAAATAAGTGCTGTGAAGACACTTATTTTGAAATAGGGGGCCTTCAGCTCTTCCCAGGGTGCCCTGATGGCCACTCTGGCCTCAACCAAGAACACTCCTCTCTCTCCCCCCTTCCCCAGGGCCCTTAAAGGGGTGGACTCTGGTGACAGTGCCTGTGCCAGCTCCAAGCCTGCCATCCCAGAGCCAGCAATCACTGCACCGACCCAGAGGCCCCAAAACATGAGCAAGCAAGCCACTGGCAGCCAACCCTCTACCACTCCCCAAGAGCAGTCTGCCAGCTCCCAGGAGCCTGCCAGGGTTCGGAGAAGGTGGGCGCCCTTCTGATCTAAGCCAGAGATCATGGTTTGGGGGGATGCCCCTAACATCCATGATGTCTGCACTAGACGGGGGAACGTGACCATCTATTGCTCGATAGCTGTCAGCCTGGCCACCAAAGGCCACATGCGAACACAGGAGCATGTTTGCTTGACAATCAATTTGGTCCAGTGAGACACAACCCTGAGCCCTGAGCTTCCCCTCTCCCTTCTTCCTCTTGCTTCCCTCTCCCAGCTCCCTCCTCCCAGGTTTCCTCCTCCCCTCTCCCACCCTCTCTTCTTCCCTCTCCCACCTCCTTTCCCCAGTCTCACCAGGGTTTCATTCCCCCCTCCCTACTTTTGTTAAAGAGAGTTTGTGTACATGTATTTTATTTGCTATCAGGAAGGGGGGGTTAAGGAGGGGTTACTGAAAGGACGTGAGGAGAAATGAGGCACAAGCCCCCAGTGGGGCAGATCACGGAGGCTCTTAGTGCTTCTCAGGGTGGAAGCTCTCCCACAGGGCCTCCTGGATACTGACAGCCCCCTGATGGACGTCCTGGATGGTAGCCTGCAGCAAGTACACCCAGGCTCTCAGCAATGCATCCGCGAGAAGCACCAGAGTTCCCAGGGGCAGCTATGGCTCCATGTTGCAGAGTGCTGTGAGTGCAGGCAACCAGATCATGCGGAGACAAAATGCTTTGCTGTCCCTCAGCAAGGTAGGCAAGCAAGCAGGGAAAGCTGAGAACCGGCTGACCAAAGGGGTTCCCTTTAAGCACAGGCCTCAAATAGCCTCAGGCAGCAGCCACACAAAGTTACTCCTGACCTGATGCCCTGCCGGATCTGGTTCCAGCCAGCCTTAAATGCAATTCAGCATCCACTCAGTGTGGACGTGCTATTTCGAAATAGCCAAATGCTATTTCAAAATGCATTTTTGTGTGTATATGCATTATTTCAAAATATCTTATTTCGAAATAACACTGTAGTGTAGACATACCCAATGAGTTTCTTCAGGGAGATTACAGAGGATGCAGCTAGCAGGGTCCCCCCAGAGCTCCCAGCTGACATGGGCAGTGGGGACACCTCAGAGCTCTCACCTACCAGTGGCAGCAGAGGAACCACCCCTTCTTCCACAGTTGCATGCCCAGCCTATATAAAGAATCACACCATGAGACCACTCATGATATATATAATCATACATTACTTCAGTCAGTTTTCTGTTCAAGCTATTTGTGTTTCATTTTTTACTAATGGATTAATAAAATATGTTCTGTTAGTAATGAATGGGCAGAAAAACAGTTCTGTCTATCTGTGCTCATACTTTAATGCATTTCATGCATTAATGTGGGTCTTTCATATAATTATTCTGAGAACTGGTTCTTTCTGGATAAGGAATGACTTTTACAGTACCTCAGCCACTGGTTTTGTCTATGGAAACAAAGGTGAAAGCTGGTGAGTGAAATTCATGTGATAATTTAATACAGGGGAGAAATGTCATGATCACATTTTTTTTTCTAATGTGGACCATTTCCTGATGTGTTGCCAGCTACATGTTCTCATATGGCTAAATTTATAAATCTAATTTAGAAATGGACCCTCTTGGTCTCCCATTTGCTGTGTTTTCATAATGCTGTCATCCATCAGGACTGACTCTTGGTGGCATTTAGATTGCTATAAAGTAGGAATCAGCAAGGTCCATTCTTTAAATTAGTTTTGTCATCTGAACTTCTAATTCTGATGTGAACAACTCAGCCAAAGATGTCTAATTTTATCAATTTCATCCCATGCTCTCATCAGACTTTTACACAGGCCAGTAAATTTGGCAGAGGGGTTAGCCCAACTATAATTGAAATATATTGCATTTCCTTCATTCAATAGAATTTAATATGAGAAACATTTGATTGTATCAAAGAAGTCAATAAAAAAGCAAAAATCTTGAAAGGGGAAGTCTCTTTTTTATTATGACAAAGGAGACTTAAAGAAGAGATCTACATGTGAAATATTTTGAGGAAATTAGGCTTAATATTATATATGCCAGGATCATTTGCTTTCCTTTTCTACCAAAAAAAAGTTGTATGAAATCATCTGATTTTTGAAATAGCATCAATTAACAGTTGCTTTGAACAACAGACTATGGTACTATAATAATTCCCAAGACCAAAAAAAGTGCCTCTAACAGTTCATTCTTTTTCATTTTGTTTCTGCCTCTGGAGTTATATCATTTCAGCCTGTATTTGTGGTTCAATTAGTGAACTGATGGTATATCATAGCATTTTGAGACTGAGACAATATAAGTGTGCTTCATTTGACGTTTTCCGAACATACTAAGAATATTATTAGTAATAATAGTACATGCATGTATGCACTTAGTTATTTATTACAGTCCCAACCTCCTTTTTTATGGATTAAGGAAATAATGCAAAACCGTAGAGGCCTCAGTTCTATAAGATATTCAGTACAGCCAAACAAGTCGTCAGACCCCTATCCAGTAAGTGACCCTAGAGCACAACTTATAACATAGCCATGACCTGAAATCACAAGATATCAAAAGACAGAATGCTTCATGAAGTAAGTTTGTAAAAAAACTGGTGCTAATTAGGAAATATACACTGCAATGTACCAATTAAAGCTGGATGCAATATTTAGGGGATTTTGCAGGCAGAGATTCAGCAATGTGCTAACCAAAAGCTGTAATGGTGACTGAAGGTTTAAAAAAAACCCGTCAATTACATCCACACTGCAATCATGTTCTTCCAAAAGAAAATCGAAAGAACAGAGGGGGTTTTCTGGCATTGGTAATCCTCATTCTATGAGGAAGAAGTCTTTTTCTGAAAGAGCTCTTTTGGAAAATGTTCCGAAAAAGGCGTGTGTGCACGGGGAAGAGGGAGTTCTTTTGAAAGAAGAGGAAATAGGAAAAAGCATAGGTGCCCTGGTGGCCACTCCATCCATAGTAATCACATCTTAAATTGAGATAGCATCCATTCAGTGTGGACGCTATCTTTTGAAAAACCAGATTGCTTTTTCGATGACCTTTTGCAGTGTGGACACTCTCTTTTGGAAGAAGCTTTTCCAGAGGATCTCTTCCAGACAAGCTTCTTCCAAAAGAAGCCTGATGTCTAGACATAGCCTGAGTGATACAGGTTGAACCTCTCTAGTCCAGCACCCTAGGAGTTTGACCAGCACCAAACTAGAGGATTTGCCGAACCACAGGAGGTCAACATTGTCTAGCAGCATTATCAACATTTCCACTGTTTACTGAGATCTTAGGAGACATTTAGGGGAAAATTTGAGCTAAATAATAGCACAGAACATTGAGAGCCAAGACTGGTAGCTGTAAACAAAGTTTATGGGCCCCGGGAAACTTCATTACACCCATGATAAGTGGACATTCAGCTAACTAAAATCATGCCAGACCACAGATGTTGCTGGACCAGAGAGTGACAAAATAGGGAGGTTCAACCTGTAAAAGTGGCAGGGTGAGTCTACACAGCACCCTAATCTCAAAATTGTGTATCTTATTATGATTATATTTGGAAATAGCTTATTTCAAAATTCAGTGTGTCTATGAAGTGCCAAATTTTGAAATAACATGCTATTTTAACATCCCTTAACCCTTGTGGAATGAAGGTTAAGGGATGCTGGAATAGCGTGCCCATGATTTTGAAAAATATTTTGAAAAATGGGCACATTTAAATGACAGGGGGTAGCTATTTTGGGATACCACTGGTACAAGAGGAACTAATGAGTTAGACTAGGAAAAATGGGCCACCGCACAGGGGTACTGTGAAGCAATACAAATCAGTAAAAGGATGAAACACTTGGGCTGTGTCTAGACTACATGCCTCTGTCGTCAGAGGCATGTAGATTAGACACATAGGCAAAGGTAAATGAAGCCGCAATTTAAATGATCGCGGCTTCATTTATATTTACATGGCTGCCACACTGAGCCAACAAACAGCTGATCAGCTATCAGAGGGGTAGCCGTGTTAGTCTGAATCTGCAAAAGCGACGAGGAGTCCTGTGGCACCTTATAGACTAACTGAAGTGTAGGAGCATAAGCTTTCGTGGGCAAAGACCCACTTCGTCAGATGCATGTGGTGGAAATTTCCAGAGGCAGGAATAAATATGCAGGCCAGGATCAGGCTGGAGATGACTGGTCATCTCCAGCCTGATCCTGGCCTGCATATTTATTCCTGCCTCTGGAAATTTCCACCACATGCATCTGACGAAGTGGGTCTTTGCCCACGAAAGCTTATGCTCCTACACTTCAGTTAGTCTATAAGGTGCCACAGGACTCCTCGTCGCTTTAGCTGATCAGCTGTTTGTCCATTCAGCGTGCTAGTCTGGATGCTCTCCTGCTGACATCAAAGCCCTTTGTCGGCAGCCCCATTATTCCTCGTGGGACGAGGTTTACCGGTGCTGCCGACAAAGGGCTTTGATGTCGGCAGGGGAGCGTCCAGACTAGCGCGCTGAGCGGACAAACAGTTGATCAGCTGTTTGTCGGCTCAGCGCGGCAGCCATGTAAATGTAAATGAAGCTGCGATCATTTAAATCGCGGCTTCATTTACCTTTGCCAAAACAACAAATCTACATGGCTCCGTCGACGGAGCCATGTAGTTTAGATGTACCCTTGGAGTATGTCTACACTAGCCCCCAAACCTCATTGCAGGAGGAATACCAGATAATTCAATTTAGGGCTTTATTTTGGAACCCTGTTTTACTGCCGTGTGTAGACGCGGGCAGTTACTTCGGGCTAGTCAATTTCTAAAATGGCGACCGGCCGGGAACATGCAAATGAAGCATGGGATATTTAAATCCTGTGCTTCGTTTGCAATTTTAGTCGCCCTCATTAGCCTCCCTAGATCGATCTAGGGGGGTAGTGTAGATATAACCTTACTGAATAAGCCTCAGGCATAGTAATTGTCAACATAACACATTGTAAAAGTTGTAACCTGGCCTATATGCCTTAGAACATGTAACTTTTGGGACATGTCAGCATTATGACCATTGGTGAGGGTGATGACTCACACTTCGGATATTTTTTAAAAGGATAGTATGAATATATAGATAGGGTCTGTATTATCTCTATCTACCTTGCTGGATTACAGTGTTTATGACTTTTTATTAATGTTAATAATGTTTGTGACTTTATGTTAATAAAACTATTGCATTTCAAAAGGTTTTTCTAAGACCAAGTTTTGAAAACATTAACATCTAGGTTTCCAAGTGAACAATAATTCTGACCTGATCTTGGGTATAGAACACACCAAAGCTCAGAGTGTTAACTGAGAATTCTTAATTAATGCACAATTAGTGGATCAGGCAACAAGATCTACTGAGGTCATACATCCAATTAGAATAATTAAGCATTGACATGATTTTGACAGATGAAGTTGGGAACTAGAGGTAGTGACAGATTTTACTATTTTCATTAGTAATCATTTTAATAGTTACTTTAGTCACCGTTAATTCATTTATAGTAATTTGAAGCTGAATAAAAAGAAGAATAATTAAATGGGAATAAATTTACTTGCACTGAAAATAACAGCTGGATCTATAGTTCATTTCCAAATGTTTAAATGCAAACTATGGTTGAGCTGTTTACTTTTACACTTATTTGCTTTAGCTTTCCTAGGAATGGTTCTAAAGGACAGCGGTTCATTGAAAATATGACTTGTTTGTTTTTGCAATGAGTCTTAAACCAGTGAAGGATTATTTTTATCAACTGATTATTTGTCTTTTAAAAGGAAAACAGGCTTCTTTAAAAGTCTGAGACTGAGATCTTTAAACAGCAGGTGCTATTCAGTTAGAGGCATTGCTTAGATTCTCTTCCATGATGAATACAAATGTCTGTGTTTCAGGAACATGCTGATCCTGAATGGAAATTCCAAAGATGTATTTTTATACCTTATATATACACAATAAATTTGATATTTTAAAAATTATTTTAAAAATAATTAAGAGAATTTCTCATTCCATTTCTTATATTACTGATAACATAATATAAGTTGTTATGCTATTCATGTATTATCAATTATTTAAAATGACTAATATAAATGAAAAGTATCTTCCATTATTCCAGCTGCACACTTTTTCATGAGCTGTTTCTATCTAATATAATGGGTCTCATGATAATGAGTTGCTACAGAAATGTACTAGTCTTCTATAGAAGTTCTTTTAAATATTACAGAGTTGGCTGATTCTTGCAAAATGTATGAGTAGTCTTGTGTTCTTACAGTTAATTACTTGCTATACTGGGGCCGGAAGTCCTGAATACATTGCAGGATTAAATGCTAAACCCTTCTTTATATTGCTTTGGCCATGCTATACAATGGTTCTCATATCCTCTTTAATTTCATCAGTACCAAAAGGCATATTGAAATCATCAACTTATTTCATGTAAGCCTCCTGACAACTATTCTGACTAAAATGACTTACTGTCACTATTTACTTGAGCTAGATTTGAATAGTTACCTATGGGCTGTGTCTAGACTGGCCAGTTTTTCCGGAAAATCAGCCGCTTTTCCGGAAAAACTTGCCAGCTGTCTACACTGGCCGCTTGAATTTCCGCAAAAGCACTGACTTCCTACTGGAAGAAATCAGTGCTTTTTGCGGAAATACTATGCTGCTCCCATTCAGGCAAAAGTCCCTTTTGCACAAAAGTTTTGTGCAAAAGGGCCAGTTAGACAGCTGAGATTTGTTTTCTGCAAAAAAGCCATGATCGTGAAAATGGCGATAGGGGCTTTTTTTGCGCAAAAGCGCATCTAGATTAGCCACAGACGCTTTTCCACAAAAAGTGATTTTGCAGAAAAGCATCTGTGCCAATCTAGACGCTCTTTTCCGAAAATGCTTTTAACGGAAAACTTTTCCATTAAAAGCATTTCCGGAAAATCATGCCACTCTAGATGTAGCCTTTAGTGTTGAAAGTTTCTGTATCACATTACCAGTTCCCTGAGCTTTTCTGGCCTGTCTTCCATCTTTCTGGGATAGTAAATATTGCTGGATGGTAGCTGGATTTATATTTTCAAAATATTTTATAGAAGATCAAATGTAAATCTTTTCCCTGCAGTCTGAGCTGAAGTGGTGGATCCTCCAGAGATTAGTGTCTCTTCCTGCCCTTTCCAAGGCTATGTCTACACTGCAAGGAAAAGTTGGAAAAAAGATAGACAAATTGTGAACCGCAATATCCATATCTTTTTCCACTTTTCTTCTGAAAGAGGCTTTTCCAACATTTGGCTCATCTACAGGGGGTCAAATGGTGGAAAAAAACCCTATTTTGGAACATCCCTTTTTCCTCGTAGAATGAGATTTACAGGGATGCTGAAAAAATGTCTGCTTTTCCAAAAAAAAAAAAAAATTCAGAAAAGCACACGCATTCCTGGGACATGGCAGAGCTTTTCCAGGATCCTGGAAAAGCTCTGCAGTGTAGACAGAGCCCAAAACTGAGGGTATCATTACCTTGGCTATTATCAGTCCTGGATAGGAAAATGCAAGGTGAAGGTTTTAAATCCTGTATCTCTCCATACATTATCTATAGTTTCCCATTTATACTAATCTAGAAAAGGTACTTGTGATGTTTCACATGATTGGCAATTAAATGCTAAAGAAACATTAATAGCAGAGTTCAAAATGTGAGATAATGGAGCAGTTTGGCTTGTGGGAGTCTGTCTAATTTTAGATATATGCAGTATGAAAATCATGTCCCTTGTGAGGGATCAAAGATTGTGTTCTGAACAAAGAAAGGTTTCTCAGGAGAAAAACTGAATGCAACACAACTAAATATAAAAATAAAACACAAGAGATTGAACCTTTCAGCACATATGATCGGTTGGTTTTTTTATAGAGTTTGAAGAAGCCAAAAGCTCAGATGCATGAGAAATTAACAATAATGGGAAATGTCCACTCAGCTATAACCCAATTCTTGGTTAAGTCAGGATTTATGATGAGCACCTACCTTGTGATGTGATCCCTGAAAATATCGACAGCTGTTGTTGCAATTGAGTACATGTTCACTATTTGCTACATCTCCACAGGTAAAATAAATCACAGTTAGGGCAGCAGATTTGGGTGTCTTAAAACAGAAATCTGGGAAACTTGTACTTTTACACACACACACACACACACACACACACACACACACACACACACACACGGTGTGTGTGTTTCTACTGAAGTGCAACAAATACTCAGATTTGTGCTGGCTGCACTGCTTTATTTGGGGAGCCATAATTTCCAGATTATTAACCTAATCATTTAAAAAGAACTTTTCACAGCATTAATCCCATTTAAATTTAAGATGGAAACATTCAGCAGAGGAGAAGCTCTATTAGCTGCACAATGTGAAACAAATGGGAACACAGAATGCAGCTGAGCTAAAAGCTGAAGGAAAGGGGAACTTTCCATAGACATTTGTTAGCCCATAAGTAACAAGCTAAGCAGTGGTTTACTTTGTGGGCTGACTTGACATAATGCCTAGCATGAAAGGACCTCAATACCAAAGTTCATACTTAATCAAGTACTTCAGAAATCAGATGAGGAATAAGAAAGGAATACAGTGGTAGACAGGATGATAAGTCAGAAAAAATGAAAGTCAATCAGACCAGATTCTTAGATGGTATAAATCATGAATTTGCTCATGAATAAACATCATCCATCCTGTCCACTGAGTAAGGCAGAGGTCTCAGAGGCAGATGAAAAAGTAGTATGGTTCTTCAGTTGAAGCTGTTTCACTGGAGATCATAGAATCATAGGACTGGAAAGGACCTTGAGATACCTTCTAGCCCAGTTCCCTGCAGTTATTTTAGGTCCCAGTATTATCTAGATCAGCGTTCTCATTTTACTGCAACTGCCCTGCTAATAATAAAAGTTACTTCATGGCTCCAGGAGGGAGGACCAAAGCCAGAGCCCACCCAATCCTCGCTGCTCGGGCGGTGGGGAGGCAAAATTAAAGCCCAAGTCCAACTGCTCCAGGCAGGAGAACCAAAGCTGAAACTCAAATTCTTCAGCCACAGTCAGGAGGCCTATAACCTAAGCTGAAGCCCTTGGACTTTGGCCTTGGGAGGTGGGGCTTGGGCTTCAGCCTCTGGAGTGAGGCTCACACTTTGACGTCAGCCCCAGGCCCCAGAAAAATTAAGCCATCCTTGGTGACACCATTAAAACACGGTAGTGACCCACTTTGGGCTCCCGATCCACAGTTTGAGCATTGCTGATCTCAAACGTCCCTGACCAGGCCCTTGAACAGGGGGAGGTAAAAGGAGCAATTGCTTCAGGGCCCAGGGATTCAAAAGGGCCCAGGGATCCAGCATCAGCGGTGCCCAGAGCCCCAAACTCTTCAAATTGCCACCCGAGAACCACGTGTTACACTCTGGGCAGCTCTTAGGGCTGTGAGGCAGGGATGCCATGCAGAGCATTCAAGGCAGTGCTGGGGCAAGGACGGAGCCTTGGGAGGGCAGGGGATGCAGCAGCTGTGCACACCGGGACACAGCTTGCTTTTTATCTTATTCCCCAGACTATCAGGGAGTGAGAGGAAAGTACTTGCATTCCGTGATTTACTCCTCTGCCCCTTCCCTTCACCAGCCAGAAGTGAGACACATTGATGGAATGCAAGTACTTTCCACTCACTCCCTGAGAGTTGAGGAATAAGATGAAAAGTAAGCCGTGTCCTCTTGTGCACAACTGCTGCACCCCACCTTCCCAAAACTCCGCCCTTGGCTGGGGGGAGGGGAACCACAGTCTGGGCAGCACTGAGGTTGGCTGTTCTTGGCCATACCCCTTCTGCCTGCGATCCCACCCATTCTGAGAATATGGAGACAGGCCTACACATCATGCCTAGGGGACTGTGTGTCCCTGACAGGTGTTTGTCTAACCTGCTCTTAAAAATCTCCAATAATGGAAATTCCACTATCTCTCTAAGCAATTCATTCCAGTGCTTAAATACCCCGACAGAAAGTTTTTCCTATTGTCCACCCTAAACTCCCTTGCTGCAATTTAAGCCCATTGTTTCTTGTCCTATTCTCAGAAATTAAAGAGAAGAAATTGTCTCCTTTCTGCTTGTAATGACATTTTATGTATTTAAAAACAGTAATTTTATCCTGTCTAAGTCTTCTCTTCTCCAGACTAGACAAACTCAGGGTTTTTTTTCCCAAAAAGGTCATGTTTTTCTAGACCCTTAGTCATTTTTATGGCTCTTCTCTGGACTTTCATCAATTTATCCACATCTTTCCTGAAATATGGTGCCCGTAACTGGACACAACATTCGAACACAGGGTAGAGCAGAAGAATGACTTGGTGTTATGATAGTAGGAGTTTTGCTTTCAGGGCTGTGTTTCCTAGGGGAAGGCTTTTTGAAGCTCTTGTTGTTATGCAAAGCCAGTTGGAACCAGAGACTGAATAAAGCAGAGCTCTTCCAAGCTCCTTAAATACTCAGTGATCACTGATCACCACAGGTGTTATATCTCATTTTTAGAACATCTTTAATGATTAGGAAGAGGAAGTAAAAAGCATATTATAAAAATTTGATGAGTCTAACTGGCAGGTGTTGCAAATGCTTCTGGGGTAAGGAATAATATATGGGGATCAAGAGTCATTAGAATCATGGGGCAGAAAATGATAATCAACATAGAAAAATGCAAGATAATAAGTCTAGAGGAAACTAGTCTAAAAACATAGTGATAAAAATAAGCAAACATACAAAGGTACAGAGAAAGCAAGAGAGCTGAGGTATTAAAACAGATCTAAGGGGCAGCAACTTAGATATAATTGTCTAACATAATATAGCAGCAAGAAGGCCACTGGAATTCAGAGGTGCTAGAACATATTTTACAGTGGGAGTACTGAGCTATGAGTCCACACCCCAAACTGTTAACGTCAACCCCCTATACTTCTGTATATGCCCCCTCTCCCCTAGAGCTTGGGCCAGGATTAGGGCCATGGCTAGGGAGGGAAGAGGTTGAAAGAGGAAATGTGAACAGAGATTTGGGGGCCAAGGCTGGGACCTGTGTATGGGGCAGGACTGGTGTCAGCCAGGACCCCACCTACAGACTCCATGTATGAGGCTGTTGTTAACAGAGCCC
Source organism: Pelodiscus sinensis (assembly GCF_052426305.1). NCBI lineage: Eukaryota > Metazoa > Chordata > Testudines > Trionychidae > Pelodiscus > Pelodiscus sinensis. The sequence continues at coordinate 67,310,661 of NC_143057.1, forward strand.
CGGGTGCATGGCTGGTAGCAACCAGGAACCGAGTCCTGGGGCATTGGGCCAGTGGGAGCTGGGATCCTGTGTGCAGAGCCCTGCATGCAGGACAGGGATCAGAGCTGTGAGTGTAGGTCTTTCAGATATGGTCCTACATGCAAGGCTGGCTGTGCTTGGCCCCTGGGCATGTGTTTTGATGGCCAGGACCCTCCACAAAAACTAGGGGCTGCAGCACCCAGTACAGCTAGTTCCTGTGCTTATCCTGGAATTCTGGGATGTTTTGCCAAGGCAGTGAGAAAACAGGTCCTGTCTGTATTTTTCATGTGTGTCTACACTTGGAATATTACATTCACTTCTGGGAAACTAATTGCCAGAAAGATATTGACAAATTGGTAGGAGTTCAGTGAAGAGCTGAAGGGTTGATTCATCAGACAATAGTAAAACAGATAAATGTACAAGATATGGCTAAACGATAGCTAAGGAAGGGGGCGGGGGAAGTACAGCAATCTACATATATCTAAAGAGTGTAAACTTCTAAGAGAAAGAAGAATTACTTGGGTTGATGCAAGGAATATAATTAGAATTAGTAGTTAGAAGAGAATTAGGCTAAATATCAGCTAAATATCTTAATTATTAGGCTGTGAAATGGTCTCCCAAGAAAAAAAGATGTAAACCACACCACTTCAGATGTTCCAACATAGATTAAAGAAGAAGAGAATGGATTAGATGATCTAGAGATATTTTCTATCTCTAATTTTTGTGATTCTCTTATCTATTTTATGTCTTTTTCTACTGGATATTACGTTTTGTCTGAGTCTGTGTTCAGGGGATGTAATGCATGAATCGTCTTGTATGACACTCCAAAAAAGAGTAAGAAAACTCTCAAGACTCATCTTCCTTTGGCCAGTGCTTTTGATCTGTTGCTGCCATTACAAACTTGACCATCATATTTCACACTTCTGACATTTCTCTTCTACATTTCTCAGAATTAAAAAAATGCTCCAAAATCAATTTTAGCACATCTTCCCAACCCCGATCTCCAGTAACAACTGACAATCAAGAAAACAGCTATGAGCATTGTGGGTGGAATAAAGGTCAGTGTGCCTTATGCACAATTGATATTTTGTTTTTGTATATACTTTGATTTAAATAATAAATAAAGACACTTTCCCAAGGCTTTCGATGCCCTATCACACAATTTCATCTTAAATAGCATTAAAATAATCAATTTATTAGGGATTTAGCCAGCCACCTACAAAAGGATCTTTCCAGAAGAGCCCTCATCATTGTGTTATGTCTACCTGAAATCATCTCTCAAAACCCTATCTAACAAATGTCTTTTGCAGCAATCTCAGGAAATCATCAAATTTAAGCTACTTCAGACCATTCGTGGAAGCAAGTCACAGAGTCTTGGATCCCTCATAGGAGCCATGTAAAGTAGTTTACTCGGCATAGTCAATGAAGCGGGGATTTAAATAATCCCGGCTTCATTAAAATAAAACTGGCCGCCGCGCTGTGTGGACAATCAGCTAATCCGGCAGAGTGTGGCAGTCTAGATGCGACACGGTCGACAAGGGAAGCCTTTGTCAACTGTTCTAGTATGCCTCGTGAAACGAGGTTTACCAGAGCGGTCAACAAAGGCTTCCCTTGTCGACCACGTCACGTCTAGATTGCCACGCTGTGCCAGATCAGCTGATTGTCGGCACAGCGCGACAGCCATTTTTATTTTAATGAAGCGGGGATTATTTAAATCCCTGCTTCATTGACTATGCCGAGTAAACTACTTTACATGGCTCCATTGACGGAGCCATGTAGTCTAGACATACCCACAGAGAATGCCCTGTCTGCCATGGCCTCTTTTTTATAATGCGGGCATCTAGCTCAGACATCTCAGCTTATCACAGCTATGGCAATATGGCAAGGGCAAAAAGGTAATCTCTCAGGGTATGTCTACACTACAAAGTTAGATCAAACTAACGGACATTAATTCGAACCAACATTCATAGGCGCTACAATAGTGCTCCGTTAGTTCGAATTTAATTCGAACTAATGGAGCGCTTAGTTCGAACTAGGTAATCCTCATTCCACGAGGATTAAGCCTAGTTCGAACTAGCTAGTTCGAATTAAGGGGTGTGTAGCCCCTTAATTTGAACTAGTGGGAGGCTAGCCCTCCCCAGGTTTCCCTGGTGGCCACTCTGGCCAATACCAGGGAAACTCTACTGCCCCCCTCCCGGCCCCAGACCTCTTAAAGGGACACGGGCTGGCTACGGTGCCCGTGCCAGGTGCAAGCCTGCCAGCACCCAGCCAGCAGACCCTGCACCTGGCATGGATTGAGCCACCCACCCGATGCCCCCCAGCTCTCTCCCTCTTCCCTGGACCAGGCTGGCGGCTCCCGGGAGCTTGTCCAGGACCGCAAGAGGCGGGCACCCGCCTGGGCTAGTGCGGACATCGTGGACCTTGTCCACGATCTCCGCACTAGGCACAGGAAAGTGGCCGGCTTGGGCAGGAGAGCTGCCAGCCTGGCCACCCAGGAGCAGGTGCGCAAGAGAATCAAGGGGGTCCACTGAGACCCGTGACCCTGAGCCCTGAGCTTACAATGGCCGTCCTGGGTCAGACCAAAGGTCCATCTAGCCCAGTAGCCTGTCTGCTGACAGCGGCCAACCCTAGGGACCATGGAGGGGATGGACCGAAGACAGTGACCAAGCCATTTGTCTCGTGCCATCCATCTCCAGCCTTCCACAAACCTTGGGCAGGGACACCACTCCTACCCCCTGGCTAATAGCACTCCATGGACCCAACCTCCATGACTTGATCTCACTTCCCTTTAAACTCTGTTCTACTTGTAGCCTTCACAGCCTCCTGCAGCAAGGAGTTCCACAGGTTGACTCTTTGCTTTGTGCTTTCTGTTACTAGTTTGAAGCCTGCTACCCATTCCTTTCCTTTGGTGTCCTCTAGTCCTTCTTTATGGGAACTAATGAAGAACTTTTCTGTATGCACCCTCTCCACCCCACTCCTGCTTTTAGAGACCTCTATCCTGTCCCCCCTCCATCTCCTCTTTTCTAAGCTGAAAAGTCCCAGTCTCTTTAGCCTCTCTTCATATGGGACCCGTTCCCAACCCCTGATCATTTTAGTTGCCCTCCCCTCTCCCAGCCTCTCTCTTCCCCTCTCCCACCTCATTTTCCCAGTCTCCCCCAGTTTTGTTCAATAAAGACAGATTCCATTTTGGAAGACACGGTATCTTTATTTTGTACATCAAGAAGAGGGGCTAGGGAAGGGTAAGTGGAAGGAGGTGAGGGAGGAATGGGGCACGAGCCCCCGATGGGGAGGACTGGGCTGGCTCTGCGGGCTTCTGGGGGTGGAAGCTCTCCTGCAGCCCCCGCAATTGCCCCCCTTCCTAGATGGCAGCCTGCGGCAAGTGCAGCCGGGCTGATAGTCAAGTGCTGTGATGTGACCAGTGTGGGCACTCAGGGCACTCCAAGCCAGGACTGCTTTGCAAGTGGGGCACCCCTGAGAACTGTCTGTCCGGGGTGGGGGTTGGGACCCTTTAAGCACTGCACTCGGGTAGCCTGAGAAAGCATCTCCACGTTCTAAGTCCTCCACTGATGCCCTGCCGGCACTGCTTCTGGCCATCCTTAACCCCGCTTCAGGGTCCACTTAATGTGGACGCGCTAGTTCGAATTAGCAAAACGCTAATTCGAACTAGTTTTTAGTTCTAGCTGCGTTAGTTCGAATTAGCTTAGTTCGAATTAACTAATTCGAACTAAGTTAGTTTGAATTAGCACTGTAGTGTAGACATACCCTCAGATAGGCTAGGTAAGACTTTATGGTTCATTACCAACTCCTTAAACTACACCTGCGCTGTGTCTAGACTGGCCAGTTTTTCCGGAAAATCAGCCACTTTTCTGGAAAAACTTGCCAGCTGTCTACACTGGCCGCTTGAATTTCTGCAAAACCTACTGGAAGAAATTAGTGCTTTTTGCGGAAATACTATGCTGCTCCCGTTCGGGCAAAAGTCCCTTTTGCGCAAAACTTTTGCGAAAAAGGGCCAGTGTAAACAGCTGAGATTTGTTTTCCACAAAAAAGCCCCGATCACGAAAATGGCAATTGGGGCTTTTTTGTGCAAAAGCACATCTAGATTGGCCACGGATGCTTTTCCGCAAAAAGTGTTTTTGCGGAAAAGCGTCCGTGCCAATCTAGGTGCTCTGTTCCGAAAATGCTTTTAACGGAAAACTTTTCCGTTAAAAGCATTTCCATAAAATCATGCCAGTCTAGATGTAGCCCTGGAGATTATTGGGCAGCCAATTCAGATTCCTGAGCCCTGGTATAGTACTCCCACTAAGAAGCCCTACTCAGTAACAAACTCTTTCATTATGAACCAGTATTAGTTTCCAACTGATTTTAGGGTATAGCCGCCTATACAGCATATTGCAATAGTCTAAATCTTGAAGTGATGAAAGCCTAGATAAGAAAGCAATCTCCAATTCTATAGAATTGGTCATAGTCCCTTAACAAGACACAGATGGCATAAGGCTGCCTGGGTTACTTGTATGAGATGATCACCGAACAGCTGCTCAGGGTGTAAAATCACTAGTGAATCATAAATCTTTATAACTAATGAATCTATTCCCTTTATCAAGAGACCTGCTATTCCATCCACCCTTTCATCTAGCAACATCCCCCGAATCACCATAATCGCCTTATCAATTTCCAAATCTCAACTAGACATCATTGGAGGTGCTCAGCTGTGTCATCCAAATGAGATGAGATGGAGAAATATACTTAGGTGTCAGAAGCATACTGAAAACACCATGCAGCATGCCTCTTTTATAACATTCCTCATGAGTCCATAAATATATTTGAACAGAATAGGAAACAAAATGACAGCCAATAGGACTCTACAACTGAGAAAACTTTAGAATGTGAAGCAATTGCTCATAACTACCCATTAAATACTCAGAGATCTCTCAGAAAGAAAAGAATGAAGCCACTGAAGAGAAACCCTTTCCACTCCCACTGAAGTCTGCAGGATAGGAGAAGTAGCTTCTTATGGTTTGTACTGTGAGAGATACTGGTGAAGCAGAAACACACAAATGAAAAATGAATGAAAATAAAATGGACTTAGTGAAAGCAGTGACTAGCTGACTGAACAAACTTTCAACCCATGCACTTAGACTCATAGAACATCAGGGTTGGAAGAGACCTCAGGAGGCATCTAGTCCCACCTTCTGTTCAAACAGGACCAACCCCCAACTAAATCATCCCATTCAGGGTTTTTCCAAGCCTGGCCTTAAAAACCTTTAAGGTTGGAGATTCCACTCCCTCCTTCGCTAGTTAAATAGTTTTTAAAATATCCTACCTAGACCTCCCCCACTACAACTTGAGACCATTGCTCCTTGTTCTGTCATCTATCACCTCTGAGAACAGCCTCTTTCCATCCTCTTTGGAGCTTCCCCTTCACTGCTATCAAATCCCCTTCCCACTCTTTTCCTTTGCAGGCTAAATAAAGCCCAAATTCTTCTGTCCTAAGTGCAAAATTCTTCACTTGTCCTTATTGAACCTCATCAGCTTTCTTTTGTCCTAATCGTCCAATCTCTCAAGATCACATTGTACCTATCCTTACCCTTCAGTTTATCTACTTATTTTCCCATCTTAGGGTCATCCATGAACTGGCTGATGATATAATCTACCCCATCATCTAAATCTTTAAAGATGTTGAACAGAACCAGACCAAGGACCAACCTTTGGGACCTCCTTGATACCAGCTGCCAACTAGACATTAAGCCAGTGATTGGTATCTATTGAGACTGACAGTCTAGCCAACTTCCATGCACCTTATAACTCATTGAACCAAGCCATAGGTCTTTAACTTGCTTGTAAGGACACTGATGGAGACTGTATCATAAGGTCTGTTAAAGTCAAGTTACATCACGTCCTTCACTTTCCCCATATGCATAGAAGGCAATTATGTTGGGTCAGGCATGACTTGCCCTTGATGAATCCGTAGTTACTGTTCTTGATCACCTTTCACTTTTCCAGGAGTTTCAAAATGAATTCCTTGAGGACCTGTTTCATGGTTTTCCTGGGGACCGAAGTGGGGCTTACTGGTCTGCAGTTCCCTGGATTCTTCTCCCTTTTTTAAAAGTTGAGCACTACATTTGCCCTTTTCCAGCAATCCGGGACCTCCCCAGTTGTCATGAGTTGTCAAAGATAATAACCAATGGCTCAGCAGTCACATCTGCAAATTTTCTAATCACCCTTGGATGCATTAGATCTGTCCCCATGGACTTCTGCATGTCTGTCTTTTCTAAGTAACCCTCAACCTGCCCTCAAAATGAATAATGAGTAATAGTAGTAGTAATTGTGTAGAAGATGTTCTACAAGTATTTTTGGAGCAGGCCCATTGCTCAGTGAGGAGGGAGAAACAATAACAGGAAACTTGGAAATGGCAGAGGTGCTTAATGACTTCTTTTTTTTCGTTTATTGTCAAGAAGATGGATGGTGATGGGATGCCTAACATCATGAATGCTAATGGAAATGGGGTAGGTTTAGAAGTTAAAATAAAAGAAAAAGTTAAAAATTACTTAGAAAACTTAGGTGTCTGCTATCCACCAGAGCCTGTTGAAATGCATCCTAGAATACTCAAGCAGCTGATAGAAGAGGTATCTCAACCTTTAGCTGTCATCTTTGAAAAATCATGGAAGTCGGGAGAGATTCCAGAAGACTGCAAAAGGGCAAATGTAGTGCCCATCTATAAAAAGGGAAATAAGAACAACCCAGGAAACTACATAGCAGTCAGTTTAACGTCTGTGCCAGGGAAGATAATGGAGGAAGTAATTAAGGAATTAATCTGCAAATATCTAGAAGAAAAATAATGTGATAGGTAACAGCCAGCATAGATTTGTAAAGAACAAATCATGTGAAACCAATCTGCTTGCTTTCTTTGATAGGATAACAAGTGTTGTAGATAAGGAAGAAGAAGTGGATGTGGTATACCTAGACTTTTATAAGGCATTTTGACATGGTCTCACATGACCTTTTTATCAATAAACTAGGGAAATACACTCTAGATGGGTCTACTATAAGGTGGGTGTATAATTAGCTGGATAACCATTCTCAAAGAGAAGTTATTAACGGTTCACAATCATGCTGGAAGGGCATAACAAGTGAGGATCCTCAGGGGTCTGTTTGGGGCTGTGTAGTGAGCAGGGCTGGCCGCTCACTGACCTTGAGGAGGAAGAACCCCTCTCTGAGCCTGGATGGGCTGAAATGGAGCCTGTCCCTTTAACCCCACAGAGGCGATGGGGAGGGGCAGGAAGTTTAAAACTGAGCCCAGAAGCTCAGTAAGGGACAAGCTGTCAGAGAGCAAGCAGAGGCCTACCCTGAAGATGCTGAGGAGCTGGCTGAGGCAGACAACTGGCCCAGGCCTTGAGGAGGAGGCCCTTTTCTCCCTATGCCTAAACTTGGACGATACAGACTCTGTGAACTCACCACTGCCTGGGAGCCAAATACAAACTGAGGGGGAGTCTGAAAGTAGCCCATGGGAAGCAGATGATGGTCAGATGGACCTGATCACCCTTTAAAGCGTGTCAGAATGCTTTGGAAGGATTCCCTGCTGACCCCTGAGGATGCCAAGGCAGCCACTACTAGGGCCCTGGGCCAGGACGCGGTGAAGTAGAGAGGGTCTGCATCCCCTCTGATATCCCCATAATGGGTGGCAGTCTCCCCCTTCCCACTTGTGCTGTGAAAGCTGTTGGCCTGCCCCACTCTGAACCAGGGCCTGGGCTGCCATCGGATTTTGGGAACTGTTTGTTGCCTGCCCTATCCTGAACCAGAGCCAGAGCCACCATTTTTACTTTGAAAGCTGTTTGTTTGCCTGTCTGGCCCTGAACCTGGGCTAGGGCCACCATTTTGACTTCAAGAGCTGTTTATTTGCCTTCCTGACTTCAGGTCCCTGGTCTTAAAGGAGCCGTTGGTCTAGGAAGTACAGGCCTGAGCACTGGGCAGGGGCTCAGGACTGAGCGAGAACTCTTACAGGCTCGTTCTGTTCAATATCTTCATCAATGATTTAGATGGTGGCATAGAGAGTACAATTAAGTTTGCAGATGATACTAAGCTGGGAGAGGTTGCAAGTGCTTTGGAGGATATGGGCAAAATTCAAAATGATCTGGACAAACTAGAGAAATCATCTCAGGTAAACAGGATGAAGTTTAATTAGGACAAATACAAAGTCCTCCTTTTAGGAAGGAACAATCAGTTTCACACACAGGCTGCAAAAGCAAAAGCAAAAGCAGCTTTTTGCGGAAAAGCGTCCGTGCCAATCTAGACGCGGTTTTGCGCAAGGAAGCCCCGATCGCCATTTTTGCCATCGGGGCTTTTTTGCACAAAACAGTTTTTAGCTGTCTACACTGGCCCTCTTGTGCAAAAACATTTCCGGGAAAGGGCTTTTGCCCGAACGGGAACGTCAAAGCATTTGCGCAAGAAGCACTGATTTCGGACAGTAGAACATCAGTGCTTTTGCGCAAAATCAAGCGGTCAGTGTAGACAGCTGGCAAGTTCGTATGCAAAAGCGGCCTCTTTTGTGGAAAAACTTGCCAGTCTAGATGCAGCCATATTGTTATATTTCTTTAAAGAAACCAAAGTAATCTGGGGATAAAACAAACCTGAGAGAAGATGCTATTGGTCCTAATACAACCCAGGAACAACAGATAAAAATACTTATGCCTGGTTTGTCATTTTCACATTGAGTTTCCTGTTTAGTATTAACTGAGAGTAAGACAGTGTTACATAGTGCCTTGAGCTAAGCATTGGCCTACTGTTTGACCCGCTGCTAATGCCAGGGCTGGAAAGTGTTGACAGACTTCACCAGGCCCTGGACAATTGGGAGGTTGGCTGTGGGGCCCCCAGAAGGGTCCCTACCCAAGAGGAAGGGGTGGAGTTAGGAGCTAGCCTCCCCCAGCTAACCCCCAGAGCTGCTCGACCATGACAGAAAAGCTTCAGCCAGGACTCCAACTGCTGCTGGTGCCACTGGATGTGTCTAAACTACACCCATCTGCCGACAGAGGGATGTAGATTAGGCACATCGCTATTGCAGATGAAGCGGGGATTTAAATATCCCATGCTTCATTTGAATAAAAATGGCCACCACTTTTTGCCAACGCGGCCCTTTGCCGGCAAAAAGCGGCAGTCTAGATGGGGATCAGTTGACAAGGAAAGCCTTTTCTGACCAATCCTGTAAACCTCATTGCACAACACATAAGGGATTGGTCAGAAAAGTCTTTCCTTGTCGACCAATCCCCACCTAGACTGATGCTTTTTGCCAGCAAAGTGCCGCGTTGGCAAAAAGCAGTGGCCATTTTTATTCAAATGAAGCACGGGATATTTAAATCCCTGCTTCATTTGCAATAGTGATGTGCCTAATCTATAATCCATCAGCAGAGGGGTGTAGTTTAGACACCCATGGAAATAACAGTGGTGGCCCAAAGTCATAGAATCATAGGGCTGGAAGAGACCTCAGGAGGTGCTGGATCCTTTTAAATTGCCCATCTTTCAAAACAGCCCTGAGTAATACCTACTGATGAAGTTTGTACTCCAACACTTAGATCTCACAAAAATAATCTCAAGATTGGTTCAATAAATGATGTGGGTAACGTAATATTTATTTCTTGAAGACCCTCTTTCACAATTCCATCTTTGGGGGTATTTCTGCTTCAGCTTGATGAGTGTCCCTGGGGCTGTTGTTTTTCTGTTTGCACTCTTGTAGGTTATGCTTTTAATGTGACTGTTGATTACTGTTTAGTTGATGTAGCAATGTCAATTTAAACCTATCTACCTGCCTTTTTTTCTACTGCTTTGGAAGCACACTGGTTTTGTTCTGGGACCAAAGCTTCAGACAAGGTTGAGGCTTTACATAATCAGCTCATTGCAATGCTGTTATTGTTTCTCTAAAAGTGTTCTGAAGGCAAAAAAATAGAGAAGAAGCTCTGCTACTAGTTCAAAAAGTGTACTTACCCTAGATGATCCACTCCCCCTCACAGTATGTTATAATCACCCCAAATAAATATGTGCACAATTCAAACCCCTTACACAGCACATGAAGTTGGATATGGCTATGTAGCAATATATTAATAAAAGACCTGATGAGGAGGAAAACATCTGCAAGTGTCCCACAGGGAATGTCGCCTCTAGGATGTGGAAAACTGTGTAAATGTACATGACATATTCTTCCTATATCCCTGGGTGGGAGGGTTCAGAATGCCTCATTTGTGTTTTCTGAGACACACTGGCTTATTGATCTTCCCAAACACCCTACCTTTACCTTTCTGTCTGTCAATATTTTTATGTTGTGGAGAATGTACTTTTCTATCCTGAAAGCTAAAAGCGTAAGACAAACTTGCCCTTCTTCTCCAGCACTATAAAGCAATAAATAAATAAATAAATAAATAAATATCTGGGTTTAATGCCTTCTGTTCAAAACAACACAGCACTGAAAAAGGGAACATTGTGAAATGAATATCAATAATATTGATAACTTCATGAATTTTCCTAGTGTTTTCTATTTTTTTCTCGCTTCAAGATTCCTGCCCCGGTGTCCTAAGTTTCTCTGCTGTAAGTCTGAACACTGCTGACTGGAGCTGAAAGAATCATTTCTAAAAAAAAATCTCAACTGATGCACTAGAAAGAAGAAAACAAATATTAATTGAAATTATCCAGAGGACATTGCCTGCAAACTCTTTTACAGGACCCATTGAAAGCAAGTGGTTATCTAGCACCAGCTTAACTTTTTACTCGGGCAAATTACTTTACTTTGAAAATCCCTACCAGTTCCAAATGACTGCCTAACCCTTAGACTATGCACAAAACATCTTCACATCAGAAATAGCCAATTTGGGACACCAAGTTTATCATCTATTTCACATATCTCTCTTGGTGAAAGCTAGATACTGATTAAGGTGTCTAAAATACAAACTAGGAGACCTAATGAGTCTGCATTCTCCAATTCCATCCTGGGGGCCAGGAGGGAAAAGGGGGAATGCAGGCCTCCTCCACCGGTGCTCCCTGGGCCTGGGGGATCGAGGGGGAAGGAAGGGTCTATGCAGCTGTCCCTTTCTGGCATTCCCCTGGCTGCCTGTGGGGGACAGCTGGGACTGTGCTGCCCAGACCTGGTTGTGCTCCTGGGGGAGTGTGGCATGGTGGTGGAACTGGTGGGGACCGCTCCACGATACCCCTCCTCCCCCGGAGTCCAATGCTGGGGCTGAGGGCTAGGAGGGGATGGGTTTCAGGGAGGGAGGCCACTTACTTGAGCCAGTGGCAGGGAAGGTGGTGAGCCCCATCCACAAATGGCCACTCAGTTGGTGGTGCAGCTGCAAGATAGCTCTCCTCTGCAAGATAGCTCTCCCCTGCACTCGCTGCCTCCCACCGGTGACTGTGAGGATTACATCCCTCCTCTCTGCCTCCTCTCTTTCCATTTTATGGAAAACAATCAAATTCCAGGCACATCATGATTTCTTGTCATAAACAAACTCTGACCTTGCTTTAAGTGAGGATAAGAGGAAGTTGCATACCAAATTTGGTAGTCCTAGCTCTTACCATTTCAGAGGAGTTATTGAACAGTCTCATAGTCACAGACAGAAACACAGATCTCTAAGGGCTCATTTAGATGACGCAGAAGATTTGAAAGGGGATATGCAAATTCTGCGGGAATTTGCATATCTTCTTCCAATCTTGCTTTCAAAAGTAAAAATATTCGGGACGCCGCTTTTTTGGCAACCCCCACTTTTTCAAAAAGTTGCGTAAACCTAATTTTTTGAGGAGAAGTGGCTTTTTGAAAAGGGTGGGGTTGCCAAAAAAGCCGCGTCCTGACTACATTCACTTTAGAGAGCTCCACTTTCGAAAGTGAGATCAGAAGAAGATATGCAAATTCCCACGGAATCTGCATATCCTCTTTCGAATCTTCCGCGTAGTCTAGACATAGCCTCAAATATAGAGAGATTGCATCTTCCATCTTATGAGAGTATTATGTCAACTATCTGTTTGTATTATCAAACATACTGTACAGAATGAAAATTAGGCATACTTTTTCAGCAGGCTAACCTCCCTTCGGTGAACTGTTGGTGCACACAAAAATTGTGTCTATATTTTTCAACCCACATTTAAATTACATGCATCTCTTATCTCATAAGTGCTAATCAGATAGTCAGACATACAAATATGATACTTAGCTGTGCTCACAATTCATTTTACAGATACAAAAAATTAGTATAATTTTGCAGGCCAACTTTGCACCCTCTGAACAAGGTGTTGATCTCAGTCCTTCTGAAAATACATCCACAAAATACTTGTTCTAAATTATAGGATCAAACAAAGAAAGATACTGACATCTCTGCTTATTTACCTTCCTGTCTATTTGTCTATCAATTAGTAATGATATATTATCAACTCTCTCTCTCTCTCCTTATTATTATTATTATTATTATTATCATTAAAATTAGTGGAAAGATTTCATATCTGCCAAATAGGGAGGCAGCACATCCATAACAATAAAAGTTACCTAACATGTTACTCATTAATTGAATCCACATTTTAACTGATACATTTCCAGTCTTCTTTTTATAAAAAAAATTGCATTCACATTTCTGCCTGCAGCCTACAGTTTATTTGTCAACTACAGGAGAAAAGTTCAACCCATTACTTATTGTACTTATTGTTGTGGCCCTATAAAGTATTTGGGGTATATTTTGAATGTTGAATTTCACATGGCGCTCTGCAGTAAGTGTAATAATGCCCTCAGTACCTTATACCATCATAGGAGGCAGTTAATAGCTGGCATAGTTGTGCAAGGTTTGGAGTAGAAATTGTCAGAATGGTCTTGCAAAGAGAAAAGGATTAATATCATGAACTTGATTTAAAAAGAAATGAATATAACTTCCTTAATTGTCAGGAAAGAATATCAGCTTCTATTTATACACAAACAAAAGCTCAGCTCAGTCTGCCTTTACAGCTCAGTTGCTAAGTTATGAGAAGACAGTTGTTTTTAAAATAAAATACAGTGAGAAAGAAAGTAAAAAGATTCTCTTGCCATATACTCTGTCATCGTTGTTTCCCTGGAATGACTGCTGGCTTTATATCTCATTAACCGAGCCATTCAGAATCATTAGGGCTAGAGGGCTAATGAAGGCTTCTCTCTGTGTCTCACAATACCTATTAAAGCATTCGACAAATCCTTAATGTGGTGTAACTTCCAATTAATTTTTTTAAGGTCAGTCTGTCACACTGCCATCAGGAGTGTAACTGACACATACAATTGCTTGAAGTACAAAGCTTAACTTATGGACTCTTCTGCCATTGTTATCACCTTTGGGTAAGTAAATCTCTTTTCCAGTGCACAATGGCCAGTATATACACATATGAAGATGCATACATGCATCAGATGTGCGTGCATATAGATTTGAGGACAACAGGAAAGGCAAATGAAAGAGGATTTAAAAGTCCTCATGTATCACCCTTCCCCCAAATTCTGTCTCTTGAGTCCAAAGGGACCCATAACACTCGTGGAATGTGGCTATGGCTGAACAGAGCTCCATTCTTCCCTGCCATTGCCCATTTAGCCTCTATGCTGGGGTTTGCAGCTGTCACAAGATTTGATTGCATTGTATACCATGAGGAAATGCCCCACCATAAAGGCGATTCTGTGCTGTGGGTTTCTCACAAAAATCCATCCCCATCGTGTCTAACATGGCAAAGAGTCTCGTCTACTATTTGTCTCCCAGTAAGGGCAAATTTTGCTCTCAGGTCCACAGGCAGATGTCCACTCTTATTTTACTTAAGTACATGACTGGAGTTCAGTGCATATTAGGGTATATCAGCATACCAGTTATACTGCTGTTCCCCACGTCGAAGGTGACCCTAGTTCTCTGACTACCCAAACCAGGGAGTGGAATGCAGGGAGGAATCATTCAATAATTACCCTACTCTGTACACTCCACCTGAAGTTCTGATACAGGCCACTTTTGGAGACAAAATATTAGGTCTGATCCTACATGGCAATTCTTATGTTCTTATCTGTTGAGATTTTCCATATAATGATAGAATGATAGAAATTTAGGGCTGAAAGGGGCATCATGGGATCGTTATGTCTACCTCTCCCACTGTGAGGCAAACTCTCTGAGAAGAATTTTTCCTTTAATGCTTTAAATAAGGGTATCAAACAAAGGACACAATATTACTAGCTTTGTCCAACACTCTTATTTCAGTATAAATAAATGTCAATGGGTTAGAGAGCTACAGGAACTACAAAGGACCACTATGTGGATGATTCTAAATGTAAGAAAAATATAGTTTTGAAAGATGGGCTGAACTAAGGTAATGATCCCTCTAAAGCATATTAAAATGATGACAGGAAAAAAGGAAAATTTCTTTCAAATTGATGGTCCATCTTCATTTTGAAAAGTCTTTAATTTCTTTAGGAACATTTTACTCCACCGGAGTGAAAGCTATCAAAGGTCCTCCACTTAATTGTATATGGATTGTTTCAGCAAGTAAAGTCCAAGTACAGAAGTAATACATCACAGAATGGGGCTGCTTGATGTGACATAATTCTAGAAATCTTTTCAGCGTCCAAAGTGGTTGTTTTTGGACATGTAGTTTATAAGATGCAATGCAGTAAATCAATGTGCATGTTGATATTGCACTCTGGTTGCTGATCCAATGGGAACATCATCTCCAGCTCCAATGAACACACTTAAAAAGTTTCCTCTATTTACATATATATTCTTGATTCCAGAAAATTCTCTTTTAAGTATAAGAACTAACTCTCAAACTTTTAAGTAAGAGAATTAACTAGTACTTTTAAAAAACAACAAATAGTCTGGTAGCACTTTAAAGACTAACAAAACAAGTAGATGGTATCATGAGCTTTTGTGGGCACTGCCCACTTCTTCAGATGACCAGAGTGTCAGAAGTCCAGAACCAAGAATAAATAAGGGAAGGAGGGAGGGGAGGAAAAATATAGGGGGGGAGGAAGAAGGCATTGGGTAGATAAGTTTTGAAGGGATAACCAAGCCAGTCTGTAATAGGAAAAACTTAAAAATCAGGAAATAGTCTAACATCTTAAAGATTAAATAGTTAAAAGAGGCTGATGAGAACCATTAGTTTGCACTAAGAAAGGAAGAGTACTAACACGAGATTCTATACAGACATCAAGAACTATTAACACCTTCATTGTTTGGTTGGTTGATAATGTGCAAGCCATCTGATATTGCCATTTAGACCATTTGCATGAGAGTTAAACTTGAGAATGAAGTGGAGTTCCAATTCTTCTCTGTGCATTTCCCTATAGGAAAGAATTAATGGACGCAAATCAGATATCCAAAAAGGCAACATGCAAAAACCTGTTAGGGAGCACTTTAACATCCATGGATACTCATTAAAGGATCTACAGGTTGCTGTTTTGTTTCAGACCAATTCCACAAGCCAAGTACACAGACCTCAAACCTCAAACTCTCAAACATAACTACTATAATTTCAAGTGGCAGGGAACTGTAGATTTGGAGCCAAAGGTCTTTCATTATGACACTGATGCTACCTGTGCACTGGTCAACTACTACCCATTGTGTCCCTATATATGCACTGCATGGATTCAAAATAGCTCCCCGGAGCTGAACATGAATTCCAGTGAATCTCTGATACACAAGTTTTGTAACATTAGGGGATGAAAAAAAATGTAATATAGGAGATTCCAAACTTTTTACTGTCAAAACCCCATTTTAATAAAGTATTTCCTACTGGCACCCCACGGAGCACAGAGAACACCATTTTGAAGAGCAATACCTCATTTTTATATAGTCTGACCTGGTACACACACTACATGTGGGAGGTACACAACATAATTGGGCCATTTTGCTTTATCAAATGGCATACTCCACACAGTATGACTTTGTATGTATGGTCATAAAAGATCAAAATGTACAGAGGATGCCATTCCATAGAATAAAATTGTGTCCTCCAAGCATTCTATCCTCGCATGCACCGTACATGTGAGGCCCTGAGAGCAGAGCAAAATGGTGTCCTCCACATAGCAGGGATCACCACTTCTGATGATGTGATGTTTGGCATCACAGCCCACAATTTGGGAACTGCTAAAGTAATATAATGTCTCGGTTCATATGAGTATGTCAACCTCTAATGGCTCATCCACAGGTCCATTATAAGTCTTACTACTGTTGTCAAATAGGCAGCCCTGGAGGAATTCTAAAATTTTATTGTCTCCAAATGCAACAATACAGAATTCTTCCGGAACCAAATAGGAACATTTTTAAATGGTGGGGCACTGGTTCTGTTCTCGTTGTCACGTGTGTGATTTAGTTTGTGAGTGAGTATCTATGGCTATGTCTAGACTACATGGCTCCATCAACGGAGCCATGTAGATTAGGTTTCTAGACATAGGGAAATGAAGCGGCGATTTAAATAATCGCCGCTTCATTTACATCAAAATGGCTGCCGCGTTGTGCTGATCAGCTGTTTGGCAGCACAATATGGTAGTCTGGACGCTCCACAGTCGAAAAGGGAAGTCCTTGTTGACCACCCCGTTATGCCTCGTGGAATGAGGTTTACCAGGGCAGTCGACAAGGGCTTTCCTTGTTGACCACAGAGCGTCCAGACTACTGCACTGTGCTGCTAAACAGCTGATCAGCACAGCGAGGCAGCCATTTTGATTTAAATTAAGTGGCGATTATTTAAATCGCCGCTTCATTTCCCTATGTCTAGAAACCTAATCTAAATGGCTCCGTCGACAGAGCCATGTAGTCTAGACATACCATCGTATGGAGCTTATGAACCAGTTATTAGATCACTCAAGTAAAAGTTTCACAGTGGATTTTCCAAAAAAAAAAGTCAGATATATTTTGAGGTAGAAGGTCATTGAAATGTATGGGCTTGTTTATCTTATTTAGCTTACACATGAGAATAGCTAAACCAGAACCAACAATTTACTGAGTGCCACGCCATTGTAAATTCAATGGAGATCTTTTGTGAAACTTTTTTAAGTGCTATTTCCATAATAGTAAATAAAGTAGTTAATAAAAATATAATAACGGTGCAGTTGAGGGAATAAACTACAATATATGCATTGCCATTGTTAATCTATATTCTTCTAGCTATTTCTGTGGCAGTACTTAGTAATTCAAAGTGATTAAATTAAATTGTTTTTATGCCTTTGTAATAAAGACAGAGTATACAGCTCTTTTCACTCAGTATAAGTTGGGATTTTATTGCTTAGCTTGATTCTTACTTATAATTGGCCTTTTTGGTTCTCAATGAGCTGTGAATAAAATCTATGATGTCTCAGATTACGTTAAGGAGGATGCGCTTACGAGTGAAGCAGATTCCATTTTATGGGGAAATGATGAAAATTATGATTTCACTGTATTTGAAGTGCAAAATAAAAGGTATTACATGATAATCATGATTCCTCTGTGTTCTTTGTTAATGACTATTGGCATTTCCCTGGTTGATTTTCATAGTACAACTTTTCAGACTATTAAAAAAAGAAACAGCTTAACTAAGTATCACACACAAAAATCTGGGTATAAGGCAATGGTGCCTGGCTATAAGGACATTATTTCTTCATGTGGACATGTAATCAGATACCATGTTAGATAGAGTGATCAATATGACACAGAGGCCAAAACATGTTGTACAATTGCATCACATATTGGCATGTAGTTTCAATGAAAGGGTTTTAAAAAAATTGTAATATAATTATTTTTGATAAATGTAATGCTAAGGCATGCATTACACCTTGGAACTGTTGCCACTCTAGGCCTCTAGAAAGCATTGGTTTAAAAGATATATTCATATTTTGAATAACATAAGAGTGTTATCTTACGCAGTTATCTTGTGCTTGTTATTATTTATGTTCTAGTTATACCTTCAACTAGACTGAGGGGAAATGGAGGACAGTGTAACAATAATGGCGTGTTTTCATATTGACTTGCTATATGTATAATTTGTAACAGCTTTTGCTCACACAAGTAGACTTTACTCTTGGACATAGTTTCAATATGACTATTCACATGAGTAAAAATTATCTAGGCTTACAAGATCAGATCCAGGATCCATGGAACTCATACAACACCTTTTAAAGAAGTTGAAGAAGATTAATAAAATTGCTTATGCCTGGCTTGAGAGCTACACAACATCACCATTTTTTCATAATAATACATATTGCTTAGTAGTTATCTCATCCTTACTTGATATTTGTCTCCATGTTTAAGGCACCAAACAGTGCTTATATTAGCACAATTGTCTCTGTAGATGCATGGGAGGTGTTAATAACAGCTGGTATTGCATTGGCAATCTTCTCTGGAAAATAATTTTTGAGAACTAAAATTCACTGAGTTTGACAATATATATGTTTATGTCCCCCAAGTTGCCTTTTCAGAAAGCTAGTCAGACAGTACAAATCAAAGCAGACTCATAAAATGTGGGTAATGAAGTGTCCCCTTTTCTTTTTCAGTGACATAATATGGAAAAGGGTTGGTTTAACATAGTCTCCTTCTTTCCTTCTGGAAATTTTATACCAAAAAGAAGCAATGTAGATCAGCCGCCTCTTGTTGTACCAATTAACAGGCTATGCCCATTATATTTATTATCCCTCGGCACAGTGTCAGACTTCAACTAAAGGGCAAGCAAAAACAGAATAACCTCAATTTACAAAAAACTGTTGAATATTCCTTATTTCTTTCCAGTGACTTGTTCTTCAGTTTACATTACAATCTATTTAAGCACTGCTGAATTTAAAATGCACAAATTTTACTATTGCCCGTATATTTTCATTGCCCCATCTCGCATTTTCAGTGACTATCACTGAAGTTTTACAATATAATAGGTAGAGGAGATCTTTCCAGTTATAAAGTTGTCACTGGTTCTGAACACTCCAGCAGAATTTTGTTTTATTTTATTTTTAAATTTTGCTTTTAATCATTTTGCCCAATTTTGAATTTTAAGAATCACAGCATTGGCTGTAGCACCTTTTTTAGCAGATCTGCTTTCGAACAACACAGCATCCACTGGTCATTCAACCATAAGGCTCATGTAAAACAGAGTGCAGGCTAGAAAACCCTGAGCCAGTCTTCTGTCATGCCAGCTCAAATCAGGAAAAAGGGAATTGGAGGGAGTCGAGTAAACCCAGGCTTAAGTAGCAAATAGGGAACAACTATTTCCCTTTTTCCATGTGTACACTGGCCTTGCTAGTCAAAGGCTGTATAAAAGCTGTCAGGAAAGAAGCCAGAGGAGAGGGAAGGAATGAGCATGGGAGTTAGGCCATAGTCCTCTGCTTGCTGCAAACCTAGTGTGATCTGTATCTACAAGGTGCTGGAAACTGGATAAGCAAATAAAGAACACAGGTAATCGCACAAAAACATAGCTCTTTGGCTGGGTTTGTGGGTGCAGAAGTGGCAGAAGACAGAGGAGTTACAGCACAATAAAAAGATATACTTTTAAAAAATGTTGTTCAGAGGGATGACATGAAATCACGATGGGCCTTGATGTTAATTGAAGTTACATCAGTGTTTCAAAAACATAATAATTTGCTAAGACAGAAAGACAAAATAGAAGAGACAGAAAAGAATATCCATACAATCCAGATGTCCACACATATTTACTGTAAAATATAGTAAAGGGGAAATGTAACAGTCCTGAAGACAAGATACTACTTTGGCAATGTACTAGGTCCTATAAAAGTTGGTATCATTCTACATTCTATATCAGTACTTACATTTCCAGATCATTATAGTGATTGATTTTGTTTTACTGTTAATAAAAAGGGGAAAAGTAGGAATCTAAGGCTACGTCTAGACTGCAAGCCTTTTCGAAAAAGAGTGTCTAGACTAAAATCAGTACTTTCGAAAAAGCAAGCCACTTTTTCGAAAGAGATCACCCAGGCAGTCTGGATGCTCTCTCTTGAAAAAGCACAGTTTGCATTACATAATGTCCTTTTTCAAATGAGCACTTTAAAAAAAAAGGCATTATTCCTCATAAAACGAGGTTTTCCACAGTTGAAAAAACTGCCACGTTCTTTTGATTTATTTTCAAAAGAACGTGGCAGCAGTCTAGACGCAGGGGAAGTTTTTCAAAAAAGGCCACTTTTTTCGAAAAAACCCTATAGTCTACTCTACACACACCCTTATGTCTATACTTACTCCCCATGGGTGCACAATTCTCATTAACATTAAAGTGTATTGCAAGCATTGAGAGAGTGAAATCCTAGTTCCATTGAAAAGGCAAAACTCCCATTGACTTTAGTGGAGACAGGCATTCACCCTAAAAATGGGAGGTAAGATGGACTCATGTGTGAAGTATTGATTTAACATTTGACCCAGGAGATCAATGTTCCTTCGTGTGTGATCATGAACAATATCTTCTGGTTCAGTCTTGCTGCTGCAGTGCCAAAACTCCCAATAATTTCAGTGGTGAAGAATCTGATCTTTAATTTCTTTGTGCCTCAGTTTCTCATTTGTGAAAAGGAAACGATAATATACTTTCCTCTCTTTTTGCTGGGAGGATACATCTCTAAATGCCTGGTGAGTTGCTCAGATACTACAGTGATGGATGCTAAAAAATATCTTTTAATAAATAAAATGAAAAGGATCTGGCCATAGGCTTTTCAAAGTGTATATTGGAGCAAAAAGGGAAAAATAATTTATAGCCAACTAGTAATGCAATTGGTTTCTTGCCAAGTTAATGAGGTGAGTCTAGAAGGAGCCCAGGGGAAATTCTGACAGACACAATCCAGATTTCTCATGAAATCCTACAGAGGATATTCTGAACTGGCAGCTCTGCTGCTGCTTTCTCAAAGATGCAGCATACACTCCCCCCTGCGACTAGCCCACAGAACTGACTAATGCAAAGGGGAAGTAAGGTGGTTTGTACTTTGCCTCCTTAGCTTCTTTTCATATAATAAGTGGCAATACTAGCTGAGAGTAGTGTCTGTATACCCCGGTGACTCCTTCACAAGGCTATGGGATGGGATGGTAGCGGTGGGAAAGAGACCTTTTGTCCTGTTCCTCCCTTTTACATACAGCTATACACAATCTAGACTGCAATATTTAACCTTTAGATGGGTAGGAGTTAATTTGTCCCTTTCTTTCCTAATCATCTGCAGTTTCACTGTGGTTAGTTTGGAAAACACATTAATTGTAAGGTCTGTTTTCAGCAATGCATGTCATTTAGAATTTCCCAGGCTGATGGGTCATCACTATGAGACGTCATGCCTAGTTACCGCTGTCCAATACTATTATGTGACACGGCTGGTGATAACGCATCAGCCCAATGAAAGCGTAAAACAAATGGATTACTGAGTACTACAGTTAACTGTTTCAGACAAACAAATCACTGTTAAACTGTTTATCTGTTTAGAAAAGTAAAATACCAGCTATGCGCAAAACAAGATGTGAGCAATGTTTTTCCAGAACATAAGTGGGCAGCAGGAGCTCTTATACAAATCAGTCATGCATTAACTGTAGAGAGATAAGGAAGGATTTTATTTTGGTAAAACATAAGTTGCTCTACACATTGTAACGTGTTAACTGAAAAAAGACAAGGAACATGAAAAAATTTAAGAATGCCGTGGCTGAACTTTTTGTGTCAATTTGCAAGTTTTAAGGTGTGCCACTTCTGGAAGGAAGTTGGGTTTCATTTTTCTGTATTTTTTTATTGCTTTAATACCATGTATGGAGCTGTTTGAAAATTTTTATGGAAACAGTTTTTTAATAAAAAATTGGGATTTTACCCAAATGAAAATATCTGTTTTCCATTACCAAAAAAAATCATATTTTTACTGAAAACCTGAAAAATGAAAAGTTTTTAGTAGACAAAAACTGAAAACTTTTTTTATATCAAACTGAAGTTTTCCTCCAAAAAATTATGTATAATCTGTATACTCCAGTCAGAAAAGATATGTGGGTGAAATAACATTTTCAGTGCTCAGGCTGAGTAACCAGGCAGTGTGCTGAAAAGATGGTGGGGATATGGATGAATGGGAGGAATTCCCAACCTGGGGAGTTGTAGTGAAATTGCTGTGCATTTGCTAGTACAGCTTATTGGAGCATGTCCAAAACAACTCCATGGACAGTGGGATCCAACAGGTCAGAGCTTCACAAGACATCAGAGTTAACAACTTGTTGCATGAACACGTAATTGGTTCTACTGCCTCCAGGGTCGTCTTCATCCCCGCAAAGCAAGGAGAAGGGGAGAATTTGCCCCTTAAAACTTTGTATGTACTGATGTACCCACCTCAGAACTCAATAGAGCATCTGAAGGAAAAGACACCAACAATATAAGAAAGTTTTTATATGCCAGAAAATGACTAGGTATATCTTTTCTTCACAGGCTGGCCTTTTCAAAAGCACATGAAATGGCATTGGTATTTTCTAGGGGTTGGGCACTTAACTCCCTTAAGTGCTTTGGAAAATGCCGTCCCTACTCACTTTTTGTTGGTAATGAAATAGAAATGATACATTACAAATGTATTTATTTATCAAGTAACACCCACTGAGCGATTATATGTTTAGAGGCTGGCTGCTGTGGGAGGTGGACTGGCAGAGAGTAGAAAGAGGAGAGAAAATACAAAGCTGGCCTGACAAATAGATAATGAAAAGTTAGAATCAAAGAGCTGTGTTCAGGATTTGGATATGGTTTCTTGACTCCAACTTTAATGAATATAAGCCATATACAAGTACCTGAAGAAGCAAAGGAGTAAACAACCAGGAACAAAAAAGAGCAAGATTAAATTAGATTTAAGATGAAATGAGATAAAACAAGTCTGATTACCCCAGTAAGATTAAAAGTGTGTGTGAGAGAGAGAGATTATAATAATAATTGTATGCCTTTTTGTCTATACAAGAGTTTCAAGATACTATACACAGAGGGTGCGTCTAGACTGGCAAAATTTTGTGCATAAGCGGCTACTTTTGTGCAAAAATTTGCCAGCTGTATACACTGGCTGCTTGAATTTGCGCAAGAGCACTGACTTTGTAATGTACAAAAACAGTGCTTCTTGTGCAAATACTTTCATGCTCCTGCTCGGGAAAAAGCCCTCTTGTGCAAGAATACTTGCGCAAGAGGGCCTGTGTAGACAAGGAAGAACTGTTTTGCACAAAAAATCCCCGATTGCTAAAATGGTGATCGGGACTTTCTTGCGCAAAATCACGTCTAGACTGTCCATGGATGCTTTTGCGCAAAAGCACTTTTTGCACAAAAGCATCCATGCAACTCTAGACGCGCTTTTGCAGAAATATTTTTAATGGAAAAACTTTTCCGTTAAAAGTATTTCTGCAAAATCATGCCAGTCTAGACGCAGCCAGAATGTAGTGAGACAAATGCTGAAAAAACCCAAATATAAAATCATAATATTAAATCAATACATGCTGTGAAACGCTTTTTGGTGATAGAGAAGGGTTTAACTAATGGGGGTTAACTTTAAAGTTCTTCTAAGGCCAGAAGAACGACACACCACAAACTCAAAGCCAAAAGATTAAAATATTAACAGTGTTCTTTCTGGCTCACTGCAAGCCCTAGGCTGCAAAATCCCATACCCTCTGACCTAACAGGATGAAAAAATATGTAGAAAGCCAGAAGCAGAGTGAGCTATGTTACTTATTTAACATATAATGTTAATAAAACGTATGTATCAAAGCCTACGTGTGGGCTTTTTTCTCTAATCTACTTTTTGAATAACAGTGAATTCACTCAACCATATGAACTTTTGTTTAGTTTTGAGTGTGTCAGACATTCTTTTTTTTCTTACCAAGCAAAATAGCTAGAAGAAGTAAAAAATATATGGATAGAGTTCCTGAGTGAAGCAACTTCAAATGCATAGATTTATAGTAATTGAAATACATGACAGAAGGAGTGTAAACAATGTCTAAACATATGAGTGCACATTTTTTCAGAGTGTCTGTCATTGAAAACAGCTAAGAACTACAATGTTTCTGCATGGTATATATAGTTGAAATTTATCCTGATGGATAAGACTCAGCTAGGATGTTCTACTGGGAGAGATTAAGAATTTTCCATTGAAACTGTTTTTCAACAAAAAAATTAGACTATGGACAAAAGAAAGAATTCTTCTGTCTCGGCTAACCCTTTGAAACCTCTACCCTCTGTCCTCTTCCACCCCCCCCCCCTCCAATTTTTTTCCTCCCTCCTTCCCTTATTTATTCTTTGTTCAACACTCCGGTCATCTAAAGAAGTGGGCTGAGCCCACAGAAGCTTATGATACCATCTACAGGATTTGTTAGCCTTTAAAGTGCTACCAGACTATTTGTTATTTTTTACATTTCTCCTGTTACAGACTAACTCGGCTACCCACTCTGAAATAATATGAAAAGTGTCTGTTTTCTGAGGAAAAAGTATATGTTATATAAAAATACCAGACTCGCAAGAGTTGAAATATTTAGTTTCTGAAATGCTGAAACAATGCAACATGGGAATTGTAGTTTGGGTGCCTCTTGTTCCTATATTTCTGTATGGGCTGTACTCTGTAGCTGGAAAAATTTCACATGATGTCCGGTGGGCATCGGACTCCTCTGAGGCATCACTAGTCCTCACCAAACAGGTGTATCATAGCAGTAGTAATCCATTCAGGCCATGTCTACACTAGGAAATTATTTCAAAATTACTAAATTTGACTTAACTCCTGATTTAACAAATTCAAACTAGCATGTCCACACTAGGGGAATCCTCGAAATTAGTCCAATGAAGGCTCTGTTAGGGTATGTCTACACTACCACCCTAATTCGAACTAGGGTGGTTAGTGTAGGCAACCGGAGTTGCAAATGAAGCCCGGGATTTGAATTTCCTGGGCTTCATTTGCATATTGCCGGGCGCCACCATATTTAAATGTTCGCTAGTTCGGACTCCGTGCCCGTGGCTACACGCAGCACGAACTAGGTAGTTCGGATTAGGCTTCCTATTCCGAATTACCGTTACTCCTCGTGGAACTCTCACTACAACTCTCATAGAATCTTAGGACTGGAAGGTCATCTAGTTCAATCCCCTGCACCAGTGGCAGGACTAATTATTATCTGGACCACGCTTACAGATATTGTCTAACTTGTGCTTTAAAATCTCCAGTGATAGAGATTCTATAACCTTCTTGCCAGTGTTAGAGATTCTATAACCTTCTTAACTACCGTGCCAGTTCTGAATTTTTTCCTAATATCCAACTGTCCCATGCTTGCTGTAATTTAAACCCATTGCTCCTTTTCCTATACTCAGAGATTAAGGGAAAGAATTTTTCTACCCCTTTCTTATAACAACCTTTTATGTACTTTTCAGTCTTCTCATCTCCAGACTTAGCAAATCTAGGTCCCCAACACCACCACCACCACCACCATAAGTCATATTTTCTATACCTTCAATCATTTTTGTTGCTCTTCTCTGGACTTCTCTAATTTGACCACATCTTTCCAGAAACATGACACCCAATTCCTGAAATGTGGTGCCCAATTCCCCAGTTGAGGCCTGATGAGTGCAGAGTAGAATAGACAAATTACTTCTCATATCTTGGTTACAATACTCCTGCCCATACATCCAAGAATGATGTTTGCTTTTTTTGCAATAGTGTTACACTGTTCACTCATATTTAGCTTGTGATCTACTAAGATTCCAAGGTCCCTTTAGGCATCATTACTTCTTAGAACAGCCATTTCGCATTTTGTATGTGAACAACTGATCACTCAGATTATTCCATCCTACGAGAAGTACTTTGGATTTGTTCTTATTGAAATTCATCCTATTTCCTTTGGACTGTTTCTCCAGTTTATCCCAATCATTCTGATTTTTAATGCAGCCCTCCAAAATATGCACCACTTCATCAAGTTTGGTAGTCTGCAAACTTTATAAGTGTACTCTCTGTGTCATGAACTGGATCCAAAACTGATCTCTGTGGAACTCTACTTGATATGCCCTTCTAGCTTGATTGTGAACCACTGATAACTACTTCAGAAGACATTCAAATCTGCACTTGAAAAGGAATCCTCTGAACTGGCATTCATGCTAAAATTCGACATTCTCCGCAGGGGACTTAACAAAGACTCCAGCTATCTTACCCATTACAAAGATAGCTTCCCCAATTATCACCTCTAATACTATTAACTCACAGACATCTACCCTTCCCCACCTCTAATATCATTAACTCACTGACATTCACCTTCCTTCCCCCCCCCCCCCCCCGCATCCCCCTTCTGTTCTGAAATGTGATTTGGCCTTTTCATATGTGTTCATTTTTTTTTAAATTGTATCCTTTGGTATATATGGCTGTGACTATTTTCTTCCACTATTTGATCTGAGGAAGTGGGTCTGGCCCACGAAAGCTCATCATCTAATAAACCATCTTGTTAGTCTTTAAAGTGCTACATAGTCCTGTATTTTGTTTCAGCTACACCAGACTAACACGACTACATTTCTATCACTATTCTACATGCAAGGCACTACATTTAGCTGTTTGGAATGGAAATCCATCAACCATATGAAGAAACTTGCACAGATACAGACAGACATCATCTTTCTATCCAAGTGCAAGAAGATGGACATCGTACCCAAAGGACTGAAAGTGAACAATCCGTTAAGATCAACATACTGTACTGACTACAGTGAAAGACTCTGCCTCACACTGTCCAAAAAATTAAGGAATCACCTGCTAAGCATTTTATACAAGAAACAGAAAAACATCAAGAATGACATTTCTAACTTAGGGTATGTCTACACTACCACCCTAGTTCGAACTAGGGTGGTACTGTAGGCATACTGCACTTGCAAATGAAGCTCGGGATTTGAATTTCCCGGGCTTCATTTGCATAAGCCGGCCGGCGCCATTTTTAAATGCCGGCTTGTTCGAACCCCGTGCCGCGCGGCTACACGCGGCACGGGCTAGATAGTTCGAACTAGCAAGCCATTCCGAACTATCTGTACACCTCGTTCCATGAGGCGTACAGATAGTTCGGAATGGCTTGCTAGTTCGAACTATCTAGCCTGTGCCGCGTGTAGCCGCGTGGCACGGGGTTCGAACAAGCCGGCATTTAAAAATGGCGCCGGCCGGCTTATGCAAATGAAGCCCGGGAAATTCAAATCCCGGGCTTCATTTGCAAGTGCGGTATGCCTACATTACCCCGCTAGTTCGAACTAGCGGGGTAGTGTAGACATACCCTTAGAGAGTCTCATCTCAGGACAAACATCCACACCGACTGATACCTTGCAAGACTTTTGTTCCACCAGACAAGAAATCTACTATACACACTTCTATTCCCTACAACAAAGAAAAGACAATAAATTTTCCAAACTGCTCCACACCACAAGCTACAACAGCAACAACCTCAACCCACCGGATAATATTGTTAACCTCTCCAGCTACAAACTCAATCCAGCAGAAGAGTCTGTCTTATCCAGGGGTCTCTCTTTCTGCCCCACGTCCCCCACAAACTGGATACAATTTTGTGGTGACCTTGAAGCTTTTTTTCGCCGCCTCCACCTCCGAGAATATTTCCAAACCACCAATGAACACCAATCTGACCTACCAGATCCCCCCTATCAACACAAAAGGAAGAATAACTCTATATGGACTCCCCCTGATGGTCAGAATTACAATCTGGATTTCTATATACAAAACTTCCGCAACAACGCACAGACTGACATTATTCGCAAACAACAACAAGCGACACACAATCTCAGCCACGCTGAACAACATGCCGTCCAGAGTCTCAAAAACAACCTGGACATTATAATCAAACCAGCTGACAAAGGTGGTGCTGTGGTCATTATGAATAAGGCCGACTATAACCAAGAGGAAACCAGACAACTCTCCAACACCACATTTTACAAACCTCTCTCCTCTGATCCTACTTCGGAATACCAAAAGAAATTACTCTGTCTCCTTAAAAGCCTCCCTACAGCTACTCGGGAACAAATCCACACAGAAACACCTTCTGACCCCCGACCAGGATTTTTCTATCTGCTTCCCAAGATCCATAAACCTGGACACCCCGGACGCCCCATCATCTCTGGTATTGGCACACTCACTACTGGTCTATCCAGCTATGTAGACTCTCTCCTCAAATCCTATGCAACCAACACCCCCAGCTATCTCCGAGACACTACTGACTTCCTAAGGAAACTACAAAACATCGATAACCGCCCCAATAACACCATCCTTGCCACCATGGATGTAGAAGCACTATACACCAACATCCCACATGAAGACGGATTACAAGCTATTAGAAACACTATCCCAGAGGACACCACTGCCAACCAGGTAGCAGACCTATGTAACTTCATTCTCACCCACAATTATTTCCAGTTTGAGAACAACTTATACCTCCAGATCAGCGGCACAGCCATGGGTACACGCATGGCCCCACAGTATGCTAATATATTTATGGCTGACCTAGAACAACGTTTCCTCAACTCCCGTCCCCTTTTACCCCTTCTCTACTTACGCTACATCGATGACATCTTTATGATCTGGACGCATGGCCAAGAAACACTGGAGACATTCCACAGAGATTTCAACAACCTACACCCCACCATTAACCTCAGCCTGGACCATTCCACACGAGAGATCCATTTCCTGGACACCACAGTACAAATCAACAATGGAAAATTAGACACCACCCTCTACAGAAAACCCACTGACTCATACAGTTACCTACATGCTTCCAGCTCCCATCCAGCACACACCATACGATCCATCATCTATAGCCAAGCCCTTTGATACAACCACATCTGCTCTAATCCCACAGACAGAGACCAGAAACTTCAGGATCTCTACCAAGCATTTATAAACCTCAACTACCCACCCGGAGAAATAAAAAAGCAAATTGAAAGAGCCAAACGAATACCTAGAAACCATCTACTACAAGACAGACCCAAGAAAACCAACAATAGAACACCACTTGTCATCACCTACAGCTCCCAACTTAAACCTGTCCAACACATTATCAATAGATTACAACCTATACTGGAACAGGACACTAAACTCCAAGAAGCTCTGGGAAACAGACCCATGGTCTTCTATAGACAACCACCTAACCTCAAGATGATTCTTACCAACAACCACAGGACATACCACACTAATACCAACCCTGGTACTTTCCCTTGCAACAAACCCCGCTGCCAGCTTTGTCCACATATTCACTCTGCTGACACCATTATTTGGCCTAACCAAGTGAGTTATAAGATCAAGAATACATATTCCTGCGCCTCCAGAAATATAATCTATGCTATCATGCGCCGAAAGTGTCCGTCTGCTATGTACATTGGACAAACGTCTCAGACACTTCGCCAAAGAATCAATGCCCACAAAACAGACATTAGACAGGATCACAAAGAAAAAACAGTTGCTTGTCATTTCAACCAGAAGGGACACTGTCTCAATGACCTGCTAACCTGCATCCTACTTCAGAAGACATTCAAATCTGCACTTGAAAAGGAATCCTCTGAACTGGCATTCATGCTAAAATTCGACACTCTCCGCAGGGGACTTAACAAAGACTCCAGCTATCTTACCCATTACAAAGATAGCTTCCCCAATTATCACCTCTAATACTATTAACTCACAGACATCTACCCTTCCCCACCTCTAATATCATTAACTCACTGACATTCACCTTCCTTCCCCCCCCCCCCCCCGCATCCCCCTTCTGTTCTGAAATGTGATTTGGCCTTTTCATATGTGTTCATTTTTTTTTAAATTGTATCCTTTGGTATATATGGTTGTGACAATTTTCTTCCACTATTTGATCTGAGGAAGTGGGTCTGGCCCACGAAAGCTCATCATCTAATAAACCATCTTGTTAGTCTTTAAAGTGCTACATAGTCCTGTATTTTGTTTCAGCTACACCAGACTAACACGGCTACATTTCTATCACTACTCTATGGGAATGGTTTTCCAACCAGTGATATACCTACCTTAGGTTACATTTTTCACTGAAAATTCCACATTTTCCCTGAAAAACACACACAATATTTTCCAACCATGCCTACTCTCTATACATTTATGCTTACCTTGTGGTTATATGCAAACAGCCAATAGAGCAACTGGATCCCATACTCCAAGAGTGTTTGCATAGGCTGGCACAGAGAGTAGGGATGGCAATAGGGAAGGGAAGAAACCTCATTACAGTTGGTTTTGCAAAACAACATTTTCTACATGTGGTAAGAGGCATTTCAGCTTCAGAGGGCTAATTACTTAGTTTTACACTTGTGAAATGAATTTCACCCTCAGTTGTTTACAACTACTCAATAATTTATGTTTATGTAACATTAAGTGTGTGACTAGGTCTCCATTAATGATCTCAGAGAGAGAGTTGACATAGACTCATAGACTCATAGACTTTAAGGTCAGAAGGGACCATTATGATCCTCTAGTCTGACCCCCTGCACAGTGCAGGCCACAAAATCTCACCCACCCCTCCTAGAATAATCCTCTCACCTATATCTCAGATATTGAAGCCTTCAAATACTTTGAAGACCCCAAGATGCAGAGAATCCTCTAGCTGTGATCTGTACCCCATGCTACAGAGGAAGACGAAAAACCTCCAGGATCTCTGCCAATCTACCCTGGAGAAAAATTCCTTCCCGACCCCAAATATGGCGATCATCTAAAACCTGAGCTTGTGGGCAAGACTCATCATCCAGACACCCAGAAAGTTCTCTGTAGTAACTCCTATGAATGAAATGTGCATATAATAGTAAATCAAAAAGATGTAACTTGGAAAAAATATGAATTAATATCTAGCTATTTTCTGGGAGGGAAAATATTGGAAAGAAGAATATTAAAGGGACCCATACTGTTGAGAAAGTAAACATAGTTTGTACTGAATTTATCTTAATATGGCAGTGAACAAGCACAAACACACAGATAGATATTAAAAAACAGCACACAACTTTATTAAACTTAACATGGGGGGCACTGCCTATCCTCTCTCCCAGACTCTCACATACTAGTCATTTTAAGTAGTTCCAGTATGGGGGAGATAGGGCTATATGGTTGAGGGTAAACTATCCTCAACCTACCCATAGGACTCAGCTCTCAATTACCTCCCCTCTTTTTTTTTGGTGGGCGGGGACAGAAGTTACTAAACAGGAAGATTTCAGACAATAAAGGCCACATGGTCTTCTCCTATCCTATAAGAACAAGGCCCATCAGCAAAATCCCAGGTCTTTTGGAAACTATTCCTTTTAATCGCACTGGAAACCAGCCACTGGACATACCATCAACTAGCTTAGGGTATGTCTACACTACAAAGTTAATTCAAACTAACAGACGTTAGTTCGAATTAACTTTCATAGGCGCTACACATGCAAACTGCTAGTTCGAACTTAATTCGAACTAGCGGTGTGCTTAATTCGAACTAGGTAAACCTCATTCTACGAGGACTATCGCCAAGTTCGAATTAACTAGTTCGAATTAAGGGCTGTGTAGCCACTTAATTCGAACTAGTGGGAGGCTAGCCCTCCCCAGCTTTCCCTGGTGGCCACTCTGGGCATCACCAGCGAAACTCTTCTGCCCCTCTCCCGGCCCAGGAGCCCTTAAAGGGGCATGGGCTGGCTATGGTGCCCGTGCCAGGTGCAAACCTGCCACCACCTAGCCAGCAGACCCTGCACCTGGCACAGCTCGAGCCGGCCACCTGCTGCCACCCAGCCCTCCGCCTCTTCCCGGGACCAGACTGGCGGCTCACGGGAGCCTTCCCAGATCCGCAAGAAGCGGGCGCCCGCCTAGTCTAGTGCAGACATCGTGGACCTCATCCACGACCTCTGCATTAGGCACAAGAAAGTGGCTGCCTAGGGCAGGATAGCTGCCAGCCGCCTGGTTGGCATGAAAATCAAGGTGGTCCACTGAGACCCCCCGACCCTGAGCCCTGAGCTTAGAATGGCCGTACTGTGTCAGACCAAAGGTCCATCTAGCCCAGTAGCCTGTCTGCCGACAGTGGCCAACACTAGAGACCCTGGAGGGGATGGACCGAAGACAATGACCAAGCCATTTGTCTCGTGACATCCATCTCCAGCCTTCTACAAACAGAGGCCAGGGACACCATTCCTACCCCTTGGCTAATACCACTCCATGGACCCAACCTCCATGACTTGATCTCACGTCTCTTTAAACTCTGTTCTAGTTCTAGCCTTCACAGCCTCCTGCAGCAAGGAGTTCCACAGGTTGACTATTTGCTTTGTGAAAAAGAACTTTCTGTTATTAGTTTGAAGCCTGCTACCCATTCATTTCATTTAGTGTCCTTTAGTCCTTCTATTATGGGAACTAATGAAGAACTTTTCTTTATGCACCCTCTCCACATCACTCATGCTTTTATAGACCTCTATCATATCCCCCCTCAGTCTCCTCTTTTCTAAGCTGAGAAGTCCCAGTCTCTTTAGCCTTTCTTCATATGGGACCTGTTCCAAACCCCTGATCATTTTAGTTGCCCTCCCCTCTCCCACCCTCTCTCTTCCCCTCTTCCACCTTCTTTTCCCAGTCTCCCCGAGTTTTGTTCAGTAAAGAGAGTTTCTATTTTTGAACACACGTGTCCTTTATTTTGTACATCAGGAAGGGGGGTTAGGGAGGTGTAAGTGGAAGGAGGTGAGGGAAGAATGGGGTACGAGCCCCCAGTGGGGAGGACTGGGCTGGCTCTGCTGGCTGCTTGGGGTGGAAGCTCTCCTGCAGCTCCCCGATTGACCCCCCCTCCGGATGGCAGCCTGCGGCAAGTGCAGCCGGGCTGATGGCCGAGTGCTGTGATGTGCCGAGTGTGGGCACTCAGGGCACTCCAAGCCAGGACTGCTTTTCAAGCGGGGAACCCCTCAGAACTGTCTGTCCGAGGTGGGGGTCGGGTCCCTTTAAGCACAGCCCTCGGCTAGCCTGAGGCAGCAGCTCCACACTCTAAGTCCTAATCTGATGCCCTGCCGGCACTGCTTCTGGCCATCCTTAACCTCAGTTCAGAGTCCACTTAATGTGGACATGCTAGTTCGAATTAGCAAAACGCTAATTCAAACTAGTTTTTAAGTCTAGATGCACTAATTCGAATTAGTTAATTCGAACTAAATTTGTTCGAATTAGTGCTGTAGTGTACGAATTAGTGCTGTAGTGCTGTTGTGTAGACATACCCTTAGAAACACACACATGCCACCCACCCCGCATAGTATCAAAACTCCTGATTATTTCCTCACATTCAAAAGCCATATGTCAACCTCAACAAATGAACTCCCTCATCCCTGAAAAGCCCAGTCAGTTAACGGATTACTTATACCTGTCACCAACTCCAGTAATCTGTATTCGGGGTGTACATAAATTCTGTTGACTCGACCCTCTGGGTGCCCAAATCTTCAAGTGTTATTGATTCTGCTGTTCCAGTCCTGAAAAAAATTTGTATTAAAAGATAGTGTTTACAGGTAATCCTCAGTCCAACCGTGGCCAAGGTTCCACTGTTTGTGAACCAGTACCACCTGTGCTTATCCATTGGCAAATAAAGTAAGCTTCTAGAATATGCTCGCATAAATTTCATTGGCATTTCTTCAGAAAAAAAATAATGACTTCTAACACGTCTCCTTTTTGTAAGTATGTCAGAGTTAAGGCTGTATAGTAGTTTCTACAAGAAAGAGACAGATGTTAAGTGTTTGTTCTCTTTTCTTCAAAGAAACTGAAAAAAACCCTGTCATGTTGGGGGGGAGAGGGTCACCCCTCAATGATGTCTTCTTCCCCCGCCCGCCCATGGTTTTCATCTCCTTGTCCCAAAACAAAAGGGTAGTCCTCCCTCCTTTACACCCCATGGACGTCCATTAACCCCCGGAGTTTTTCAGTTCTCAGCTTGTCTAGTCAGCAGTCTCACATTACGTTTGGCCACTTCCAGACTACAGCGGGTAAGTGCCCATCACGGATGGGGTTGGGGGACCTGGACCCACTCTCTCTTACAGGTCCCAGCCCAGGGCCCTAAGGACAATCTCAATTATGCTCCTGTCCAGCTGACAGGAACTCCTCCCGAAAATCCCCAGCCTATGGGCTAACTCAGAAGCCCCACACTGGGCCACTTCCTGCCCCCTCGTTTCCAACACTGTCAGGCTAAGGGAGCAGCCACTTGTTCCTACACGCAGGCCACTGATGCCACAGTGTCCTCACGACCACCGTGGGTCCCTCCAACCCGTGCTCTTCCTCCTAATGCATGGGGGAACAGCATCCTTCCTCTTAGGGCTTTGGGAGCCTTCTTTGTCCACCACTGGGGACGTTCTCTTCCTCCCGACTCCTCCCTCCTCTCTCTGCTCGGCAGCTTTTAAACTTCCCCATGCTCGGCCGCACCCACCGCCTGATACCAGGTGGGGTGACACTCAGGTCCCCGCCCCCGGCCAGTGACACACAGCCACTCAGCTGCTCCGTGGCCTTGGAGTAGGTGGTGCAAATTGCCTGCCATGAACCCCGCCTCCCATATAGAGCCAGAGTCAGGGCCACGGGAGTATGGGGCTTAGACGCCCCATCACACCCCTCCACCCTTCAAGTTCAATCTCACCCTCAGCTCCCTGCCTCCCTCATCCAGGGGCAGTCTTGAAAAAAAGTCTGCATTGCTATGGGTGTTGCCAGGCCGATGTGCCACTTCAAAACAGTATGGCTGCAATGACAGGTACCATCTCATGATCCAGGCAATCATGTCCTTCATGGAGTGGAGCCATCTAAGAGAGTCGTGGTCGGTGATCAATTGGAACCAGTTTCCTAAAAGATTGTAACGTTTTCATGGCTAAAGCCTCTTTTTCAATTGTTGAATACTTCAGTTCTTGCGGGAACAGTTTCCAGCTTATATAAAGGCTATATATAAGGTGTTCCTCCTCTCCCTTTTCCTGGGACAATACAGCCCCTAGCCCAACTTCAGAAACATCGGTTTGTAAAATGAATGGCTTTGTGAAGTTGGGTTGTGCCAGCATTGGTGCATGGGTCAGCAAATCTTTCAAAGCCTGAAATGCTTGCTCGCTTTCTTCGGTCCATATTATCTTCTTAGGTACAGTGCTCTTTGTCAGGTCTGTTAAGGGTGCAGTGACAGTCACAAAGTTGGGAGAAACCAGCAGTAATACCCCGCTAGGCTTAAAAACTGGTGCATTTGCCTTTTGGTTGAGGGGGTTGGATAGTCTCTAAGGGCACTCATCTTGTTCACCAGGGGTTTCAATTTACCCCACCCCACCGTGTACTCCAGATAAGATACTTCTCACTCCCCAAAGTGGCACTTGCTGGGATTCGCTGTGAGGCCAGCATCTCTGTGTTGTTAAAACAGCTGCCAACTGTTGGAGGTGTGAGGGCCATGACAAGCTGTATATCACTATGTCATCGACGTAAGCAGCAGCATACTGTTTATGTTTTTTAGTACCTTATCCATTAGCCTCTGAAAAGTTATAGCTACCCTGTGTAGGCTGAAGGGCATCCTTACAAATTGGTACAGCCCGAACAGAGTGGAAAAGGCCGTCTTTACTTTAGAGTCTGGTGTTAATGGAATTTGCCAATAGCCTTTAGTTAAATCGAGGGTGGATATATATTGTGCACCTCCTAGCCACTCCAAGAGCTCATCCATGCAAGGCGTAGGGTAAGCATCGAAACGGGATATGGAATTTACCTTACAAAAGTCTATGCAGAAGTGGGTTGACCCCTCTAACTTTGGCACTAGGACTATAGGGCCCCGCCATTCACTGTGTGACTCCTCTATAATGGCCCACCACAACATGCTTTGTAGTTCATCCCAGACAGTCTCTCACATTTTCCAAGGGGGGCAGAGGGGAGCAGGTCATACGGGGTCTCGTACTTTTTTACTGGGGGTTGTAGCCACGTGGTGGTACGCCAGGGTTGTTTGTCCCAGGTGCTCTGATAAGACTTGTGAAAAGCTCTGTAACAGCTTCTGTAGCTCAGTCTGTTGACCAGGGATCAGTTCCTCCTCCACCTGTAGGGTCAATGGGTTAGCACAACCCCCTTCCCAGGGCCCTAATTCAGGTTTGGGAGGGTAAGGATTAATCATCAGTCCCTCTAGGGTATTCCACTTCTTCAGCAGGTTGATATGGTAAATCTGAGTGTCCCATCACCTCCCAGGGACTCGTATCTCATAATCGACCTCTCCCACATGATGTAATATCTCGAAAGGCCCCTGACATTTATCTAGCAACTTGGAGTCCTGAGAGGGTAACAGAAGGAACACCCTGTCTCCCGGCTCGAATGTCCTCAGCTTAGTCCCTTTATCATAATACCACGCTTGCTTCTCTTAGGCTTTTAGCAGATTCAACCTGGCGAACTCCCCCAGGGTCTGCAACTTTTCTCATAGCTTGAGTATGTACTGCACCGACCTCTGCACCTGTTACTCTTGCTTCTCCCAAGCTTCCTTAATTATATCTAGTATGCCTCTGGGTTGATGCCCATAAAATAGCTCAAAAGGCGAGAACCTGGTAGATGACTGGGGCACTTCACAGACCACAAATAATAGGGCCAGATATGGGGTACTAAGGTCCAGGGTTGGGGCTACCTCTTCACTGAAATTCACCGTCTCCCCATTCAAGATGCTGGGATCCCTGCTGGTATGCTGTTGGCCCCATTCTTTCAAAATACGAGAAAAGCCTTGCCAGTTTCTCTCCAAAAGGATGGGGTAGGCTAAATTAGGGGCGATGGCCCTTATCATGCACATCAGCAATCCACACCCACCTTGTGGGGTAGGGTCGCACGTCTCTGTGAACGCATTGCATAAATATGGGTGGCCCAGTGGTCCCACCCTCCTTCACTAGGTCAGCCCTAATAATAGGGTAAGTGCCAGTCATGAATAGGGTAGGGAGACCCAGACCCACCCTCTCTTATGGCTCCTGGCCCAGGGTCCTAAGGACAGGCTCAATTGTGCTCCTGTCTGGCTGATGGGGACTCCTCCCAAAACTCGCCAGCCCGCAGGCTAACTCAGAAGCCCAGCCCTGTGCCACTTCCTACCCCCTCGTTTCCAACACTGTCCAGCCAAGGGAGCATCTGCTTGTTCCTACACGGAGGCCACTGATGCCACAGTGTTCCCACGACCACCATGGGTCCCTCCAACCCGCACTCTTCCTCCTAATGGACCGGGGAACAGCTTTCCTCCCCTGGGGCATTGGGAGCCTTTTTTGCCCACCGCTGGGGGCGTAACCTTCCTCCCGACTCCCCTCTCTGTTTGGCGGCTTTTAAACCTCCCCGCTGGGCGGGCGTGACTCCATGCCCCACCCCTGATGCCGGACGCTGCACAGGCCTAATCCCCAAGATCTGCCCCCAGCACCAGGCGCCATGCAGATGACACTCCCAGCCCCGCCTCCAGCTGAGTGCTGTGACACACTGCCACTCAGCTGCTCCGCGACCTTAGAGCAGGCAGTGCAAATTGCCTGCCATGTACCCCGCGCCCCGTACAGAGCTGGGGTCAGGGCCACAGAAGTGCAGGGTTTAGACGCCCTGTCACACCCCCTAAAAACATATCTTAAAAAGCAAGATATTCACTTTAATGTGTCCTTTTTTATCCTTCTATATGGTAATTTATAAAGTCTTGTGTGGCAACAATGTTTGAGGAAGGACAGCACTAATATATAATTGTTGTTACACTTTATACTGGTGTAAAGAAACACACATGGGTGTGATTGGTGACCTTAACTCCTCATTTCTTAGTTTTTTCAGAGAAAAGTTGATAAAGTAGAGCAGACCAAGCTTAAGTACCGAACAGTTTTCTATGTCTTTTCAAACTGGCAATGCCAATGTCACTGTCAATATTAGAGTAAAAGGAGCTATTAGAATTTTATTTGTATTCTGCATGACCTATGCATTGTTGCTGCCTAGAAAACAATATAATCCAGTCATTAATGCTGCATTTTCATGTTGGGGCACCTCAATTCTTTTAGGAAACAAAAATATTTTTCTCAAAAATTCCAAAATGGAAAAAATATCATAAAGGCATTTATGTAAACTATAGAGACACAGCAATCTACCTGGACAGTTTACTGTACAACACCTGTAGTCTTTGAAAAAAAGTTCAGAAAAGAAGGAAGATACTAGGGACCCAAATTCAAAAACCATCTCTTTTGTTTCCAAAATATTTTAAAATATATTACTCCCCTATCCTTTTGAATAACACAAAAATTTCAAAGCCCTTCTACACTCTATTATTTTCTGTTATCAAAATTTGGAATCCAAATTATTAAAATATACGAACAAAATATTCTTAAAATGATAAGACCCGTTAACATTAGGGGTGAAATTCTAATCCATTGAAGTCAATGGCAAGACCTCCATTGACTTCAAAGGGGATGGATTTCAGAAAGGGACATGAATAACAACACAAGAGAAGTTAAAATAGAATAATTATTGTTCCTCCATATTACTTAATGCCAGCTGAACTGACTAGCTCTTTGTTATGCTTATAAATATATATCCTCAATTTTCCTGTTATTGAGATATAGGTTGTGGTAATGAGAGCAAAAGAACTCTACCATTGTTTCATAACATCTTACTATCCAAGAAAGACATAATATATGTGCATTTTATCTTAACATAAATCTGTCATCTGGCGCTTATCTTTTATTTTCCAGTGTTATATAATTGCATTATTATAACAAATTTTATCTGTTTATTACTAGGTACTTAAAGAAATTCCATACTCAAACTGAATAGTGCAAAATAAAATTACTACACTAAATAGAGGTGAATATTCTTTAATAATGTAAAAATTATTATCAAAGACAAAAGTCTATTTTATGCAAGATTAAATGAGAATAATGTATGGGACTAGGCAACAGCAGATCTTCCATTGCCTAGGTGGGCAAGTCTATTTCCCTTACAGTATCACCAATTACAAAATATGATTTATGATAACTTCCCTGTGAAGCGCTTCGCTATGTGCAGATGGAAAATGGTATGTAAGCGATAGGTATTATTATTCATTTATTTAATGGCATTTCTTCCTGAGCATGTACCTTTCAAAACCTTTCCTGGGTTTTGTGATTGTATTTCTGAATTAGATTCAAAGAGCCTGATTTTTATTTACACTATTCCCATTTACACATCCCCTTTAATGGCCCATTTGCACTTCCAGGGTGATGTAAGGGAACCATACTCTAAATGACATTGTAAAATCAAAAACCAAATTGCAATTTGAACTGATGTTTTTAAAAACTTTCACATGATAATTACTTACAACAAATATTAAATAGTTCACTTAGAGCCCCAAGAAACTTAAGAATTTGAATAGTGAGTCAAAAGTATAGTGGTCTAACCAGAGCCCCATCAGCTACTTTTCCATTGAGATAAAGAAGAGCAGGGACTTCACTTGTAGCAGAAGATCTCAAAAGGCCTCCAATCCAGCCCCAAAGGCTATGGGAGCAGAAGCATCTCCCAGGGATGGCAAAAGGGACAGAAATTCAGAGAGGAGCAGCAGTAGCAAAATATGAGGTCTACAAGATCCCTCCTGCCTTTCCCCTGGACCTATTACATGTAATAGGCCCTCAAAATTTCACAGGCTAAAACCTGTCACTCTGGGCTGGACTGAACCACTAAGCTTAGCAGTGAGCAAGTGGCAGGGTATAGCTTTGTCACCTAGGTAGGGCTCTGTAGAAGTGAAGGCACAATTTCCCCACCTCCATGTTTCTCATTGCTCATGGACAGAAGCAAAGAGAAGTAAGGAATCACACCCTTTTGAGGAGTGCAACCGGCTTGTTCCTATGCATTAAAACCAATTATTCTGGTGGGCAAGTAGAAACCTAAACCACTCACTTGTAGTAAAGGGTAGCTAGTGAGCAGACTCTGCTGTCCCTCTCACAGTGCCACAGTTTTCTCAGTCCTTACTTGGCTGAGCAGAGTACGGCAGGAGATTTTGTGACTTAGGCTGTGTCTAGACTACATCCCTTTTGACAGAGGGATGTAAATTAGACACTTTGAAATTGCAAATGAAGCAGGGATTTAAATATCTCATGCTTCATTTGCATAATCGCATCATGGCACTTTTTTGAAAAAGTGCCATTTCGAAAGTAAAACTGCAGTCTAGACACAATTCTTTCGAAAACAGGCTTTTTCAAAAGATCCTGTAAACTTTACTTTAAAAAGTAAAACAATGTCAAAGTGTCTAATTTACATCCCTCTGTCGAAAGAGGGATGTAGTCTAGACACAGCCTGAGTAAGGTCTGGGATGTAACGTAAGCTTTGTGTGATCTTCTGCATCTAACCTTTATCTTTCCTCCCTCATTCTCCCACAATTGTTTGTATCCATCATAATGCATTTAATCTAAAGTTAGATTAGAAACTCTTCAGGAAAGAGACTTTGCCATTTTATGTTTCCATAAAGAATCTAGCATACTTTGGGACAGCTGTTAAACAAGATAGCACAACCACAATCCTAACTGGAATTGTGCTAATGATCTTTATTGCACAATTAATTCAGAAAAACTTCTCAAAAGCCCATCTCTACCCTTCCTAGAAGAGAATCCAACTTGTATTTGATCTGAAAAATGAGTATCATGTTGTAGTGACAAAACTCTGCTTTCCTGTTAGAAAATGTAAGGGCAGAAATTGTCCAGTTCATATAAAAATGAATGGATAAAACAATTTTCAAGGAGATGTAGGTCAACATTCTCCACTGTTTTAAACAAGGAGACTGACACCTCTAGCTGTTGGAACTTGTCACTTGCATTAAATGAGTAAGATGAAGGCAAAATAATTGTGTCCTGCTCAACCTTTATATTTAAAGAACTGCAAAAGAAATCACGAAGGTATATAGAGAAAATTCAAAGTGCTGCCTGTGAGATTACTTGTTTAATCAGCTTAAATTTACATTGGATCCATAGCATACTGCATCTGTGGAAACTGTAGATACTACACCATGTTTTCCATGTCCATCTTTATCTTTACTTGAAACATTATTTGTTAGTTATAATTTAATTTGTGGTTCATTTAAAGATTAGCAACCAGTTCTCACTGATTTGCCTCTTCTTAAATGCCATTAATATGTTTGGAATCTACCTGTGGAATATACTCACAAGTCTTTGAAAGTATTTTTTAATTTTGAATCAGGAGTCGCATCAGAGACACAGTGGGTGCATTATACTTTAGTTACAAATCAAGATAGCCTGAGCTGAAAATATCATGTGCACATTTGGTTCCAAATCCATTTTTTCCCAAAAGGGAAAGAGTGTTCCAGTTTAGGGTTATTGTTCATTTCTCAGAGGGTATGTCTACACTACCACCCTAGTTCGAACTAGGGTGGTTAATGTAGGCAACTGGAGTTGCAAATGAAGCCCGGGATTTGAATTTCCCGGGCTTCATTTGCATATTGCCGGGCGCCGCCATTTTTAAATGTCCGCTAGTGCGGACTCCATAAATAATGGACCTCATTCCACGAGGAGTAATGGTAGTTCAGAATAGGAAGCCTAATCTGAACTACCTAGTTCGTGCCGCGTGTAGCCGTGGGCACGGAGTCCGAACTAGCGGACATTTAAAAATGGCGGCGCCCGGCAATATGCAAATGAAGCCCGGGAAATTCAAATCCCAGGCTTCATTTGCAACTCCGGTTGCCTACATTAACCACCCTAGTTCGAACTAGGGTGGTAGTGTAGACATACCTTTATAGAATTAAGTCTGCATTACAAACGAGCCTGAGCTATAAAGTCTGTACAGAGATATTGAACACCTATGAATCTGGAAGTATCCTGATCTATAGTTGTGGTTTGGCCCAAATCTTATTCTGCTTTACTGTGTATAAATGAAATAACTAAATGTCCTCTTGAGACTACTCTGCACATCCCTGCAGGACACTTTTGTCTGATATCCATTTCCAGTTTTTCATTCAGGTCTGCAGAAGCAGTTCAGTGGTTGGGTACATTGAATCAAGCCTTATGGCTTCTCGAGTGTAGAAACCCACCTGCAGCCAATTAAGCCACATTGATGGGTTCCAACATTGATCCTACATAAATGATTGTCTGTTAGCGGTTGCCAAGTCATATCAAGGGTGAAAGAGGTATGAGAAAATAAAGGGAGATTCATGGCTGGTGCAGGGAAACAGAACAAAACACCAGGGAATGCTAATTAATGTCAGAACAGACTAAATTATTCATTGTTAATGATTCCTCCAGTGAATTTGGGTGCTTGGGGGGTTGTTTTGTTTTGTTTTTGTTAGTAAATTATATGTGAAGAGGTCATGATTATCTATGGATTTGTTCACTATTTGCAACAGTTCAATTAATAGTTTGCATGAACAAATTTTAGTTTCTGTCATGCTCATGAAGTTGTTGCCATCTGTATTCACTATTTGTTATCTACCTAAATCACAGAGTCCTGAATCCTCTGCTGAGCACAGCAAGGGAGAGATGATAAGGAAGGCACTTTTAACTCCCTGATCCTGGGGCCAATTTTACACTTGTTCCAGCACAGTTGAGAATTACGTAAGTATTGCTCTACAGCCTGCTGCCTGGCAACAGCTCCCTAAGAATAGTCCTTCAATTGGCAACAGTCACAATGCGACAGGCTCTAGCCAACTATATCAGGAGTTGGGGATGAAGGTAGCACAAGAGTTGGCTACATCAGCGCTATGCTTTCTAGAATTTCTTCCACACTAGGGAATCCCAGGTCTGGGAAATGCAGCCACTTTCTGCCTCATTTGCCTCAATAGCATGACACAACAGCAGTGGACTGGGGATTGTTTCATTAGGAAAGAATGAAGCTGAATGCAGTTTAAGTTGAATAAATGGAACTTTAATAAAATCTGTGTATCACTCTGCCCTGGTTGCATTGCTTTCAGCTCAACTCTTATTCCCTGTTAGTCCCACTGATCATGGTACAGAGACCAAGGTCTAATCAATGCTATTTTGTCTGTCCTCTGATTGAATGACCTAAGGCATAGCAATAGACATACCTATTTATGTCTGTTTGCTATTTATCTATGAACATTTGTAATTTTTGGACAAATCTATTGTCTTTAAAAAAGAGCTTTTCAATTATGCCTCCAAGACTGTTTCTGGTGCAAATATACTTGTAAATATTTCCATGCATTATTGTCCAAAATAATTTT
Organism: Pelodiscus sinensis; assembly: GCF_052426305.1. Classification (NCBI taxonomy): domain Eukaryota; kingdom Metazoa; phylum Chordata; order Testudines; family Trionychidae; genus Pelodiscus; species Pelodiscus sinensis. The sequence goes on from NC_143057.1 coordinate 67,353,692, forward strand.
TCATTCACAAACGCACTTGTGAACAAAAACAAAGTCATCTGAATACCATGAATAAATAAATAAAAACTGATAGCAACTTTATTCACATAAATAATTTGCTCTTTTTTTCTGGGCTACTATCAATTTTAAACTATTAACTCTATTTATATTTGCTATAAAAACAAAGGTAACATAGTCCTGTCCACAATACCCTCTAACCAGTGTATTTTATATTGGACTAAAATGACTGGAATAACAATGATGTTTTAAATCGAAAAAGGCAGACCAAAAACTATTTTCTTTTGTAAGCCTAAGATCACTCTGATCAGACAGTGCCATATGAATTGTAGGGCGTATTACAAGAGGCTTACTGTGACGATATCAACTAAAACCATAAAACAGCTAAAGAAGGGCTTCTTTCTAAAATATCATAAAGGAAACCCAGCAGTGTATATTACTCAGCACTGCTGAAATATCGTGTTTCCATCATGTTGGCTTCAGGTTTTCATTCCCTTCTGTTTTGCAAGACATTCTACACAATTTGTAAGCTCTGAGCTACAAGCAACAGAGGGCAGTGAGTTTGCTGTTAACATGTGCTAGTGAACAAGAGAAAATGACGTGCTCCAGAGAAACAAAAGACAGGACTATGTAGCACTTTAAAGTCTAACAAGATGGTTTATTAGGTGGTGAGTTTTCGTGGGCCAGACCCACTTCCTCAGATCAAATAGTGGAAGAAAATTGGCATGACCATGCTCCAGAGAGGAGAACTCTGATATATCTATCAGTGAACAGGAGAATGTACAGCCATGGGACATTCATTTGCCCAACTTTCCACCGAGATATCCTTGAAGTAACACTTAGAGGAGTCACCAGGACTGTTCAAAGGGTCCTATATGCAATTGATTTTTCTACACTGGCTACTGTGGGCATGGTGGTGAAGCTACAGAGAGAAGGGACAGAGCTGAGTCACCTCCAGTGAGGTGTGTGAGTCTGAATACACTCCTGGACTTTCCACTTATTCTGTCCACTGACACCAAATGATAAGTGGGTTGTAGTGGATGGGAATATGGGTGAAGTGAAATGTTAAAGGGACATTTGTGTATTGGACATTCACAGCATTGGGTGAGGAACAGAATTAAAGGCCCAAGTCCAAAGATACTGTGGGAATGGCTATATTTTGTATTATTTATTTATGTATATTGCTGTGTTTTTCCCAGCTGATGCTTTGTCTCTTGTCTGGTACTAAACAAATCTGCCAATTAAAGGTACCCAGAAAATGTATTTAGTAGTCCCTATTGTTATGAGTAGTGCTTGTTGTTTTTAAGGAGACTCCTAACCAGTTGTACCTGTCCTTTGCTGCTCTTGACAACATCTAGCAAAGGGTTATTACATGTTCTTATTTGGTTTTTGTTATAAAGAGAATTTACTGCAGGTGAAAGGCATCAGAGTTACAAGCCTGGAAACTGAAGTCCTCTGTTCACAGACTATATACAGCATGAGTTTTTGGGAGTTCAGGCTTCCCCTGATAGCCCCACCAATCTAATACAGAGGAACCACTTCAGTCTCCAGAGTCACTTATTCCCAGGACTGCCCATTAAGTTCTCAAATAATGCTATTAGTTGTAAAGTTGATGTTTTTCATTTGAGGATCTGTGGCCTAATTCTCCTCTCAATGGAGTTTATCCTGGTTTACACTGATATCAGTGAAAGAAGAATCAGTCCAGGGAAAGGATAGCTGTGCTAAAGACTCACCCAGATGGTCTGTATTGTCTTGCTTTATGTGCTAACAAAGAATTTTATGTGCTCAGTTTTATATCCGTCTCGTGTTTTTACAATTCTGGCTGAGAGTCACTGCTGATTGAGGACTAAGGAGCCACAGATTCATTGTCTCCCTTTAGGCTGTGTGCAAAGCTTCCCCTTGGGTCCTATTCACGTGGATACAGAGTGGAGGAGCTCACGTCATAAGCAAGGGTGATAAAGGCTCTGTAGCTGATCCCAGGAGGCACAGAAGCCAAGGAGGCCTACCCTACTGAGAGTGTGTCATGGAGGGGTGGTCACACTGAAGAGGTACCTGCCAGGCATGGATTCAGAGCTATACAACAGCTCCGAGCCTGCGGACCCATGACACCTTCTCTAAACTATTCTTTATTTTATATACTTGTATCAAATGGGACTTCCATGCCTCTGGCTGCTGTTATAGCCCATATCTGAACGCCTTCTAATTCTGTGATATCTTCCAACAGCCATCCTAAGATAATGATTTTCTGATGGGAAACCTGAGTGGAATTCAAAAAAATCATTTTCTTTATTCAGATATTTTATAATCTATGATGGAAGAACATACATATTTTATAAGGAATAGAAAAAAAAAGGCAATGGTGACGAGAGCCAGCTATTTCAATTTGGATGACATTTGTTCTCAAGTTCCAATATACAGGTGACATTTGCACCCTGGATATCAACAGCAATCAAAGCTGAATATCATCTCTTACATTTACTTCCACCATTTCAAGGACTAATTTATTGACTGTGATTAGACATAGCCAGGGGATGAGTAGAAAGGGCCAGAATGTTCATTCTTCATTTCCTAGCCTCTAGGTATAGCAGCGGGTGGGAGTATTGCAAAGTACATTCTCAAGCACTTCCAAAGAGTCTTATCAGTACTATATTTTCATGGGCTTGCTATCTGATGGAATGCTGCTTTGACTGGCATGAGTCTGGGAACAGATCATAGATCATCTAGTATCTTTGCTGAGCCCCACTGCTATAACAAAACTTGGCCCTTCACAGTGTTTCTATTTAAATTATGCACCATTAAGAGTAATTTTTATTATTCTGTTACATAATTGATGAAGACATAGGGTGCAATCCTGGATTCACTGAAGTCAATGGTAAAACCCATATCATTCATAACTAATAAAAAATCAGGAGCCTGATTCTCCAATGCCTTACACCATTTGTGATCACTTGCTCCTATTCATAGGAAACACTGCTATTTGGGTTTGGTAATATTTTATATAACTGTGGTCAGGCATAAATGACTCCACAAGATGAAAACAATGGAAAGAAACTCAGAAAGTCCTTCACATAATAGCTAGCACTGCAAAGTTATGCACTTTCAAAAGACTGTAGAAGGCCTCATAAGGTTTTGTTTTATATGGAGAACACTATTAATATGAATTCATGGACATTTTAAATTTTAATTATCCTTAGAGATTTTTTACATGGAAAGTAATTTATGTTTATCTTTCAAATGGGTCAACATCAGCTCTTATATCCATAGGCATCATATCATCCTCTTTCTGATTATGAAGATATTCTGGATTCTCATCATGCTAGAGGTTATGGTTCTGATTTAAATAACCACAGAACCCAGACCCAGATTTATTCCTTATGCACCCCCAGGCACAGCATCTTTAGTGATCCACCTCCACCTCCACCTCCACCTGACATTTGGGTTTTCTATTAAAATGGAATGAAAAGAAATGTAAACACAGCCTTCCCAGGAAGGCATTGGAACCTCTGCCACACATGGTGCTCCCAACTTGACCTGGGGCACAACCCACACATTCTGTGAAACGCCAGAAGGAACTATACCTCTCCCATTAGCAACAGTGATAAATCGAGTCTCCTTGGACCAGATGCTTATACATAATGATAGCACTCAGAAGTGAGATCCAATGAACTTGCAAGACTTCCAGAATAAATCTTGAGACAAGACTCTGTTATGTAACATTTCAGTCTGAAGCAAATTGATGGCCTAGTATGGCAGAATATACCCCTGTATTCAAACCCTATGCACTATTGTGATAGTTTTTGTATAAGGTATGCTAAGTAGAGGTATCATTTAAAAACACATAATTTGATGGTCAGTATTGTCCTGATAATATGTGTATGGCAACATTGTATATGAAATTATAAGATTTCCCTGTGAAGTGTTATTAACCCATTTTCCAAACCCCATGCACCGTCCCAAGCAGAAGTCAGCAAATAGGTCTGGCCCAAACAAAGGAAGGTGTGCTTGCCTTAGGGAAATAAAGGTAGCTCAAATGGGGGAGATGGTGAAGAAGTTGTGTACATCCTTCCACATAGACACTTCATCTCCTAGTTGCCGCTAGAAATATTTTTCAAGTAGAGAACTGAAACTTTTTTTAAAGTAAGGGGCAAATATGTTAATACAGGTAGAACTCTCTAATCCAGCACCCCTGGTACCTGACTGATGCTGAACCAAAGAACTTGCCAAATTACTGGAGGTCAATACTGTCTAGCAGCATTACCAAGACCTCCATTGCTTACGGGGCTTTAGAAGACATTTAGGGGTAAATTAGACCTACATAACGGCATAGAACACTGAGAGCCAGAACTGGTAGCTACAAACAAGCTTCATGGGACTAGAGGGAAGTTGGCCACACCCATGATAAGTGGACATCTGGCTAACTAAAATCATGCCAGACCATGGATGTTTCTGGACCAGACAGCACCAAACTAGCAAGGTTCAACCTGTAACCCTGATTCTTTCCCTGCCCACCACATTTGCTGCAGTAGAGAAAACGGAAGGAAACAGCTGTTGGACCCAGGGAAGTCCTGACCTGAAGGTTTTGTCAGTGATCTGCTGGAACATGTTTGCTTTTCAGCTAAAATAGTGTTTTAAGTAAATAATAAGTATTTTATCTCTTTATTTTTAATTGATTTATTTTATCTCTTATTTTTAATTGATTTATTTTATCTCTTATTTTTAAACAGTTCTGACTTTTATACCTCATTACTTACACTCACTAAAAATCTAGCTCTAGATGCATATTATTTCCTCAAAGGATTAGCAGTTTTAATATAGTTGTAATTTACAGCAAAGGTCCAGGCAGTACAGGATGTATATTTCTGGGGGAAGATCCAGGACTGGAGGTTTGTTGAGGTCTTGCTGTCGTCTAACCAATCCAAGGTGTAACTGGCAGGCTGCAGTTATACACAGACACTCAGGGTATGTCTACACTACAGGGCTTATCTTGAAATAAGATATTCAAATTGAGCTATGTCAATGGCGTAGCTTATTTCAAAATAGAACACTCTTCCTCTGACTTCCCTTACTCCTCAGAAGGTTACAGAAGTCAGAGTAAGAAGTTCTCCAGCTTGACAGTATTTTGACACTATTTCAAAATAACTGCCTGCTATGTAGACATGGATAAAGTAATTTCAGAATAGTGCTAGTTATTTTGAAATAGTGTTGCAGTATAGAATACCCTCAGAGGATACGTCTACACTACAGCGCTAGTTCGAACTAACTTAGTTCGAATTAGTTAATTCGAACTAAGCTAGTTCGAACTAACGCATCTAGAACTAAAAACTAGTTCGAATTAGCGTTTTGCTAATTCGAACTAGCAAGTCCACATTGAGTGGACTCTGAACAGGGCTTAAGGATGGCCGGAAGCAGTGCCGGCAGGGCATAAAAGGAGGACTTAGAGCATGGAGATGCTGTCTCAGGCTAGCCGAGGGCTGCGCTTAAAGGGTCCCGACCCCCACCCCGGACACACAGTTCTAAGGGGTGCCCCGCTTGCAAAGAAGTTCTGGCTTGGAGTGCCCGAAGTACCCACACTGGGCACATCACACCACTCGGCCATCAGCCCGGCTGCAATTGCCGCAGGCTGCCATCTGAGGAGAGGGGGCAATTGGGGGGCTGCAGGAGAGCTTCCACCCCCAGAAGCCCGCAGAGCCAGCCCAGTCCTCCCCATCGGGGGCTCGTACCCCATTCCTCCCTCACCTCCTTCCACTTACCCTTCCCTAGCCCCCCTTCTTATTGATGTACAAAATAAAGGTAACGTTTCTTCCAACATTGACTCTGTCTTTATTTAAAAAAACTGGGGGAGACTGGGAAAAGGAGGTGGGAGAGGGGAAGAGAAAGGCTGGGAGAGGGGAGGGCAACTAACATGATCAGGGGTTGGGAACAGGTCCCAGATGAAGAAAGGCTACAGAGACTGGGACTGTTCAGCTTAGAAAAGAGGAGACGGAGGGGGGAGAGGATAGAGGTCTCTAAAACCAGGGGTTGGGTGGAGAGGGTGCATTCAGAAAAGTTCTTCCTGAGTTCCCATAAAGAAGGACTAGAGGACACCAAAGGAAAGGAATGGGTATCAGGCTTCAAACTAGTAAGAGAAAGTTGTTGTTCTTGACAAAGCAAATAGTTAACCTGCGGAACTCCTTGCTGCAGGAGGCTGTGAAGGCTACAACTAAAACAGAGTTTAAAGGGAAGTGAGATCAAGTCATGGAGGTTGGGTCCATGGAGTGGTATTAGCCAGGGGGTAGGAGTGGTGTCCCTGCCCAAAGTTTGTGGAAGGCTGGAGAGGGATGGCACGAGACAAATGGCTTGGTCACTGTCTTCGGTCCATCCCCTCCAGGGTCCCTAGGGTTGGCCGCTGTCGGCAGACAGGCTACTGGGCTAGATGGACCTTTGGTCTGACCCAGGACGGCCATTGTAAGCGCTCAGGGCTCAGTGTCGGGGGTCTCAGTGGACCCCCTTGATTTTCATGCACACCTGGTCCTGGGTGGCCAGGCTGGCAGCTCTCCTGCCCTAGACGGCCACTTTCCTGTGCCTAGTGCGGAGATCGTGGACGAGGTCCACGATGTCCGCACTAGCCCAGGAAAGTGCCCGCCTCTTGCGGTCCAGGGCAAGCTCCCGGGAGCCGCCAGCCTGGTCCCGGCAAGAGGGGGTGGGCTGGGGGGCATCGGGTGGGTGGCTCTGTGCCGTGCCAGGTGCAGGGTCTGCTAGCTGGGTGCTGGCAGGCTTGCACCTGGCACGGGCACCGTAGCCAGCCCGTGCCCCTTTAAGGGCTCCGGGGCCGGGAGGGGGGCATAGAGTTTCCCTGGTGTTGGCCAGAGTGGCCACCAGGGAAACCTGGGGAGGGCTAGCCTCCCACTAGTTCGAATTAAAGGGCTACACAGCCCTTAGTTCGAACTAGCTAGTTCGAACTAGGCGTTAGTCCTCGTAAAATGAGGTTTACCTAGTTCGAACTAAGCGCTCCGCTAGTTCGATTCAAATTCGAACTAGCGGAGCGCTAGTGTAGCACCTATTAAAGTTAGTTCGAACTAACGTCTGTTAGTTCAAACTAACTTTGTAGTGTAGACATACCCATAGTGTGGCATGTATGCTGGAAATTTCTTTGTGAGTAGCCCAGGTAAGAGCTACTTCAGCAAGACACCCAAGGTTGCATGACAGAAATGATTTAGCCCCCACTAATCTGGATTGTGCATCAATATGTCACACGTATTTATTCACTCTTAAAAACAGACAATCATAGTAGAGATGTCTTCTTCAAACTTTTTCTATGACAATGCACACAGCGTATCTATAATTATACAGAAGACAAATATCATGACAAAATAACCAGCTTTGATCTTCAATCCCTCTTAATCTAATCCACCCACTTCTAGTTTTATGTCTCTGCTAGTAGGTTTTATTCATAACATTTTATAAAAAACACCTCATTACTTTATTGACATATGGTAAGCTGTCAAAGAAAGCCTAAAAAATGCAATCGCCAATATTTCTGAATTTCTATTAGAAACACCAGCAAAGTACCTGAATACAGTACTCTATTTTAATGCTTTTCTCTAATACAGATGAAACCATGACATCTTTAATTACTTTTTACTCTACCTTTAATCTCTGTTTATGAAGCTAATCAACACAGCAAAAATTCAGATTTACAATTAAAAATTCAGTGTAATTCAAAATTCATTATCAGTGATGATTCAAATATCAGGCTCAACAAGTACACTTGCAAGCACTAATGAAGCTTGTTGGATGTAAATGAACAAGGGAAATAAACAAAGCATTGTGTTCAAGTTCAAATTAATACTTGCTTTTGATTTGGAATAAATGTTGGTAGAATTTCTCTCTCACACTCTCTCTCTTTCCCCCTATCTCCTCAGCTACAATAACAGCCAACTAGAATAAATAATTGAAATAAAGGTAAAATGAAATAACTGAACTGGGGAATGGGTTTGTTTGTTTGTTTGTTTCAGATAATTAGCCTAAAAGTAGCATACTACAAAATTGTGAAATGATGTCTTAGTCCAGCAACAGTAGTGATAAAAATACTGGAAGAAGTTTAGAAACTGCATATTGTCTTCTCTTTAGCTGTAATGTACCAGGTGATTTTTCAATGTACCATCAGAGGAAGTCATGCTTACTCTTTTAAATCTTCCAACCAACTTGTCACTGTCAGTTGCTGAAATTTTTCCTTTAAGCAATCTCTCTCTTTCTTCATCTTTAAACCGGAAATTATTTGCCATGGATGTCAGTCTTGATTCATCTGCAGAACCTGTACACAGGAATAAGTTTTCTTTCTCAAGTTTCAGCTATATCTGTCCATAAAGAGAGAGAGATCTGAATAAAGATCTGAGCATCCTCATACTGTAGACATGCTCTGCTACAAGTTCACTCAAAAAATGCTGACAACTTTTAGCTCCTGCCTTTTAAAACTCTACAACGGTTTTGTTGGCACCAGTATAACTACATACTATCGCTACTTTTTAAACCACAGCCTACTATAATGAGGAAATCCTACTACCTGCCAAACTATGTGCAAGTATACAAAGTATTTCCCTATTCCTTATATGTACTGTATTAAATAATTTCATACTGGAGTCTTAAATAGAAAGAGTAATATATGTCTTAAACAGTACTTAAAAGCATCAGTATGAAATAAGTATGAAATTGTTATACCTTTGTTTTTTGCTGCGTTTATATATCTACTGAATATTGTCTTCAGAGAAAGAAGCCTTTTTTTGGGTGGGTAGTTCATTTCTGTTCTGACTTTCACATATGAGATATATTTCATGCACTCTCACAGAAATTTTATTTTGTCTTCCTTGCATTACTGTTCTTTTAATTTGAAATAAAGCTTATTGTAATGGCAAGTATTTGTTTGCTTGTTGTGTCAGGGAAAATATAATACATCAGATATCAAGAATGGTAACTTTCAAAAACCAGTAGAAGAGCACTTCAATGTCCCTGGACACTCAGTAAGAGTACGTCTACACAGCAACATTATTTCAAAATAACTTAGTCCATGGCTACACAGCAGACAGTTATTTCAAAATAATGTCAAAATACTTTCAAGCTAGAGGACTTCTTACTCCAACTCCTGTAACCCTCATTGTACGAGGAGTAAGGGAAGTCAGAGGAAGACTGCTCTATTTTGAAATAAGTGCTGTGTAGATGCTCCCACTTTTGAAATAAGCTATTTTGAAATAAGCTACAAAATTGATGTAGCTCAATTTATGTGGCTTATTTCAGGTTAAGCCCTACTGCTAGACACACCCTAGCAGATTTGAAGGTTTCTACACTTGAGCTAAAAATCTTCAAAAACAGACTGCAGCATGAAACTGCAGAGCTGGAATTCAGACGCAAACTTGAGACTATGTGATTGTGTCTGAAAAGAGACTTGGATGGGCCAGCTCGCTACAAAACGTAATTTCTTCCCTTCTTGTATCTTCACCTTCTTATCTGCTGTCAGGAGTGGGCCACATCCACCCTGATTAAATTGGCCTCCTTAGCACTGGTCCTTTGCACAATAATGTAACACTCCCAGCTTTGCATGTGTATATGTACAGGCTTAACTGAAAATTCCAATTCATTAATCTGATGAAGAGGGCTTCAGCACAAATAAATGTGTTAGTCTTTAAGGTGCCAAAGAAGTTGTTGGTTTTGCTTTTTAAATAAACAGTTTTAGCTAAAACAGACTAAAGCTGCTACTACCCCTCTGAAACAATAATTATACATACATAGAATATTCTTCTGCCTCACTGTAAAGATAAAATATATATGCCCATTTTAGAGTCTGTGGAACAAAGGAGGTATCTTTTGACAAGGCAATAAAAGCTGTCTAAGGAGACTGGTAACAGATTGAAAGTTTTACCATATGACGTGTTTTCACAAACCTACAAAAAAGTGTTAAATTAATAAGTGGCCCCAAATCTGTTTTTAGTAGAAAAGTATCCAAACACTGATGATGTGCCCTTCCAAAAAGGAATAATGATTAACTTATATGTTGGTTTTCTGATATCAAAAGATACATAATGGCAAAAGACAGTGGGAGGAACACAACAAAAAGTGAAAAAAATAGTAACTCTTTATCTTGTTCAGATACCGTAGTTCATCTCTACTCCACAAACCCTTTGTAACCTTACCTAATTGAGAGAGAACCTTTTGCTTTTAGCTTGAAAAGTATGATATGTGTGAACTGGCGGAGTTTAAGGCTGCTGTGTATATATATCTGGGACTAGTCATTTTTTTTATAATGGACTCACTTTGTGGAAGAAAGTATGTGAAATGTTGTATGGCAGCAAAAAATGCTGAATAGTGAAATGACTTTTCCAAAATGTCCTATTGCATTTGTTTTCTCTCATTGTCTTTGCCAGAGGAACAACATCTTTCAGTGACAGTGACAGTTTTTTATGCATGTGCACTAAAATGATGAAAATGAAAAACGTATTGTACATGACTTGTCTATGGAATCTGTTTATAAATCTTGCCTTCATATACTCAAGCTAACCCTCCTTTTACAACTTACTGCATTACTGGACCAACTGGTTCATTTGTGGGCCAGTAAAGCATGAACATGTACACACATTATCACTGTAAGAGAAGATTAGTTCTCTAGAGAAGCAATATATATTCATCTTGGACACCACAGGAAGACAGACAAGACCACCAGGAATGTGCTTTCACTAGGCCACAACTTTATTAACACATCTGGGAAACTATCTAGCATTAACCCTTCCAGTGCAGTTTACCTTTCCTTCTGAAACTCATACTACATGGGAGAGAAATACCTCCAGTCCTCAATGCTTCACCCAAATCTTTCACTTGGTTCCCTCACCATTGCTGGGACCATGCCTCCCTCTCCTTTGTTAACTGTGTGAGAAAAGCGGTGTCCTTTTCTTTACCAGTTAGTATGAGCCCGACCCCCCTTCCTCATATTCCTGAGGAGATGCCCTCAACTAATCCCAGTTTCAGTTATAGTTTATCGGAAATGAAGGCTCTATTAAATGAATACTTGCATTAGACACCAAACAAGCTGTGACAACATGAACACATTAGAAGCTTAACATACTGTCATTTTCAGGGGTGAAATCCATACAGAGAGGGACTGTGTTACCCCTGTCTTGCAACCTTCGGTGCCTCACAACACCTTGTTAGTAGTAGCTCCCATCTGGGCTGCCCACACACAGCCTTCCAGCATGCAAGTCTGGCTCTTACCAGCCTTAATTATGCAGCACACTGACTCCAATGCACCCCTACTCCTGGATTTCTCTCCAGAAATGTTTGTCTTTGACTGCTCACGCATTTTTGGACACTCCTAATGTATTAAGTCTGGGTATGTCTACACTAGCCCCCTAGATCGATCTAGGGAGGCTAATGAGAGCGACCGAAATTGCAAATCAAGCCCGGGATTTAAATATCCCACGCTTGATTTGCATGTTCCTGGCTGGTCACCATTTTAGAATTGACTAGCCCAAAGTAACTGCCTGCATCTACAAGCGGCAGTGAAACCGGCTTCTGATTTAAAGCCCCTAATTCGAATTAGGTGGTAAACCTCATTACAGGAGGAATACCACCTAATTCGATTTAGGGCTTTAAATCCCGGGCTTGATTTGCAATTTAGGTCGCCCTCATTAGGCTCCCTAGATCGATCTAGGGTGCTAGTGTAGACGTACCCTTTGTTATTTCTTTATGGGAACAACATGTATCAGTTTACCAAGTTTTTCACCACATGCTGCCAACAGCATTCCAACAAAACTTTCACGTCAGGACCCCCCTCCCAGAATCCAATTGCTATTTGCTTTGTCTTCTCAGATGCAAAGAATGAGATGGTCAGGGAGAGAGTGAGTTAATTTGAACTAAGCTAATTCGATCTAGTGCATCTAGACCTAAAAACTAGTTCGAATTAGCGTTTTGCTAATTCGAACTAGCATGTCCACACTGAGTGGACTCTGAACCAAAGTTAAGGCTGGCCGGAAGCAGTGCCTGCAGGGCATCAGATTAGGACTTAGAGCGTGGAGATGCTGTTTCAGGCTAGCTGAGGGCTGTGCTTAAAGGGACCTGAATCCCACCCCGGACAGACAGTTCTCAGGGTTCCCCTCTTGCTTGTCTACCTCGATGAGGGACAGCAAAGCAGTCCTGGCTTGGAGTGCCCTGAGTGCCCACACTCGGCACATCACAGCACTCGGCCATCAGCCCGGCTGCACTTGCCGCAGGCTGCCATCTAGGGGGGGTCAATCGGGGGGCTGCAGGAGAGCTTCCATCCCGAGGAGCCGCACAGCCACCCCAGTCCTCCCCATTGGGGGCTCGTACCCCATTCCTCCCTCACATCCTTCCACTTACCCCTCCCTAGCCCCCCTTCCTGATGTACAAAATAAAGGACACGTGTGTTCAAAAATAGAAACTCTCTTTATTGAACAGAACTCAGGGAGATTGGGAGAAGGAGGTGGGAGAGGGGAAGAGAGAGGGTGGGAGAGGGGACAGCAACTAAAATGATCAGGGGTTTGGAACAGGTCCCATATGAAGAGAGGCTAAAGAGACTGGGACTTTTCAGCTTAGAAAAGAGGAGACTGATGGGGGATATGATAGATGTCTATAAAAGCACGAGTGGTGTGAAGAGGGTGCATAAAGAAAAGTTCTTCATTAGTGCCCATAATAGAAGGACTAGAGGACACCAAATGAAATGAATGGGTAGCAGGCTTCAAACTAATATGCGAAAGTTGTTCTTCACAAAGCAAAGAGTCAGCCTGTGGAACTCCTTGCTGCAGGAGGCTGAGAAGGCTAAAACTAGAACAGAGTTTAAAGAAAAGTGTGATAAAGTCATGGACGTTGGGTCCATGGAGTGGTATTAGCCAGGGGGTAGAAATGGTGTCCCTGGCCTATGTTTGTGGAAGGCTGGAGATGGATGGAACGAGACAAATGGCTTGGTCATTGCTTCAGTCCATCCCCTCCAGGGTCCCTACTGTTGGCCGCTGTCAGCAGACAGGCTATTGGGCTAGATGGACCTTTGGTCTGACCCAGTACGGCCGTTCTAAGCTCAGTGCTCAGGGTCGGGGGTCTCACTGGACCACCCTGATTTTCATGCACACGTGCTCCTGGGTGGCCAGGCTGGCAGCTATCCTGCCCTAGACGACCACTTTCCTGTGCTTAGTGCGAAGGTCGTGGATGAGGTCCACGATGTCCGCACTAGACCAGGTGGGCGCCAGCCTCTTGCGGACCCGGGCAAGCTCCCGGGAGCCGCCGGCCTGGTCCCGGGAAGAGGGGGAGGGCTGGGTGGCAGAGGGTGGCTGGTTCGTGCCGTGCCAGGTGCAGGGTCTGCTGGCTGGGTGCTGGCAGGCTTGCACCCGGCACTGTCACCGTAGCCAGTCCGTGCCCCTTTAAGGGCTCCGGGTCCGGGAGGGGGGCAGAAGAGTTTCCCTGGTGGTGCCCAGAGTGGCCACCAGGGAAAGCTGGGGAGGGCTAGCCTCCCACTAGTTCGAATTAAGTGGCTACACAGCCCTTAATTCGAACTACTTAATTCGAACTAGGCGTTAGTCCTCATGGAATGAGGTTTACCTAGTTGGAATTAAGCGCACCGCTAGTTCGAATTAAGTTCGAACTAGCAGTTTGCATGTGTAGCGCCTATTAAAGTTAATTCGAACTAACGTCTGTTAGTTCGTATTAACTTTGTAGTGTAGACATACCCAAAGGGATATCTTGGTGTGTTTGCCCTTCTTGTTAATAGTTTTGATCCCTTTTGAAAAACAAATCCAGCTGTTAACCAAGAGATAGGAAGTTTGGTGGAGGAAGGAGACTTCATGTTTTTTCTTTACTAAGATGTGATCTCTTTGTCCCTGTCCTCCAAATTGCCAAAGAATGGCCAGTTGATTGACAATGTACCATCAGCTATGTTGACACCTGGCTGGAGTGCCAGCTTGCTATATACTCGTCAGACTTCTCTGTGAAACATGCTTTAGTCATGATTTCAGCTTATATATATATATAACTTTACACATGATGTTTCTGTGTACATTTTACCACAATATTACTGATCAGCAAGTTATGAGTTTTCAAATGGTACCTCACAAGGCATCTTACACAAAGAATTTTGCAATATTGTGTAGGATGTGAACATAGGAATGCATTTCATCACACCTAGACACTGAGTCTCTGAATTGATGAAATTAAGGTGGAAAAATAAATAAACGCACCTATACTGCGCAGGCCTATCTGGCAATGCAGGAAATCCCTTCCCTACTCCAAGGAGGTGATTAGTTTGAGTCTCAGAGCAAACCCACAGATCTTGTTCTGCTCAAATCCCAAAAGGGGAGTTGCCATTCCTGGGCAGGGGAAAGGATTAATAAGTACTGTTACATACGTCAAGACATCCAGTGTGCTAGGGAGATCCTAATATTTTTGTCCTCCAAATACTGCCTTTTCTGTTTCTGCTAGTTTTCTTTGGAGATTAGGTGTCCAGAAATGTACAGAATATTCATACATTTTTAAGGTCAGATAGGACCATTATGATCACAGGCCATTGAAATTTCACCACAAATAGAAATGGAATAAAAGTATCTGGAAACTTGCATCACAACTTTTGGGGGTCTTTATCCATAAACCTCTTTTGTAGTTTATACTGTGCACCTTTTGTTCATGACTGTGCTCCCATGACTTCTCAATGATACTTGTAGGAATGCCCACAACCCTTTAAACAACTTCAGTTTGCATTTATTTTTGACTGTTCTAAAGGTATATGAAAAGAAAATAATACAGTAATCTCAAATGTACTTTGTTGCCTTATAATTACAATCTTTTGTGTTTGTTGTGAGTCATGATGCTAAAGGCCAAGTACTTCAAGAGACATGATGGCATGACAATGATCACACACAAGTGTATGCAACTGCTATTATCAAATCAATATCTGTTATTAAAAGAATTTTATAAAGATTGACAAACGTGTTCTTAAAATTACTTATTTCACGGTTCATAGTCTGACATTTAGTTTTGCAATGCATGCCTGTGCATTTGTCATTCTTTAATCATGTAGATCCAGATTCTAATACCCTTGCTTGTGTTGAGTAGCATCGTACTTCATAATTAGCCCCATTGAGCTTAATGAATTCAGTGGGAAGCTATGATTCACTCTAAGTCATAATACATTATTTCTTCCTTACATTATTCCACAATTAGAAATGGAGGGATAAATCCTGGTCTTATTGAAGTCAGTTTTTCCATTTACTTCAATAGGACCAAGATTTCACTCTATTTCTGATATTTATTGACAGCATGTCTCTCTCTCTCTCTCTCTCTATATATATATATATATATATGTATCTGTGTGTATACATAAAATAAATATTTGAAGAGCATTTACACTGGATATATTGTAACACTGTCATTTTAGCTGAGATAATTTAAAAAGAAGAAAACAGATATCTCTCTTTTGGGGGATTATTTTATAGAATAAAGAGAAAAAAATTAATATATTTAACAATGTTTACTACTCTGTTACTTAAAGGATATAGCCTTATTTGTTCTTTCATACATTTACCAGACAGATTCCAGATGTTTGGAAAGTTGATTACAGTGAATTACTTAGCAACCATACAGGTTGAAACTCTCTTACCTAGGATTCTCTGGTCTGACTACATCCATGGTCTGGCACAGATGTTGCAGAACCGGAGAGACCTGGTGGAGGGCCTGTGGCATTGATCCCCATAGGATTTGCGGGGCAGTGGGCTGCCTGCAGTGAGCTGATGACAGGGCCGCCCAGAGTGTGGTGGCGGGGCTGCCCAGGGGGCATTGGGAAACCCAGCAAGTGGCTGCCCAGTAGGCCTGGGAGCCACAGCTGCCCTGTGGATCCCAGAGCTCCAGCACAGAGTATGTGGCTTCCCTGCGGGTCCTGGAGCAACACCATGGCACGTGGAGCTTCCCTGCAGGTCCCAGAGCTCTAGTGTGGCACACACACCTGCAAAGCAGGTCCCAAAGTCACAGCATCAATAGCTTCCCAGCAGAGTTGGCAGGGCAGAGGTGCCAGCAGGAGGTGAGGAGCTGGCTGGGAGACCAGCAGGCCAGGCCAGAGAGTCTGATGCCATAGGTCAAGAAAAGACCTCCCTTGGTCAGACAAAATCCTTCATCTGGGACAGGTCAGGTCCCGAGGGTACCGAACCAGGGAGGTCCAACCTGTATTTACTGTGATGGTTTAAGCAATAGAGCAAATTGCTGATTTTTGAAAGATGCGTATACAGCATATCTCAGCAAACAAATGAGGTATGTGGTAGAAAATCAGCATATCAATGTCAGTCTCTACAATACTGAGAAACATACCTCATCTTCATTTCATTGCACAGCCAGTAAGCAAACACCTACCATAACACTGAGTTGATATCTGTTGCATCTTAATTCATTAAAACGAATGAGGGAAATTGTTCATCAAATGGATAAAAACACAAAAGAGATCAAGAAAGTAGAGATGATTTTTGAAACTTCCATCATAGATAGCTCTCGTATAGTAGCACAGTTGTATCTGAGGGTACGTCTACACTACAGCGCTAGTTCGAACTAACTTAGTTCGAATTAGTTAATTCGAACTAAGCTAGTTCGAACTAACGCATCTAGAACTAAAAACTAGTTCGAACTAGCGTTTTGCTAGTTCGAACTAGTAAGTCCACATTGAGTGGACTCTGAACAGGGCTTAAGGATGGCCGGAAGCAGTGCCGGCAGGGCATCAGAGGAGGACTTAGAGCGTGGAGATGCTGTCTCAGGCTAGCCGAGGGCTGCGCTTAAAGGGTCCCGACCCCCACCCCGGACACACAGTTCTAAGGGGTGCCCCTCTTGCAAAGAAGTTCTGGCTTGGAGTGCCCTGAGTGCCCACACTGGGCACATCACACCACTCGGCCATCAGACCGGCTGCACTTGCCGCAGGCTGCCATCTGGGGAGAGGGGGCAATTGGGGGGCTGCAGGAGAGCTTCCACCCCCAGAAGCCCGCAGAGCCAGCCCAGTCCTCCCCATCGGGGGCACGTACCCCATTCCTCCCTCACCTCCTTCCACTTACCCTTCCCTAGCCCCCCTTCTTATTGATGTACAAAATAAAGATAACGTTTCTTCCAACATTGACTCTGTCTTTATTGAACAAAACTGGGGGAGACTGGGAAAAGGAGGTGGGAGAGGGGAAGAGAAAGGCTGGGAGAGGGGAGGGCAACTAACATGATCAGGGGTTGGGAACAGGTCCCAGATGAAGAAAGGCTACAGAGACTGGGACTGTTCAGCTTAGAAAAGAGGAGATGGAGGGGGGACAGGATAGAGGTCTCTAAAAGCAGGGGTTGGGTGGAGAGGGTGCATTCAGAAAAGTTCTTCCTGAGTTCCCATCAAGAAGGACTAGAGGACACCAAAGGAAAGGAATGGGTAGCAGGCTTGAAACTAGTAAGAGAAAGTTGTTCTTGACAAAGCAAATAGTTAACCTGTGGAACTCCTTGCTGCAGGAGGCTGTGAAGGCTAGAACTAGAACAGAGTTTAAAGGGAAGTGAGATAAAGTGATGGAGGTTGGGTCCATGGAGTCCTATTAGCCAGGGGGTAGGAGTGGAGTCCCTGCCCAAAGTTTGTGGAAGGCTGGAGAGGGATGGCACGAGACAAATGGCTTGGTCATTGTCTTCGGTCCATCCCCTCCAGGGTCCCTAGGGTTGGCCGCTGTTGGCAGACAGGCTACTGGGCTAGATGAACCTTTGGTCTGACCCAGGACGGCCATTGTAAGCTCAGGGCTCAGTGTCGGGGGTCTCAGTGGACCCCCTTGATTTTCATGCACACCTGGTCCTGGGTGGCCAGGCTGGCAGCTCTCCTGCCCTAGACGGCCACTTTCCTGTGCCTAGTGCGGAGATCGTGGACGAGGTCCACGATGTCCGCACTAGCCCAGGAAGGTGCCCGCCTCTTGCAGTCCAGGGGAAGCTCCCGGGAGCCGCCAGCCTGGTCCCGGCAAGAGGGGGTGGGCTGGGGGGCATCGGGTGGGTGGCTCTGTGCCGTGCCAGGTGCAGGGTCTGCTAGCTGGGTGCTGGCAGGCTTGCACCTGGCACGGGCACCGTAGCCAGCCCGTGCCCCTTTAAGGGGTCCGGGGCTGGGAGGGGGGCATAGAGTTTCCCTGGTGTTGGCCAGAGTGGCCACCAGGGAAACCTGGGGAGGGCTAGCCTCCCACTAGTTCGAACTAAAGGGCTACACAGCCCTTAGTTCGAACTAGCTAGTTCGAACTAGGCGTTAGTCCTCGTAAAATGAGGTTTACCTAGTTCGAACTAAGCGCTCCGCTAGTTCGATTCAAATTCGAACTAGCGGAGCGCTAGTGTAGCACCTATTAAAGTTAGTTCGAACTAACGTCCGTTAGTTCGAACTAACTTTGTAGTGTAGACATACCCAGAGGTCCTGTTCTAAATAAGATTTACTTTGTTTTGTTTTGTTTCATATAACTAATACTGTCCTGACTTCTGATCATATGCTTGACCAATAGAGTTACTTACGCATGAAGCTGCAGTAACACAGGAGTGAATCATGCCCCGTATATGTAGGTATTCCTACTGAAATATTTCAGGAACTTCAGTTTGCTTATTCCTTATTATAACATTACATGTCCCACAAAAAAATTGACCGGTTCAAGATCTTATAAATATTTCTGAAAGTTTGTTTGTTTGTTTGTCCCTCCTGAAAGATCTCAGAAACGGTTAGAGCTAGAAACACCAAATTTTGCATGGATACTACTGATTTCCTAACTAAAGTAACTGGATTGGTTAGATCTCAAAATCAGTTCCTCTGGTTCCCTCAGAGCCCCAATTGGGCCCACTGATAATTCCAAAAGATCTCCGAAATGGTAAAAGCTAAAACATCAAATTTTGCACGGATCCTACTGATTTCCTGACTTAAATAACTGGAATGGTTATATCTCAAAATCGGTTCCCCCAGAGCCCCAATTGGGCCCACTGATAATTAGCTTTTAATAGTGCCTGATCATAGGCATTTGCTGGACTCTTCTGTTAAGCATGTCACATAAACTGCAACTACGAGATCCTAGAGGATAAAGCATGTGGGCACCTGCAGCACCATCAAGGGAAAGCCTATGGGGGAAGATACTGAAGTGGGGCAGAGAATCAGCAACCTCCCCTATACTAGGACACCAACAGGTCTCCTGGAGACACCCAAATGTGGCTGATGCCGGCTGGGGTCTAGCCTTGCTAATTGTGACTGGGAGAAGCCTCCAACTATCACAGCATCTCAACATCTTCACGCAGCTGGGCTCTGACTGAACCCCTTCTGGAAATTAAAGTTGCTTCCCTGTCCCCACACCCAAACGAGCCATCCCACCATTCGCCCTCCTTTGGGCTGCGTGCGTTCTCCTGGCAGGGCTGTGTACATTATCAACAAGTGTCACGGGCATTATACACTTTGCTGGATTCAGATCACAGTAGAAAGAGGAGGTGGGTAGGAGGACAAGGTTTTGAGCACCGTGGAGTTTGAGGAAGACACGGTACACTCAGAACAGCCTATTCTTATTAGAACAGGTATGTTCAAGTGCTGCCTGTTCTGATCATCTAGGTATCACTAATTGCACCTGCTGTGAAGGTGTTTCGCTTTGTCTGATCAATGCAACTGGTCCAGCTGCCACTAGGAAGTCTATTCAGGTTGCCCCATGGAGCGTGTACTGAAGGCACTCAGGGAGTGGCTACTTGGGGAGCAGTGATTTGCTGCTGCTGCAAAGCCCAGGAGACATCCCCTCCATTTCTCAAGGCTTCTGGCAAGAGGCTGCAGGCATTGGTTTGCATAGAGTCTTTAAGGGAAGATGGGCCTTCCTGATTTGTGGGGATTGAGAAACGAGAACCTATGCAATGTTTTTTAAACTATGTTTTTGTCTGACAGCAATTTTCTTAAAGAAAATTTTCATAGGTGTTCTGCATAAAAAAATATTATTGTTTGGTGTTCCGTGGTCTCAAAAAATGTAAGAAACATTGCCCTATGGGATTTGTCATTTTGTAAGCACATCACTAGCTATGTTAATTTCTTAAAGTAATATATAAGAAAAGAATTTCCAATAAAATGTTAATGTCATTGTGGCGGGTTTTAAGGGTGCGAGCCCCGCACCCCCGAAATCCCCCGGGCTGAGCCAGCGGGGTGGGGTGGGGCTCCGCGTACCCACCGCCTTCCAAACGCCCAGTTGCCCCGCCCTCCGGGGTCCACGGGCGAGTCTGGCCCCGGGTGCGATCACCCCTCGCCCCTTGCGGGGTCGAGGGGGCTCAGCAGACCCGGACCTGTATCTTCCCGGGCGGCCCCCGGTCGGGGGCCCGACCGGAGTTCTTGAGCCGTCCCTCTCTTCCTTGCCCCCTCGCCTCGTTGCCCCTCTCTGCGGGGGAAGGCGGGGGGTGCTGCGTTCGACCGTCGCCGCCTTTTGGGCTTGCGCTGAGGTCGGGGTGTGGGGGAGTGGGGGACCCGGGCCCGCCCTCACCACCGGGTCCCAGCCCGAGGCCCTAAGTGAGATGGGTGCTTTAAGGCGCTCCCCTCACGGCAGGCGGGGCAGCCGCCCGAAACTCGCCTGCCCACGGGCGCCAGAACGGCCCCGCCTCGGACTCCTTCCACCCCCGATGCTCCGGCCCCCTGGGCCGGTGCAGAGTCGGGTCACTTACCCCGTCGTAGCCGCCGGGTTCGTCCCAATGCGAGCCTCCAATTGCCGGGGTCGTCTCCCTTGGTCGCCCGGAAAGCCGGGTGCTTGGGGTGCCGGGAAGCCAGGGTGGCTGCCCGCTCGCTTTCCCCTCCTTGGGCGTCCCGGTGCCCCTGTTATGGGCGCAGCCGGGTGACGTCGGGGGCGTCAGCCCCGCCCCCTCCAGCGGATCCCCGCGCGGCTCCGGCCGGAGCGTGCCCGCGGCTTCCGCCCGGGGCGCGAACCGGGGCGCCCACGCCGGACGCCTCCCGGGCCCCCGGTGTTTCCCCCATCCCCTCTGGCGCGCGCCTGCCCCCGCCTTTAGCCGCTGCGGGGCCGGCGGCGCCGCGCCGAGCGGCTTCTGGCCGTCCCTGGCCGCCGCTTTCTGCCGGAGCGGGGGGGCCTCCCCCGCCCCTAGTGCGGACCCTGCCGGGTCCGTCACACACCTCCCCCCTTTGGAAAGGTCGGCGTCCGGGGGGGGTCCTCCTATCCGGGAAAAGAAGTCTGCGTTAAGGTGGGTGGCCCCGGGTCGGTGCACTATTTCAAAGCAATAGGGCTGCAGGGCCAGGTACCACCGCATAATACGCGCATTGGTCTCTTTCATTGAGTTAAGCCAGACCAGTGGAGCGTGGTCCGTCACCAATTTGAATTTATTCCCCCACAAATAGTATCGCAAGGAGTCCACCGCCCATTTTACCGCCAATGCCTCCTTCTCAATAGTTGCGTAGGCTTGCTCCCGGGGCAGCAACTTGCGGCTAAGGTATAAGATGGGGTGGTCCCCATCTGGTCCCTCCTGCGTCAATAAGGCGCCAAGTCCCACCTCGGAGGCATCTGTATAAAGAATGAAGGGTTCATCAAAGTCTGGCTGCCTTAACACGGGGGCGGCGGCTAGTTTTTCTTTTAGTGTATAAAAAGCCCGCTCTGCCCGCGGGTTCCAACGTACTTTGGTGGGCTCTGAATTTCGTATCAGTTCAGTTAGGGGGGTCGCCACCGACGCGAACTGAGGTACGAACTTTCTGTAATACCCCGCGAGTCCCAAGAACTGGCGGACCTGTTTCTTGGTCGCCGGGATGGGGTATTCCCTCAGTGCCTGCACTTTGCTGAAAATAGGTTTTAGCCTCCCCCTCCCCACCGTGTACCCCAGGTAAGAAACCTCATGCTGCGCGAAGCGGCATTTTTTTGGGTTGGCAGTGAGGCCGGCCTTCTGTAAGGCTGATAATACCGTTCGTAAGTGTCCCAGGTGCTCTTCCCATGTCTGGCTATAGATGACGATATCGTCGATGTAGGCGGCGGTGAACTCGGCGTAGGGGGCCAACACCCGGTCCATCACTCTTTGGAAGGTCGCCGCTGCCCCGTGGAGTCCGAACGGCATCGTCCGGAACTGGAACAAGCCGAACGGAGTCGAAAAGGCGGTCTTCTCTTGGGCCTGGGGGTCTAACGGAATTTGCCAATACCCCTTAGACAAGTCCAATGTCGATATGTAGACCGCTTGTCCCAGCCGTTCTAATAGTTCGTCCACCCTTGGCATGGGGTAAGCGTCAAACCGGGATATAGCGTTGACCTTCCGGAAGTCTATGCAGAAGCGTGTGGAGCCGTCCGCCTTGGGGACTAGTACGATGGGACTGCGCCACTCGCTCACCGATTCCTCTATAACCCCCCATTGCCGCATTAACTGAATTTCCCGCCTCACGGTGTCCCACGCTTTTCGGGGGAGGGGGCGCAGAGGTTCCCGCACGGTTCGGCCTACCTCTGTGACGATCTGATGGACCCCCATCGTGGTTCGGCCCGGGCGCGACGTGAGCGTCTCCTGGTACTGGTGGAGGAGGCTCCGCAGTTGCCCCTGCTGGGCAGGAGTCAGTTCGGGGTTCAGGCTAGCCTCTACGGGCCCCGTCTCGGTTCCTCCCCATGGTCCTAGGTCCTCCTCCTCGGACGGGGGTGCGATCAGCAGGGTGTCCCGGGGTACCCATTTCTTCAATAGATTAACGTGAAAGAGTTGGGTCCCCTGGCGCCGGCCCGACAGTCTGATCTCGTAATCGACCTCCCCCACTTTCTTGATAACCTCAAAGGGGCCTTGCCATTGCGCCAGGAGCTTCGACTCTTTTGTGGGTAAGAGTAGCATAACCCGGTCACCCGGTTGGAACTCCCGACGTCGCGCGTTAGCGTCGTAGTACCTGGCTTGGCGATGTTGGGCGTCTTCCAGGTTCCGTCGGGCGTACTCCCCCAGCCGGCTCAGCTTCTCCCGGAGCTGCGTAATGTACTGCACTGTCCCTCGTCCGGTAGAAGCCTGGTTCTCCCATCCTTCCTTCAGGAGGTCCAGAATCCCACGGCACCGGCGGCCGTACAGCAGCTCAAAGGGGGAGAAACCCGTGGAGGCTTGCGGGACCTCTCGCACTGCAAACATCAGGCTAGGTAACATCAAATCCCACCCCCGGGGGTCCTCCAGCACGAACCGGCGCAGCATTTCCTTGAGCGTTTTGTTGAACCGCTCAACTAATCCATCGGTTTGGGGGTGGTAGACTGAGGTTCGCAGCCGCTGGATTTTTAACATTTTGCACAACTCCTTAATGACCCTGGAGGTTACATTCGGGCCCTGGTCCGTAAGGATGGCCTGGGGTAGCCCTACCCTAGAGAAGATCCGGAGCAGTTCCCGCGCTAACGTCGGGGCTTTTGTGTTCCTTAACGGGATCGCCTCGGGGTACCGGGTGGCGTAATCGACGACTACCATAATGTAACGGTGCCCCCGCCCCGAGGGTTCCAGTGGCCCTACCAGGTCCATGGCAATCCGTTCAAATGGCACTGCCACTATTGGCATGGGGACAAGGGGGGCTTTTGGTACTCGGGCTGGCGCCGTCCTCTGGCATTCTGGGCAGGAGTCACAAAAGTCTCGCACGGCCCTGAAAACGCCGGGCCAGAAAAACCGCTGCAGGACCCGGTCTAAGGTTTTCTCCCGGCCGAGATGCCCTGCCCAGGGGACGGCGTGCCCCAACTCCAGGACTTCCCGACGGAAGCGGGTGGGGACCACGAGTTGTTTCCGTACCCCCCCTGCTGCCTCCCTCGTGACCCTGTATAGGCGGTCGCCCCATACCTGGAACTGTGGTCCCTGCGGTGCCCTCTCTTCGCCCTGCCTTTGCTCGTCAGGGGTGCCCGCTTGGTCCCAGGCATGTTGGAGGGTGGGGTCCATCCGTTGCTCGGTCAGGAAGTCCGGCGCCGTCTCGAGCTCCAGGCAGATCGCTCTCTCCTTCTCTGCTGCTGCCGGCGTCGAGTCGCCAGCCACCCCCCCTTGGCCTCCTTCCTCCGCCGGAGGGTCCTGTCCTTTTAGGAACAGCTCGAACCCGGGCCAGTCACGGCCGATGAGGACGGGGTACGGCAAGGTTTTGGCCTTCCCTATCGGCCAAACCCGGTCCTGTCCCCCTCCGGTCAGGCGGAGTTGGACCGTGGGGTATGCCTTCACGTCCCCGTGGACGCACCTCATCCACACGGGCTCGCCTTCTGGGTGCCCAGGTGGGATGAGGTCGGCCCTCACGAGGGTGACGGTGGAGCCCGAATCCACCAAGGCCTGAACGCGGCGGCCCTCGAGCCATACTTGATGGACCAAGGGACCCCCTCTGGTTCCCCTGTCCTCCCGGGGCTCGGCTGCCGCCCCCTGGCTTAGGGTGCAGTCCATTAAGGGGCATTCCCGCTTAAAATGCCCCTCCTGCCCGCACTGGAAGCAGGGCCCTCTTCCTCCTTGACGGACCTCCCGTGGCCCCCCTTCGGGTCGTCGCTCCGCGTCTGTTCTCTCGGGCGGGGGCCGGGGCCAGACCGGGGCCAACCGAGGGGGGGTATCGCGTCCCCTGCGCCCCCCTGATGAGGGTTCTCCCCCTGGAGGCTTCCCCTGGGGCCGGGACCCCCCTACATTCGGGGCGGGCGGGGTGGCCCGTCCGGCGCCGCCCTCTTCCCTCTCCGCGAGGAGGTGGGCTTCCATCAGCATGACGGCCTCATTGAGCGTTGCGGGCTGGTTCCGGCGGACCCACCTTTGCCCGTCCCTCGGTAAAATGTGGATGAACTGCTCCATCACCACCATTTCTGAGACCTGGCTGCCCGTCTTGTGCTCGGGCTCTAGCCACCGGTTGGCCCATTCTTTCAGTCGCTGGGCTACCGCCCGAGGCCGGTCGCCCCCTCTAAACACCTCCTGCCGAAACTTCTGCCTGCAAGTCTCGGGGGAGTGCCCCACCTGATCTAGAATCGCCTCGCGGACCTTCGGATAATTCAAGGCGTCCGCTACGGCCAGGCTGCGGTAGGCGAGTTGGGCGGGTCCGCTTAAGTAGGGGGCCAACAGTGTCGCCCATTGGTCCGGCGGCCACCGGGCAGCCGTCGCCACCCTTTCAAAAGTCGTTAAAAATGCTTCTGGGTCGTCCTGAGGTCCCAACTTCGTCAGGCGCAGGGGTAAGTTGGGTCCTTCGCCCGATGTCCCCGGTGCTCCGACCGGGGTTCCCCATCGCCTCTCCACTGTCTGCCGCCACCGCTCCTGTTGGGCTGCTAATTCTTGGATCAGCAGCCTCTGATGTTCCTGGAACTGCGTGGTCAGCTGTTGGACTAGTTGGGCCTGTTGTTCTTGCTGGGCCTGGCGTTGCTGCTGCTGGTTCTCGCTGAACCATTCGAGGAACGGTCGGGACTCCATCGGGTCGCCCGTTCCTTCTTCGCCCCACGCGGGCTCTGTCGGCCGGTTGGCCTGTTCACGTTCGTCTATGGGGGGGGAACTACCTCGGTGCCCTCATTCTCCACCAGTGTGGCGGGTTTTAAGGGTGCGAGCCCCGCACCCCCGAAATCCCCCGGGCTGAGCCAGCGGGGTGGGGTGGGGCTCCGCGTACCCACCGCCTTCCAAACGCCCAGTTGCCCCGCCCTCCGGGGTCCACGGGCGAGTCTGGCCCCGGGTGCGATCACCCCTCGCCCCTTGCGGGGTCGAGGGGGCTCAGCAGACCCGGACCTGTATCTTCCCGGGCGGCCCCCGGTCGGGGGCCCGACCGGAGTTCTTGAGCCGTCCCTCTCTTCCTTGCCCCCTCGCCTCGTTGCCCCTCTCTGCGGGGGAAGGCGGGGGGTGCTGCGTTCGACCGTCGCCGCCTTTTGGGCTTGCGCTGAGGTCGGGGTGTGGGGGAGTGGGGGACCCGGGCCCGCCCTCACCACCGGGTCCCAGCCCGAGGCCCTAAGTGAGATGGGTGCTTTAAGGCGCTCCCCTCACGGCAGGCGGGGCAGCCGCCCGAAACTCGCCTGCCCACGGGCGCCAGAACGGCCCCGCCTCGGACTCCTTCCACCCCCGATGCTCCGGCCCCCTGGGCCGGTGCAGAGTCGGGTCACTTACCCCGTCGTAGCCGCCGGGTTCGTCCCAATGCGAGCCTCCAATTGCCGGGGTCGTCTCCCTTGGTCGCCCGGAAAACCGGGTGCTTGGGGTGCCGGGAAGCTAGGGTGGCTGCCCGCTCGCTTCCCCCTCCTTGGGCGTCCCGGTGCCCCTGTTATGGGCGCAGCCGGGTGACGTCGGGGGCGTCAGCCCCGCCCCCTCCAGCGGATCCCCGCGCGGCTTCGGCCGGAGCGTGCCCGCGGCTTCCGCCCGGGGCGCGAACCGGGGCGCCCGCGCCGGACGCCTCCCGGGCCCCCGGTGTTTCCCCCGTCCCCTCTGGCGCGCGCCTGCCCCCGCCTTTAGCCGCTGCGGGGCCGGCGGCGCCGCGCCGAGCAGCTTCTGGCCGTCCCTGGCCGCCGCTTTCTGCCGGAGCGGGGGGGCCTCCCCCGCCCCTAGTGCGGACCCTACCGGGTCCGTCACAGTCATTAACGTAGTTCATTCATAACACCTTTTACCATATTTTCCCTGGGCGACACCGGGTATTTCTTCTAGTTTTTAAATATTTTTAAGATTTTTAAAAATCTAAACTAGTGGTTTGGGTTCCTTATGTTTTCAGTGACCTTTTACAACCTAATATTCACAGCACAGTAAGCAAAACAGGTCCCTTTCTAAAACATAGACCCCTTTAAAGAATCTCAATTTGGGCCTCCAAAAATCGAGGCACACACAAAAAATTAGGTTTTGAAAATCTTGGAGGGGATAACTTAACTTGAAACATTTGGCATCTGAAATTATACCCAAATAATAGCTGCCTTTCAGCAACCCTGCAGCATTTCAAATTATTCTGCTGCCCTCAGAGGCAGTCACATCAAATGTGCTAATGAACAGCTGTAGAAGCCCCATTGTTTTAGATTATCAAAATTATATTGGACAAAACAATTAAAATGATAAGAAATGACCCTGTTCCTTGCAGGAGTATAAATTAGATGTTCTAGTATCTTTTCCAGGTCTAATTTTTGCGGGCTACATCATCTGATTCTGCCTTGAGTTCTTCATCTGAAGCCATGATTCGAGTGATCAGAGGTCCCAATTTTATAGGCACAGTCCTAATATTCATGCTTTGTCTTATGTAGGCACCTATTACTCCCCATCCCCTGTCCCAATTTTTCACATTTGATATCTGGTCACCCTAGTTATAATCCTTTATTGTGATGTCATAGTTAGATACTATGACAATAATTACTAAGAAATTGACTAAGCATAAAGAACAGATGAAGTTCTAAACAAAAGCAATCCAGTTTTCTTGAAATTATCTCTTGCTATAACTAAAGCAAGGGAAAAGAATACCAAGAAAACACATGACAAATCGATAGAAGTGTTATGGAATAATATTCCACATATCAAAGCTTTCTAGGTGGCATCAGTGGGACTTTAAACTGCAGCTTTTTAAAGCTTCTTAGGCTATATATATTCAACATTGTATTTTGCATGACTCACTAAAAATGGTGTTTCAGAATAATAGTACAAAGTGACAACATTTTTTGCTTAGTTTCTCAAATCCTTTTTAACCATCAGATAGGTTGCTGCTAGCCAGAAGTAAAACTAGCCTAGCAGGTAAAGTATTTATAGATACACACATATCCATGTTCCCAAAGTTAATGTATGTATTTATTTTAGAAACATATTTTGGCATTTGAAACAGCCTCATTGGCTTTATCTTTAACTGTGTGAACATCTTACAATGTTTCATGTTGGCAGATGACTTTGGGAGTAAAATAATAATATAAAATTGGGGGAAACAAAACAAGATTCAACTAATAAAAGAGCATCAGAAATAAAATAATATTTTAGTGCTCAAAAGGAGAAGTATTGTAAGCAGACATGAGAATGCAGACAAACCTTGTTAGGGATCATTTATTCATAAATGGCCCTTTGAACAGTAAGTTTAGAGAGTCAGTATATTTTCTTTATCTTTTGACCATTTTGGTTGGCCAGATATTCCATAGGCTTTGAAATAGTCACAGGTAACCTACCTTAGGAGCACCATTCTTTTGTCAGTAGGGCTGCCAATGACTGGAGAATAAAGAAGAGAGATTTCATAGAATAAATGGAAGACGGGCAGAATTTCTCTAAATTAAAATAATAAAGCTTCCTAAATATTTATCAGGTCTCTGAGATCACATCTAAACAGCAGGGCTAAAGCCAAAATAAGCTACACAAGCTGAGGTACTTCAATTGTGTAGCTGAAGTCGAAATAACTTATTTCAACTTTTGGCACTGTCTACGCAGTAGGGAGTTGGAGAAAGAGCACTCTTCCTCTGATTTCCCTTACTCCTTGTAACATGTAGGTTATAAGAATTGGTCTAAGAACTCCTCCAGCTTAAGATTATTTTGATATGTCAAAATTACTGCTTGTAGTGTGGACACAGACTATGTTATTTAGGAATAATGTCAGTTATCCAAAATAATGCTACTGTGTAGACGTTTCCTTAGAGAGCATGGTGTGTTATTATTACTATTATGCTGATATTAATATAGAGCTATTATGTATAGTAATTGTGATTTTACTCTTATGTTTTTGAAGTCAACATATGAAATGCCTGTATCACTTGTGATCATACCAGTATTACTCTTTGCCTACTAGACTTTATACCTTAGACCTTCCCATATATGTTCGGATTATAGCAATAGAGTAACTTGTGCATTTATTTTGATGAAGAGTTAAAGGGCAAATATTACAGTATCAGTACATAATTTCCTACATACTATGTGTAATCGATATTTTCCTTTTCTTGGGTATCATCAGGCCCCAGTCTGTGACTTCAAGAAGGACTTGAGGGATATGGGTTAGGAATTCCTTTAGAAAAGAGAGTCTGATAATTGGATTTGAAAACTTGAGATTCATGAGGTTTCTTTGCCACATTCCTAAATAGGGATAGCAACAAAATATGAATGGCTGTCTCCTTGTCCATGCAAGGATACAGTCCAAGTGTTCAGTTACCCGTTCTTTGAAACCATTAGAAAAATATTAAGTCAAACTAAATATTGCTTCTAAAACACCAGTATAAGATGAATGAAGAGAAGAAAAGACCAATCTACTGTATGATTTGCTTTGTTGGTAAAAAAAATGGAAATTTTCCCTCCAATTTAGTTAAACATGCCTTTGTTTACTATCCTTAAATATTTTGCATGAAAACATTAGAATGAAGAGGCTGGTATAAAATACAAACTACGACAAAAAAAATTAATGTTAGGTAAAGGTTATCCCCAGATGCTGGTCTTTTCTAAGGAGCCTAAATGAGTTAGACACAAATTTCCCATTGAATTTTGAAAGTTCTAGTCCAGATTCCCCATCAAGTTCAATTCCTTATGGATTGGAATAACTGTTAAAAAAACTCACCCCAAATCACTATAGTGAATGACTTATTATGTGAACTTGAAAAAAAATGAACAACTGCATGTTTCTTGTGCATCTAGGTGTCATACAGAAGAGTCACAACTACTATTAACTGTTATAATGCATAATCTATCTAATGTAAGAAAAAGAAAGTGCACAGAACATACTCCCTATTCGACAGAGTGATATGGGAGATTAAAAGTATGAAAAGGTTAACAGCGAATGTGCTTTAATCTCAGAACAGTTGATAGGCAGAAAGCTATGGCTGCAACCAATGTCTGAAACGGAACATTTTTTTGTGTTAGGAAACCCAGGACTCATCCTTGTTTCTCCTTAATGGGGAGGTGAAGTCTTGGTTTCTAGGGATGGGATTTTGAGGCATTTAAGGCAGTATACACTTTCCCTTGAAAGCTAAGGGGAGTTGGGAACCTAGCTTGCTTAAAAATCCTGCTAAAAATGTTTTGATCATAGTGGACCAATCTAATATATATCACTAAAGAAAGCCTAAGATACTCCATTTTCTGACTTCAGAGGCAAAGAAGAAAAGTTAGAAAAGAAGAACAAGCTGAGTCACACAGGGAATTTTGGTTTTAAGTGATCCTAAATCATCCTCATCTTATTGCTATACAACTTGTCTGAATATAATCAAGACCAAAAGAATCTACACTCCACTGTGTAAAGTTTTAATTCAAACAAACCAGTTTTGATGATGAAGGAGAAGAGCAGGGAGGTTAAGTCCGCTTCTATGATTCAATGATTCTATTGTTTTCAATGTCATTATGTTATATCTCAACTAAAGCACCACCAGCAGGAGTCTTAATGAAAGACAAAAACTGAGTGGCAGCAAGACTATTAAGGAGGAAAGAAACAAGGTTACACCCGAATTATTTTCTGCTTAACAGACTGAAAAAATGAATTTGCGGTCCTATTCTTAAACAACTTCCATTACTGCATGCATTATTTATGTGATTCTCCCAGGTAACATACGCAGATATTATCTGTATTCATCAACAGAGAATATTTGCTGCCTCACAAGAGACTTTTTGGCCTAAACACAGTGGTGTTGTGCCAGTCATGAGGTGAATACATCATTTTTGTGTTAAGTACAAGGATGGTTTTGGATATCATATTGTGACCACCTGTGTAATAGAAAAATCCTATTGTAGGTCATGTATGAGTTATGATAAAAGGTAATGTTATAATAGTTTAAGTGTTAAAAGTATTATTTGCTTTTGGTTATGATTATGATTCATACCCTGATGGCCACCCTTTCCTATTAGCAGAAAGGAACAGGAGATTGTTTGGTAGGGGTGCATCAGGCAGATTGTATGTATCTGTATCTGATGGCAAGGCAGAAATAAACTCTCAGGCTATGTCTACACAGCAGCGTTATTTCAGAATAACTGATGTTATTTTGAAATAACAAACTGCACATCTACACAGCAAGCCATTATTTAGAAATAATGTCAAGAAGGAAGACTTCTTATTCTGACTCCTGTAACACTCATTTCACATGGAGTAAAGGAAGTTAAAGGAAAAGTGTTCTTCCTTTGACTTCCTCTTATATAGAGAGCGCCAAAAGCTAAATTAAGCTATTTTGACTTCAACCACACAATTACCGTAGCTGAATTTGCATATCTTAATTTGACTTTTTCACTGCTGGGCAGACATGCCGTTATGGTCACCATTCTGTTTTAGATTTACAACAAATATTGTGAAATAAGTAAAAGAATGTGATTATTTTTTTCTGAACATTATAACTTGATGTTCTTGTTCAAATGTACATATTGTTTCTGTGTAACAAAGAAATCAGTCCTGAATTGTGTGAATGAGGAATGTGTGTGTTAAGAGAGAAGTGTGAAGACCATCACCAGACAAAGGTGTTCCGGGAAGAATGGGGGACCGATGTAAGGTGCTAAAGATTACTATATATCCCCACATATATTTGAGAAGAGAGCAGATTGATGACTCTAAAAGAAAAGACAAGCACCTATCAATTGGGACAAGATAGCTGTGATTGAAACCAACATGATGAAACAATAAGTAAGTGATGAGACTAAAACTTAAGAAAACAAGCTCTCATCAAACAGCAATTGATTACAATATGGTGGTGCGAAACTCACAGATCCCAATGAAGGAAAACTACTATGAAAAGATATTGCTTTGCCATAAATTTTGGGTTCATTCTACCTCTAAAGCCATGATCCAAACTGAAAGAGCCTGGTTCCTCCCCTCATACTTAGCCTGCTTGGTCACCAGGCTAATTCAAGCCAATAAACATTGACTGGCAGAACGCTGTGTGTGTGTGTGTGTGTGTGTGTGTGTGTGTGTGTGTGTGTGTGTGTTTCTTTGTAAGCACATTAGCTGCTTTTCTATTGTATTCTTAATAAATGCAGCCAATTGCCTTTTCCCCTATAAAGATCCTGTGCGCTTCTTATAAGCATAACACCTGCAGTAACTATAAACATGTTGATTTCAGAAGCAATAACAAGTAATAAGGCATAAAATGAACTTGCATTAACTTCTAAACTCATTTAATATATGGACTGGTGGCATGTTCATTGCCAGTTTGACTGAAGCTCACTGCAGAAGTAATGGACTCTTGGTTCTGTGTGAACATGTGCAAGCTACAAGACTTTAATAACTTTTCAATGAAAACATATTTAAATGGAAGCTAGTTGAAAATGAATTTCCACAATTGCAAACCAGATTGTGACACTATTATACCGAGCTCAGCAATATAACTTTCATATTGATCAATACCATTAGATTCCCAGCACAACTCTGTCTTTGTCTTTGCTAATATAAATGAAGTTCTCATGTTGAATTAGCTTAGCTAAGACAGAATTGTTCATATCATGATTTAGGTAAAGCAGTTTACCTTATCCACTGCTCGTAAATTCAAAGAATAAAATAAAAGGGGGGAGTATAGAGCCATTTAGATTATTGTTTAGTCACTGTATAAAATAAGCACAAAACCTTCCAGAGATTTAAGAAATCTCTAAAAACCCACAAAACAACTAATGATTTTCTTTTCTTTATATCTCATGTATCTCTGTCGTGACTCATTTTTTTTAGTATTGTCTGTATTACACAGAAAAAAATAAATAAATCTGTGGTTGCAATGAAATAGTTTGCTAAAATGTATCATATTTAATCTGTTTCCACTTGACAGTCATATGTGTTGCCAACCCAGGTATTTTGTGATTTTCCAGATCTGGATATCTCCAATACAAGGTTAGTTTAAAGCCAATAAATAACCTAACATCTAGGCTTCATATAAATGTGTTATAGAATTAAGATGACTATTTTAATTGAACAGAGAATGGGATTTTTAGTTAATCTCCCTGTTGAATCAGCACTGAATATTACCCTTAGTAGGACTTCATCCTGGGGTGAAATCATCATTACAGAATTCAATGAGAATTTTGCCTCTGGCTTTGTCTACACTGCAGGGTTTTTGTGCAAGAAGCCCTTTGCGGAAGAGTTCTTGCACAAAAACGTGTCCAGACCTCAAAGCGCATCACAAAAGCAATGTGCTTTTGCGCAAGAGAGCATTCACACTGCTTGGATACTCTTGCACAAGAAAGCTCTGATGGCCATTCACAGAATGGCTATCAGAGCACCTGTGCTTTTTCCGATAGGGGTTTTTTGTGCAAAAACCCCTCCGGAGCGTCTGCACCCACCTTTTTGTGCAAGAGATATAGCACAAAAAGGAGTTATTTCTCGTGGGGAGAGGAATAACTCTATTGGCAAAAGGCCTCTGTTCTGTCAATTTTCTTGTGCAAAAACTTACTTGAGGTGCGGATGCTCCACCGGTTTTTGCGCAAAAATCTTGTAGTGTAGCCATAGCCAATAACTTCAATGGCACCAGGGTGTTGCCACTGAAGCTCATAAATACTCAACATATACTTTCTTTTTAATGGCTTCAACTCTGTATGGTTAATACCACATGACCATCTAAACCTATTTCAGTGTGGTACCCAGGGTATTCTGGGCCCAGTTCAAAGACTGAAATACAAGCACCCCTTTTTTACTCCTAATGCAAAAAGCAGCCCTAAAAATGCAAATCCCAATAAATAGAAGTGTACTTTCCCAGACTGCCCTGAATCGGTCTCATTAAATAGCTCATCCCAGTTTATCCACCTTGCTTCTGAGTTTTCAATAGAATTAAATGCCAGATTGCTTCACCTTTTCTACCCCATGGACATTCTTAGCTAGTTCTTTATTAATTTTAGCTTGCTAAAATGTCTTTCATTAGCAGACACAAGTACAGGAAGATGGCCAAAAATATAAAGTGTCATTTCTGTATTAGAGAAACTCATATTAAACATCTTTTGTGAACGTAGCTAAGGAGATCAATGGTTGCCTTTGCTTCCAAGTCATCCATACAGACTTCTTGGTAGCTGGTCTCAGTCTCATTCTCAGAACTCTCAGCATTTAAATCCCCAGGGGTGACATTTGCTAAATTTTGAACATGTCCCTTTAGGTCTTCATTGGTGATACTTTTCAGGTTCTCAACAGTGAACAAAGCAATCCTTTCTCTGATCCCACTGGCTTTCACATCACCTCATCCAACCATAATAATAATATTTTTAAGAGGGGGCTGAAATCTTCACTTTTAGGAACTTTTGGAGGATTTATTTATTTTTCATCCTTTGCAAATTAGCCTGGCATGACTTTCCTCCTTAGATATAATTTCTCTGTTGCATGACTATTTTACGAGCTTCCCTACATGCAATGAACTCAACAAAGCTATATTTTTGCAAAAGCCTCTCAAAGGCTACCCAGGAAACCACAAGCCATGTGAACATCAAACTGCAATTTTTTAAACACAATGTTAATTTTTTATGCGATAGTGTGACAAATCTCATCCTAAACCAGAAATGAAAACTCAGAAATGTTCATTTGCAAGCAATCTTCTGATTTTAGTTCTAGTGTAAGATTATATAAGGCTTTAATCTCATCTAAAATTTCAAGAATACCCTCAACCTATGTAGCAGATTGACTGCGTAAACCCTTGCTGACCATCTCATTGTGCTTTGGCATTTTAATATAATTTTAATATTTTTTTCAGACATCCCAATGATTACTAGAAGTAAAAAGTGTGATACTCAATCTTTGAACAATTTCTCCAAAATAACTCAAAATTTGGGAAGAACCATTTCAATAGATTCTCTATTTTGAGAGCCATGCATGTTATGAAAGACATGCACTAAATTATCTACTAAATTCAATTTTGAATGCCTTTGGATAATAGAGGGTACATCTACACTAGCCCCCTAGTTCGAACTAGGGAGGCTAATGAGGGTGACCAAAATTGCTAATGAAGTGCAGGATTTAAAATCCCACGCTTGATTAGCATAATCCCAGCTGGTCACCATTTTGGAAACTGATGAGCCCAAAGTAACTGCTCATTTCTATACGAGGCAGAGAAGCGGGATTCCGAGATAAATTCCTTAGTTCGAATTAACTGTTAAACCTAATTCCACAAGGAGTAACAGTTAATTCGAACTAAGGGATTCATCTCAGATTCCCGCTTCTCTGCCACATGTAAATGCGAGCAGTTACTTTGGGTTAGTCAGTTTCCAAAATGGCGACCGGCTGGGACTATGCTAATCAAGCGTGGGATATTTAAATCCCACACTTCATTAGCAATTTCGGTCACCCTCATTAGCCTCCCTAATTTGAACTAGGCAGCTAGTGTAGACGTACCCAGAAATATAGAACTGGAAAGTGCTGGAAGAAGTTATTAAGTCTAACCACCCGGGCAAAGACAGGCCCAAGGAAATCTAGACCACATCCTTGACAGGTGTTTGTGCCACCTGTTCTTAAAATCTTTCAAAGATAGGAATTCTATAATCGTCAATGGAAGACTACAAAATGTTTCACAATCCCTTTGACACTTTCCCTGAGGCTTAACAAAGGCACTAGCTGTTGTTGGTTGTCTCTTGGGAGCCAAGGAAGACATGTTGTCCATTTCATTTATGGAAACACGTGGCTCCGGAACCCAAAGGTCGAAGCACATGTGTGGGTATAAATAGGGCATGGGACACCAGTTGTCAGGACAGGAGAGAACACAGCTCTATGTCAGCTTTCCCGTGCAGCTGCGAGGCTTTGGCAGTGGTCGTCCTCAAACTTTGTCACTGCTTTCCTCGTAAGGAAATGCCAGTTAGTCCTGTTTGCAGCATCTTGTTCAAATTGTTGAGGTTGAAGGCCTGTCCACTGCAAGTTGGTCTTCAGGTTATCCTTATACCTCTTCCTCAGGCGT
Source organism: Pelodiscus sinensis (assembly GCF_052426305.1). Lineage (NCBI taxonomy): Eukaryota > Metazoa > Chordata > Testudines > Trionychidae > Pelodiscus > Pelodiscus sinensis. Next base: position 67,389,334 of record NC_143057.1, read on the forward strand.
CCCTGTTTGTGACTACCACATATCAGTTCCCCATAAAACAGCTGCCTCGGAATCCTGCTTTCGTCCATGCGGACAACATGGCCAGACCATCAAAACTGGGTCTGGAGTATCTTAGCTTCAATGCTTGTTGAACCAGCTCTATCAAGCACTTTTTGGTTAGTAATTCAGTCCTGCCAGCGTACTCACATGATTGATAGTAGGGAGTGCATATGAAACTGCTCCATCCACTTGATGTGCTTATGGTATAGGGTCCATGTTTCACAGCTGTACAAGAGAGAGGCGAGGACCACGGCATTATGTACCTTGAGTTTAGTTGAAATGCAAATATCTTTGTGCTGGAGAACTTTAATATGCAATCTCCCAAGTGTCTGACTGGCTTTCTGGATCCTCGCTGTATTCTCTTTGTCAAGAGATCCATCACTTGATATTGTGCTGCCCGAGTACTTAAAGCTGTCCACTACCTTCAGTTGTGTACCATTGATAGTGATACATGGCTGTGGAGAAGCACTTTTTGATGCAGGCTGGAAGAGGACTTCTGTCTTTCTGAAGCTAACTGTGAGACTGAACAGTTTGAATGCTTCAGAGAATCTGTCAGTGATGGTCTGCAGGTGGTTCTCTTGGTGCGCCATAAGGGCGCAGTCATCAGCAAACAGCGCTTCAGTGATAAGCCTCTCCAGTGTCTTGGTTTTTGCAGTAAGGCATCTCAAATCAAACTGAACCATCCAAACGGTATCTGATGCAAATACCAAGATCTATGTCTCTGACAGCATGCATGAGGACATGAGTGAGGAACAGGTTAAAAAGCACTGATGAGCGAGATGAACTTCGGTGGGCCACCCAGCTTCCTGAGGATGATCCACAATGCATCTCTATTAACTGTGTTGAATGCCTTTGTCAGATCAATGAAGACAGAGTAGAGGTTCATATTCTGCTCAACGCACTTCTCTTGCACATGTCTCATTATGAAGATCATATTGACAGTACTGCAATTAGAGCGAAAGCCACATTGTGACTCAGGGAGACTCACTTCTGAAACTGTTGAAATCAGCCTGTTCAGGATGATGCGGGTGAGGATTTTTCTGGCAACGGAAAGCAGCGAGATACCTCTATAGTTCCCGCAGTTGGCTCTTGCACCCTTATTCTTGTACAGAGCAACTATCACGGCATCATGGCGGTCAGATGGTATTTCTTCCTCTTCCCAAATACAGGTCAAGACATTATGAAAAACCTTAAGTGACTCCTCATTAAATGCCTTGTACAGTTCTGTGGGAATTCCATCCTTGCTGCAACTCACCTGCCTGACGGCCTTTCTAACTTCGTCAATAAATGGAGGATCTTCCAGGTCTTCAAGGGTTGGCTTCTGAGGAATCTGTTCCAGTGCTGACTGATCGACTGATGATGGACGATTCAGGAGCTGACTGAAATACTCTTTCCATCTGTTATTAATGCCAGCCTTTATCCCTGATCAACATGGCTCCATCTGCAGACAACAAGGGGGCAAAGCCAAACTTGGAAGGACCAAAGACTGACTCGATGGAACTGAAGAACTCCCTTGGGTTATTTGAGTCACCATAGTGTTGCACCTCTTCAGTTTTCTTTTCCCACCACTGATTGTGCATTTTGTGGATTTCTCGCTGAGCCTGGGCCTGGAGGGACTTAAACCTGTCTTTCTTAGAGATGGAACCTGGGTCATACTGCCACTCCATAAATGCCTTGTTCTTCTTGGCAAGCAGGTCCTCAATAGCACTGTTGCTCTCATCAAACCAGTCTTGATGATTGTATTTCTTGGGACCAAGCACTGAGGGTATGTCTACTCTACAGCACTAATTCGAAATAACTTAATTCAAATTAGTTAATTCAAACTAAGCTAATTCGAACTAGTGCATCTAGACCTAAAAACTAGTTCGAATTAGCATTTTGCTAATTCGAACTAGCATGTCCACATTGAGTGGACCCTGAACCTAGGTTAAGGATGGCCAGAAGCAGTGCCGGAAGGGCATCAGATTAGGACTTAGAACATGGAGCTGCTGTCTTGTCTCAGGCTAGCCGAGGGCTGTGCTTAAAGGGACCCGACCCCCACCCCAGACAGACAGTTCTCAGGGGTTCCTCACTCGCTTGTCTAACTTGATGAGGGACAGCAAAGCAGTCCTGGCTTGGAGTGCCCTGAATGCCCACACTTGGCATATCACAGGACTCGGCCATCAGCCATACCTGCCACAGAACTACTTGTTCTTTTCATTAGACATTTTTTCCTAAAATTTAACTGAAATTATTTCCCTTGCTGAAGATTAAGCCTTTTTTTTCTTGTCCTATTTTCAGTGGGCATGAAGTACAATTGATCACTATCATCTTTATAACAGTCCTTAGCATATCTGAAAGTTGGTATCGGGTCCCTCCTCTGTCTTCTTTTCTCAGGAGTAAACAGCCCTTGAATTTGTCCACCTTTGGTACGCTGTATCCACATTCACTCCATTTTCATAGATTTGTCCCCTGGATTCGCTCATCTCTAAGCCATTTTTTATAGTTTTTCTAAAATCATCTATGTAATACTCTCTCCTCTTTTGGTATGGATGTAAGTGAAAACTATAAAGCTTTCAATTGCTTTTGCTCTGTCATTTGGAACTTCAGCCTTCACACCTGAGACATTTGTTCCATGTGAGAGAAGCTTGGAGTGCAATCAAACATAATAAAGAAATATTTAGCTACCCATGTTGAAAATAGTCTGCCATATTTTTCTTGAGATCCTACTGATGAATTTGGTTTATTAAGGATATCACTTTTGCAGTAGAAACCTTAATAGCTTCCACATGACCTGGCAACACATTATCATAACTTGCAAGCAATTGAAGTAAACGCCAACAATTTCCATTACAAGAATTAATTTGTACCTGAAACTCTGAATGCTAGATACCTCTCACCAAAGTAAAAAAAAATATTCAAGAGACAACATGAAATACTGTAACCCCCTTGTCTTTTTGTACCTTTGTCGATTATAAAACCTTTTCCCAACAGTTATGGAAGTGACTGCTTCAGTTACTGTTCCGGTGAACATTCATGTTGGCACACTTGCTCACTAAACTGGAAAATGTTTGCAAAGCTGGTTTTATGGGTAGCAAAGGAAATGAGGAATTTGACTGGAAAAAGCTAATAAGTAAAACAGAACAAGCAGACAAGAATCAAACTGTAAATCCCAGAGTGGGTAGCCAGACTCAGGCTTGCTCAGCTCAAGTTAGTATTCTAGAAATAGCAATATGGATGTTGCAGCACTGGTGGTGCTCAGGACTTGCAGACTAAGGCACCTATCTTTCACCATTTGTTGCATCAGGAGCCTAGGCGAATCACCTAGTCTGAGCCCACTCAGATGCCTGGGTTTGAGCGCTCTGTGTGGGTTATTATACAGGGCCCCAAGCACAAGTATTAGGAACTGATGGTATAGCTTCAGAGCAGTAGCAATTACGTCTAGTGGAAATATCACAGGCAATCAGAATCCAGGAACAGCAGCAAAGCCAGAGACAGACTCAGGAACCAGAAGTTCAAACCATAGGTCAGGATTGGAGTCAAGCCAAAGGCCAGAGCCAGAACAGCTAACCAGTGGGTTAGAAGCAGGAACTACAGACGGGACAAGGATCAGGCACAGGGCAGGAGCATGACTGAATGCAGGTCATAGGAAACAGCAGGGTCTGATACAATTGCTTCAACAATGCCAGGGAATCTGCACAATTGCTTCAACAGTCTTCCTGGCTTAAGTAGTAGGTGCAAGTCAGTCAGGTGAGACTAGTTAGAACTCCCTATGGGGTTTGGACTGCCCAGAATTAGTGAGGAGCTGTTATATCTGTCTCCCTTGTTAGCCATAGATCGACAGAGACTCAGGATCCTAGCTTCTAGACCTGCTGGTTTCTAGACCTGCTGAAACTGAGGACCCATACCCTTGAATCCTTTTAACTAGACATGGCCCTGAACATACTGGCTGTGTCTAGACTGCATCCCTTTTCTGTAAAAGGGATGCTAATTAGACACATTGCAATTGCAAATGAAGCGAGGATTTAAATCCCCCCCCCCCCCCCGCTTCATTTGCATAAACATGGTGCAGCTTTTTTCCGGCTCGGCACTTTGCCAGAAAAAGCGCCAGTCTAGACACTGATCTTTCGGAAAATAAAGCCTTTTCCAAAAGATCCCTTATCCCTTATTTTAAGAGGGATAAGGGATATTTCGGAAAAGGTTTTATTTTCCGAAAGATCCGTGTCTAGACTGGTGCTTTTTCCGGCAAAGCTCCGAGCTGCAAAAAAGCGGCAGCCAAGTTTATGCAAATGAAGTGGAGGGGATTTAAATCCTCGCTTCATTTGCAATTGCAATGTGTCAAATTTGCATCCCTTTTACGGAAAAGGGATGCAGTCTAGACACAGCTACTGTGAGCCAATACTATATATTCTCAGCACTTGTACTGACTATTAACCAAACCACCAGCATGCTTTACACTCTTACAAGGTTACAATCAATTGTATATAACACCTTTTGTTTTTTCATGCAGAACCAGTAAAATTGGGGGTGGATGTCTCTGTACCCTGAAAATAGGAGGTGAAGAGAGAATCATTTTCTACCAGAAACCCAGCAAACATAATTTGTCATTTGTGGCCATGTACTCAGAACTCATGAATGAGTATAGATAAGGGCAACTAACTCGAAGTGAAAGGAGCAGTTAGTGAGAAGGCGATGGCCCCGTGATGGAAGAAAAGAGCAAGAAATAAAACAAAACAAAAACTGAAGGTTATTTTTGAACCCCCTTTTGAACAACTTTGATATTCCAGCGTTACAGAGTGCTTTATAGTACTTGAGGTCATTATTATTATTACTACAGGTTGAACCTCTTTAGTCAGCACCTTCAGGACCTGACTGGTGCCAAACCAGAGAATTTCCTGAATGCGAAATCAATATTGTCTAGAAGCATTACCAACATTTCAACTGCTTACTGAGCTCTTAGAAGACATTTAAGGGTAAATTAGAGCTATATAACAGCACAAAATGCTGAGCACTAAGAATGGTTGCTATAAACAAACTTTGTGGGGCAGCAGAAACTTGGCCACACCCATGATAAGTGGACATCTGATTAACTAAATTCATGCTAGACCACAGATGTTGCTGGACCAGAAAGTGCCAGATGAAGAGGTTCAATTTTTAGTATTTTTTCTAAGGGTTGATATGCATCAAAGAGGGAATTTAATCTGATCATAGTAAGCCATACCTTGTAAACTTTATATAATTATGGCATGTATACATTTTGATATAGGTATAGATGCCACATCTCTCCATCTTTCTGGTGGCTTCCCATCTGACACTTATCTTTCTAAATATCAGTGTATCCACCTTGCAATGGAATTTTGTAATGTCTAAAATCAATCTGATGAGATTCCAAGGTTGACATGATTGAAGGTCAGTTAAACTATGATCTATTCAAAAGCTATTTTGGATAGCTATTTGAACTAATCATAGAATATTAGGACTGGACGGGACCTTGATAGATCATCGAGTCCAGTCCCCTGCCATCACGGTAGGACCCAGCACTGTATAGACCATCCCTGATAAACATCTATCTAACCTACTCTTAAATAACTTCAGAGATGGAGATTCCACATCCTCCCTAGGCAATTTATTCCAGTGTTTAACCACCCTGACATTTAGGAACTTTTTCCTAATGTCCAACCTAAACCTCTCTTGCTGCAGTTTAAGCCCATTGCTTCTTGTTCTATCCTCAGAGGCCAATTTTTCTCCCTCCTCCTTGTGATACCTGAAAGCCGCTATCATGTCCCCTCTCAATCTTCTCTTGTCCAAACTAATATCGTTTAGTGAGTAGCAACAAAATCTATATTTGACACCAGAAGGCAGCATGTTTGGTGGGGGAAAAAAGAAGTACATTATAACCTAAATAACCCTTTTGTTACCACGTTTTTTCAGATCTCCCTTGCCGATATGACAAAAAAATTAACCAAAAGCTTTGATTATACAAGTCCTTGAGGAGTGTCTAAGACTGTGAATAACGCTTCCAGTTGGTACAAAAGAAAGTATGTGCTTCTTCATGAGTAGCTATATCAAACCACTTTCATGATTTCTTCCTTATTCTTAAGAATGCAGATTAAGTAAGGGGTGAGATTAGTTTCAGTTAAACTTTTTCTTCTTGTAATTATCTCCTGGTAGGTAGGAGTACCGTGTTTTAGCGTATATAACCCAAGGGTTATACACATTTTTGCAAACCCCGGCCCTCCTGCCCCCATGGGGTATACATGTCTGCTGGGTAAACAAGTTTATTTTTACTCGCCTGCGCTGCGCTCTCTGTTCCCCCCACCCAGAGGAAGGGGGATTGTGTCTGGCTGCGGCTGTGTGGAGTCTGAGCGCAAGTGCGGCTCCCTTCCTGCAGGCCGGCCAGCTCGCCTGCGCTGCTCTCTCCATTTCCTCCGCCTGGAGGAAGGTGGGTTGCACCTGGCTGTGGCTGCGAGGAGCCTGGGCACAAGTGCGACTCCCCTACCGCAGTTTATCCTGGTATGTGCAATTACCTTAAAGTAGCGTATTCAACCTGCGGGTTATACACGTCCGCAAGTTATCTAAAACTTTTTTTACACATTCAGGAAAAACTGTGGGTTATGCACATGTGCGAGTTATAAACGAGAGCGGGTTATATATGCTAATTTATGGTAATTTGAAGACTTCTTAATAGTGTTCCTTAAAGCAGAATGAAGTTCTTCTCTGCCTTTTGTTTTGCTCCTCATTTTTTACTACGTACTTACTTGCAACAGTCCGCATCTGTGCTGTGCCTGCAAAGCCTAAATTCAGTAAAGGAACAGGATTTATGCCTACATCTAATCCACAGAGTTAAGTGTTGACTTTGAATTTGTCCCCTAAATTAAAGAACAAAATAACCATATATGGACCCTAAATATTGTAAAGCCATCTTGAATTAATGAATTATTGTGAGTACTATTGGCAATTCAATTGCAACTTTTTCTTTTAACTTTAAGAAATGTATGCATTACTTGACCTGTCATCGCAGCCTGTGAAAGCTGTGCTAAAAGACATTTCTAGATCTGGACTTTTAACTATATTGTTATCTGCGAATTTGATTATCTTCCATGGTATTTAGAGCTTCAAAAGGGCAAGACTGACAGCACAGCAAATTAAAGTTCTACATTCATCTACAGATCAGATATTGCACACACAGTAGCCTTGTGAGTTTTCCTGTGCTTGTCCCACCATGTACTATTGAACCTTTAAGACATATGGAGACTTGTTCAGTTTCTACACTTACTCCATCCTTTGCCTGTACATAGAAACTACCAACTCTGTTGTTTCATTGTCTCTGTTTCTCAGTGCGAGTAAGTGTGGTAGAATCTGGCCCAAAGGATGCAACCCACTTTGATACAAGAAATCTAATATTTCTTTCCTAGAGATTTCTTCACAGAAGACTGAAAGGAGTTGTTTTCAAATTTGAAAAAAAAAACACCTAAAGTATAAAATAAGAGGATTTCCAAATAATTTCATTAACTCAAAATAATTGTTTTTCACCCAGTTCTCCAGCAATATGTTATTTCAGTGATTCCTTATTTTAGAATTTAGTGTATAGAGCAGAATGCACTCACTGGATATGGTTTGATTCCAGGCAATATTATTTTAATTGGATTAGCAGCTGCTGTTATAATGAGCCAGAGCTGGATGTAATCCTGAGTCTGTGGAACTAAGACTGTAAACTGTCACCTCCTATAAAAATATTCAAAGTCCAAGGGAAGGGCCATGTACTAGAATCTTTACTTCTAAACACACTGTGGAACAGTAGTTGGCATTTGAAGGGTCCCAATCCAATAAAGTATGTAGGAAGCATAACAGTGCATGAAAATAGAAGCCATTTACATGCAAATCAGTTGCTAAAGGGAAAAGGTGTCATGATGGTTAAATCACATGAATAAGAGATGGAATTTCTGGGGTCTATTCCCAGCTTTGATACAGATTTTCTGTGTACTAGATTGTCATTTTATGATCAGCCCTGAGCAAGGCATATAATATTCCTGCTGCCCTAGGAGCAGCCCAGTAAGCACATTGTGACCTAAAGTGTAACAATCAGCTTTCTGGTCTCCTGCCTCTTACCAGGCAGAAGGAAAGCTTCACTGAGCCTATGCCTAGTGCAGCATGAATCAAAGAAATGTATGCCAGTGCAGCTCTGCTGGACAGTATTTTAGGGGCAGAGCCAAGGCTAGGGCTTTAAGAAGTGCACCAGATATCACAAGTGGAAAAATATCATGCATTAGCGATACTACCTCTGATCCTAGCACACATCCATAAAAGGGCAGATAGAGTCTAGACCTGAGTTCCTTTGGTTGTTTCTATAAAATGGGGCTGATAATACTAGTTTACTTCACAAAGGAGTTTGGAAAGGATGTCAGAGCCCTTGCACAGAGAGTAGTGTGTGTTACTATTGTGAAAGCATTTATTGTGGGCCATACTACTGAAGATACAGCGACGGATAGATTAGCCTCAGAAATTAGCTTTTGATTTACAAATAAAGTATTACAGAATGTATAGTCACAGAAACACTTTCATGATTTTCAATGTTAATACAAATGGTTTAAAGAGATTGTAAGATTTAAGAACCCAGACATCCATGCATTATGTTAGTATATGAAAACTGAAAGTTGGTTTCACTGTCCAAGCCGCAGAAAAGGGGGAAGTAGATTTGATTTTATTTAATTTTGAAGTTATTGTATTTTTTATCTAATAATCTGAGGTTTGATTATTTCTAACCTGCTGTGGAGCTTTCAAACATTTTATGCTTCTAATATCGCTAAAGAAATAGAGATAGGCCTGCAATCTGGTTAATCATGAATTCCACAGTGATATCCATGCTGGGTTACATTCTGATCTCTGTTATTCTGGTATAATTCCAGAAAAGTGCCACTGAAGTCAATGGCACACTGCAATGTCATCCTTGTGCTGCACAAAGGGGTGTATGAGAGCATAAGGTCTTCTCTCCTCCCAAGAACTGTGCCATGAGGTCTGATTCTGATCTCATTTTATTCCAGTGGAATACAGGAATAATTCCACTGAAGTCAATTGAATTGCACTGGTATAAAAATGGTGTGAGAGTGAAATCAAGTGATGATAAAGATATTTTTATTCTTGCACAAATCCTTCCAGGAGTCATGGTAAACCATCCTGAAAAGGTCTGGAAGAGATAGAGTAAGGATAGTTCTGTGTCCCCATGTAGCTGGCTGGACAAGGAGCCCTGCATCCTTTCTCCTTTGATATTAGTCAGCAAGAAGTCCCCTATTGTAGTGTATTCTTTCTCTTTCCAACCTATGCAAAATGTGTATTGAAGTCCAATGTAGCCCTTAAAAGTAACGGGGAACAAAAGAAGCCAATGAGCAATATTGAATGCTAGGGAACATTTATTCAGGCTAGGGACTGGCTAGGATTGGAGAATGAGTGATTCAAATTTTACCTTAACCAATTCATCCATATCTAATGTGATGTATGGCACCTTGTGAACGGACCTTAATCTCGGAGGGTATGTCTACACTACAAAGTTAGTTCGAACTAACGGACGTTAGTTCGAACTAACTTTCATAGGCGCTACACTAGCGCTCCGTTAGTTCGAACTTAATTCAAACTAACGGAGCGCTTAGTTCAAACTAGGTAAACCTCATTTTACGAGGATTAAGCCTAGTTCGAACTAGCTAGTTCGAATTAAGGGCCGTGTAGACCCTTAATTCGAACTAGTGGGAGGCTAGCCTTTCCCAGCTTGCCCTGGTGGCCACTCTGGCCAACACCAGGCAAACTCTATTGCCCCCCTCCCGGCCCCGGAGCCCTTAAAGGGCCACGGGCTGGCTACACAGTTTGTGCCAGTTGCAAGGCTGACAGCACCCAGACAGCAGACCCTGCACCTGCCACAACATGAGCCAGCCACCCAAGGACACCCAGCCCTCCACTGATCCCCAGGACCAGCCTGGCGGCTCACAGGAGCCTGCCCGGGGACGCAAGAGGCGGGCACCCGCTTGGTCAAGTGCGGAGATCGTGGACCTCATCGAGGTTTGGGGGGAAGCCTCCAATGTCCACGATCTCCACACTAGCCACAGGAACGCAGCAGTCTACGGCCGCATGGCTGCCAGCCTGGCCGCCAGGGGCCACCAGCGCAGCCGGGAGCACGTGCGCTGCAAGATCAAAGACCTGTGGCAGTCCTACTCCTGGGCCTGCCTGCCAGGGGCCGACCCGGAGGCCTGCCCCCACTTTCATGCCCTGGACCCCCTCCTGGGGGCTCATGCCATCCCTGCCCCCTGGGACGTGATAGACCCCGGGGCAGAGGGACCGCTCCAGGAGACGGAGGAGGAGGAGGAGGGCTCCGAGAGCCAGGAGCCTGCCGGCAGCCTGCCCAGGACCTGGGACCCCCGAGGCACCCCACAGAGCCGCTCGCCTGTGTCGTCCGAGGCCGGGGATGCATCCACCTGTGTGTACCATCGTGCTCCCCTTATGTGTACGGGGGGCTGGGGTGAGAGGGAACCCCGGGACCGTGCACCTGGGCCTTGTCCACCACGGAGCAGCAGCTGGGGATCCTGCAGGGGCCCTGGCCTTGCAGAGGGGAGCTGGGTTTCACACACATGGGCCCCTGGGGTAATTGACCGCTGGTCTTGTTGCACCACAGCCGCAGCACCTGGGCCTGCAGGGTGCACCACCCCGCCTGCAGCAGCTGCCCGTGCCCGGGCCAGCAGGAGAGACAGGAACCAGGAGGACTACCAAAGGCGACACCTCCAGTTCCTGGAGCAACAGCTCCGTCTCCAGGACCACTGGGTCCAGGAGGACCTGAGGCTGCGCCGGAGGAGTTTGAAGGCCCTGGAGGAGCAGGGCCGTGCCCTGTGAGGCCACCTCCAGAGCCTGCTCGACCGCTTCCCAATTCCTCTTGCTCCTGCTCCTGCTCCTGCTCTTGCTCTCCCTGATCCCCCTGCTGCTCCCCCTGCTCCCTCTGCTCCCCCTGCTGCTCCCCCAGTTCCCCCTCCTGCTCCCGCTCCTGCTTCCTCCACACCCCCCATCCCTCCTGCCCCACCCTCCACAACCGTTCCCCACCGACGCTCCCAGACCCGTAGTGTGGCGAGACGGGAGAGGCAGCCGGACTCCCACCCCTGAGCTTTCCTTTCCCTTCCTCCCTTCCCTCCCCTTCCAGCTCCCTCGTCCCAGGTTTCCCCCTCCCCTCTCCCACCCTCATTCCTCCCTCCCCCCACCCCAGTTATGTGAAATAAACAGACGTTTTTGGTTGAAAAACAAGTGTCTTTATTTTACAGTAGGTAGGGAGGGGAAAGAGGAAGGGCGGTATGGTGGAAGAAGGCCCCAGTGGGGCATGCAAGGGAGAGGTCAGTCCTCCTCCTCCACCAGGAAGCTCTCCCGCAGGGCTTCCCGGATCTGGACGGCCCCCCGCTGGGCTTCCCGGATGGCGGCGGTGCGGGGCTGACCATAGTGTCCAGCCATGCGGTCAGCCTCAGCCATGCAGGCTGGCAGGAAAGCCTCCCCCTTTCACTCACATAAATTGTGGAGCACACAACATGCTGCCACCACGGGAGGGATGCTGTGCTCGGCCAGGTCCAGACAGGTGAGGAGGCATCGAAAGCAGGCTTTCAGTCACCCGAAGGCCCCCTCCACCATGATGCGGGCCCTGGTCAGCCTGGCATTGAAGGCCTGGCGGGAGGGATTGAGGTGCCCCGTGTACGGCTTCATCAGCCACGGCTGCAGTGGGTAGGCGGCATCCCCCACCAGGCACACGGGAATGTCCACGTCCCTGACCCTGATGTGGCGGTCGGGGAAGAAGGTCCCGTCCTGCAGCCGCTGGCACACGGAGGAGTTGCGGTACACCTGGGCGTCGTGTGCTTTGACGGACCAGCCGACATTAATGTCCGTGAACTGTCACCGGTGGTCACACACGGCCTGCAGGATCACGGAGAAGTACCCCTTGCGGTTGACGTAACGGGACGCCTGATGTTCCGGGGCACGGATTGGGATGTGCGTCCCGTCGATGGCCCCCCCGCAGTTGGGGAAGCTGAGGGTGCCGAATCCCCGGATGACGGCGTCCGGGTCGGCGAGGCGGACCACCCTGCGGAGCAGCACCCGGTTGATGGCCTTGACCACCTGCGGAGAGAGACACAGCAAAGCGCCAATCAGTGGGGCGCCCCAGTGGCTGGGAGCGTTCGTGCCCTGGCAGTCCCCCACGCCCCACTCCCAGAAGCAACCCCCCTGGCGGCGTGTAGTACGGCCGGGACAGACTGACCCCTCCAGTGTGGGGCACGTTCACCTCCTCCCGCCCCCCCTTTGTCCCTGGGGCAGCCCATCCCCTCCTCGCAGCCCCCTTCCCCCCGGCTCGGTGGCCGACGAGTGCCATACCTGCATGAGCATCGCTCCGACAGTGAATCTCCCCACGCCGAACTGGTTCCCGACGGATCGGTAGCTGTCCGGCGTGGAGAGCTTCCAGAGGGCGATGGCCACCCACTTCTGGAGGGGGATGGCGGGCCTCATGTGAGTGTCCCTTCTGCGCAGGGCAGGGGCGAGCCACTCGCAGAGCTCCAGGAAGGTGTCCCTCCTCATCCTGAAGTTCTGGGTCCACTGTCGGTCCTCCCAGCGCTCCAGGACGATGCGGTCCCACCAGTCGGTGCTGGTGTCCAGACGCCAGATGCGGCGGGGCACGCCTGTGCCGGGGCACTGCCGTGGCTCCTCCACGGCCCCCAGGGCGGCCAGGCGGAGAGGCAGGGGGCTGACGTGCACCAGGAGGTGCCAGGCAGCCTCGAGCCATTGGTGGCAGGCTTGCAGCAGCAAGTCCAGAAAATGCACCAGAAGGTGCAGGGCGAGCTCTGGCTCCATGTTGCCACCTGCGGCGGCGTCCCCGAAGGGAAGCACCGACACAGAAGGGCACAGAGACCAACGCTTTGCTGTCCCTTGGCAAGGTTGGCAAGCAAGCAGGAAAAGCTGAGAACCGGCTGTCCAGGGGGGTCCCTTTAAGCTCGAGCCTCAGATAGCCTCAGACAGCAGCCACACAAAGCAACTACTGACCTGATGCCCTGCCAGAACCGGTTTCAGCCGCCCTTAAATGCCCCCCTGCGTCCAATCAGTGTGGATGCGCTAGTTTGAATTAGCAAAACGCTAATTCGAACTAGTTTTTAGTTCTAGACGCGTTAGTTCGAATTAGCTTAGTTTGAATTAACTAATTCGAACTAAGTTAGTTGGAATTAGCGCTGTCGTGTAGACGTACCCAAAGAGATTGACTGTTGTTACTTGAATATAACTTACTAAAATCCATCAGTGAAAGAATGAAATGTGTGAGAAGTAGAATTTTTCTAGAGGGAATTCTGTATATATCATTTGGAACATGTGAATATATTTGCAAACAGTTTAGATAGAATGTACTTTGACCTCAATGATTTGTTATGGAATCAAACATTGTGGCTTCCATTGCATTATCATCTGTCAGGCTAGATACTGGGCCAAATCCTGAAAAGTGCTGTGGTGTAGATACTTGGCCCATCTTAAGGAATTGAAAAAGAAGACAAGATCCATAACATAGTTTAATATGATTAGTGATGTATTTAGAAACATATGAGTAAGCCATAATCTAAGTAGGTATTACAATTTCTGCTGCAACTTAATCATATTACGTCCTACTTGTATTCTGTTCTAAATATTTATTAACTTTTCATAAAGCATAAAATGTATAATAGAACTAGTTAGAAGATGCATTTTCACCAGAATATTTCACCAAAGCCAAATGTTTTGCAGACCTATTATAATGATAATATCTTTTATTGGACCAACTTCAGTTTGTGAGATGGACAAGCTTTTGACCTTATAAAGGGCTCTTCTTCTTCAGGTCAGTGTAAGCTTAAAGTGTTAGCTCTCTTACCAACTGACATTGGTCCAATAAAAGATATCCAGGGACAAACATGACTACAACAACATTGTTTGCAGACACATATCAGTTAACGAGGAATCCAGGGGGGTCATCAAGATTGTTTCTGAATTTCAGAGCCACTTGACTAAAAAGAGACAAACAGATATAGAGTGACATGAAAATAGTTCTGATTTCACAAAAATGTTCAAAAAGTTTTCTTTTCATTCCAGTGCAGATCAAAAACAAATATCAAAATGTCAAAAGTTGTCATGAAACAGAATTGTCATCTCTGAACAACTGCTGTGTTAAGTATATTTTAAATGTGACTGTGCATCAGAAAGAAACAGAGCACTGATTAGTCAAATTAATCCCATTTAAATCAATGAGAATAGCATTGCTAACTTTGTTCACACTGGTTTTAAATGTTTGATTGCTTTTGATCAGGAAGGGGCCCAATTTACAAAGTTCACGTCCACCAGTGTTTCTGGATCTGAACACTTTTCCAACAAGCAAAAGGCATTTTGTTTGACCTGTATATAATATTTAGATACAATTTGGTTCCCTTACCTCCTGCCTCTTCTTTAAGTTTGGGGGTATTTAGATCTAAGCTTCTGGCTTGATCTCATCCCTAGTTTACATGCACAATGAAACAGTTACTATGCATTAAGGTGGGGCCAAGAATATCTTTTGTTTTCCTATACATGCATAATTATGTCACTATTATATATAGTAGTGATAATAATAATAAGCAGTACAATAATGTTACTGCATTATAGTTATATAAATGTATATTACATTTGATGAATAAGTTAATTATTAATAATATAGTTATTGTTATCACAATGCAGCCCTGATCCATTTAGCTAATACTGCAACTTGAAGTATGAATAATACTATTAATATTTCATTATCTTGCAAACCCTATCCCCAAGGGTATGTCTACACTACCCCGCTAGTTCGAACTAGCGGGGTAATGTATGCATACCGCACTTGCTAATGAAGCCCGGGATTTGAATTTCCCGGGCTTCATTAGCATAAGCGGGGAGCCGCCATTTTTAAATCCCCGCTGCTTCGAACCCCGTGTAGCGCGGCTACACGGGGCTCGAACTAGGTAGTTCGGACTAGGGTCCTATTCCGAACTACCGGTACTCCTCGTGAAACGAGGTGTACCGGTAGTTCGGAATAGGCACCCTAGTCCGAACTACCTAGTTCGAGCCCCGTGTAGCCGCGCTACACGGGGTTCGAAGCAGCGGGGATTTAAAAATGGCGGCTCCCCGCTTATGCTAATGAAGCCCGGGAAATTCAAATCCCGGGCTTCATTAGCAAGTGCGGTATGCATACATTACCCCGCTAGTTCGAACTAGCGGGGTAGTGTAGACATACCCCAAAACATGAAAATACTCCCCAATACAATGATTACCTTGTGTCCCATGTAATCATTGTGTATTGCAGTACCACATGTATTTGTGTTTAGTCATTTCTAAAATGGCAACACATTTTATAATATGGAGGAAACTAAGGAAGATTAAAAACTTGTGAACCATAAAAAGAAGTTACTGTACATTACAATGTGGCGTTTATCACTTCTATTGATATAACTTCAGATGCTTTCATGTTTTATAATCTAATTAAAAACAGCATATATTATTGTAATGAATATATGCATAACTACTGTGACAAGATGGACCAGGCCTGACACCCTTCCTGGAGGCTGAAGACTTTGTCGCACCCTACTCCAAGAAGAGGAGCCAAAAATAAGTCCTCAAAACAGAATAGAGTGGCTGCTTCTGCTACAGCCAGTCAGAGCCCAGCAAGGTGATATAAAAAGAAGCTGCTAGGCCAGGATCAGACAGCTCCTCACTGGAGCTTGACCCAGGCAGACCTAAGGGCTGACCAGGAAGACAGAAGCACTTTGGACAGCTGTGAGTGGGAACTAGACTTCAGACTTGTTCAGACCCCAGGTTCAGCGGCTTAAGAATAGCCATTAACAGACTACGGCACCTTGCAAAACTCTGGACAGGATGCAGCCCTAAGACAAAAGGGTTGGACAGAACAGCTCCTTGGGGAAGTGGCACAGGGAATGAGACTGCAATAGACTGCAGTGATACTCAGCAGGCAACTGCTGCTTTCAGGGTCCTTAGGCCAGGACCTAGAGGAGAAGATGGGCCTGGGTCCCACCCCCTGCAGCCACAACAAGGGGGTAAGAAGAAGCCTGGACCTAGACAACTGAGCAGAAAGCCTTCTGGGACACCTCCACTCCTGGAGAACGGGCAGGCAGGGAAGTTGCAGACATACCCTTGTCCACAAAGGAGTACTCACAAGAGGGTAAGCCCCTTCGCAACCACACAGATTATAAAATGGTTAGAGGCTGATCTCATTTACATGTGTCAGCCTGAAGTGAACTGAATTCAGTGTAATTTCTCTAGATGTATTGTGCTCAGAAAATATCCCACAATATAAAATAATATAATTGGGCAAATATAGTGCCCATCTATAAAAAGGGAAATAAGGACAACCCAGGAAACCACAGACCAGGCAACTTAACTTCTGTGCCAGGAAGGATAATTCAGCAAATAATTAAGGAATCCATCTGCAAATATCTAGAAGATAGGGGTGGTAAGTAACCATAAGAATGGATTTGTAAAGAAAAAATCATGTCGAACCAATCTGATTGCTTTCTTTGATAGGATAACAAGTCTTGTGGATAAGGGAGAAGTGGTTGATGTTCTATACCTAGACATTAGTAAAGCATTTGACATAGTCTTGTATGACCTTCTTACAAATAAACTAAAGAAATAATAGCTGAAAGGGGTTACAAGTGCTTTGGAGTATAGGATTATAATTCAAAATGAACTGGGCAAATTGGAGAAATGGTCTGAAGTAAATAAGATGCTTAATAAGGACAAATGCAAAGCACTCCTCTTAGGAAGGAATAATCAGTTTCACACATACAGAATAGGAAGCGACTGTTTAGGAAGAAGTACTACAGAAAGGATCTAAGGGTGATAGAGGACCACAAACTAAATATGAGTCAGCAATGTGACACTGCTGCAAAAAAAACCAAACATGATTCTGGGCTGCATCAACAGGAGTGTTGTGAGCAAAACACGAGAAGCAATTCTTCCACTCTACACTGTGCTGACTAGGCCTCTACTGGAGTAGTGTGTCCAGTTCTGGGAACATTTCAGGAAAGATGTAGAAAAATTGGAGAAGGTCCAGAGAACAGCAACAAAAATGATTAAAGATCTAAAAAACATGACGTATGGGAAGATTGAAAGAATTGGGTTTGTTTAGATTGAGAAAGAGGAGACCTAGAGGAGGCACGATAACAGCTTTCAAGTACCTAAAAAAGTTTTACAGAAAGATGGGAAAAAAATATTCTCCTTAACCATTGATGATAGAAGAAGCAATGGGCTTAAATAACAGCGAGGGTGGTTTAGACTGGACGTTAGGGAAAAATCCCTAACTGTCAAAGTGGTTAGGCACTGGAATAAATTACATAAGGAGGAGGTTGTGGAATCTCTGTCACTGCAGATGTTTAAGAGCAGGTTAGACAAACATCTATCAGGGAAGGCCTAAAAGGTGCTTAGTTCTACTGTGAGTGCAAGGGGACTGGATTTGATGACCTCTTGAGGTCTCTTCCAGTTTTGGTATTCTATGATTATTTTCTTCTTCAGTTTTCTTTTCTTTTTCTCTTTTCTTTCCCTACTTTTCTGTTTCATCTTTTATATTCTATTGAGAAAAAAAGTTTTCTTAAAGTCACATCAAACAGCTGTTAGAGGCTCTGGATCTGTTTGTCCCAAATTGATATTTAAGGAAAGTCAGGTAGTCAGCAGATACAGATTTAGTGTAAGTGGGCATCCGGGAACATAAGGCAGCAGAAAGGTAGAGAGCTTCTGAGTTGTTGAGAAAATTTAGAATCAGCAAGAATTTGAGCAATGCTATTTCTTATTACTTCCAGGCAGATTCTTCATGACCTACAAAGAGAGGTGAAAGTAAGTGGGTGCAGCCTGGTACCCAGCTCCAGCAAGAGCTTCTGAGCTTCAGTAAAAGACATCAGGGAACTATTTAAAGAGCTGGCAAGGACCAAGGTTGCAATAAGACAGTACAGGTACCTGTAAATATTTTAAGTTACTTTCACCTCTGCCTACAAAAGGGAAATCATTACACACCAGCCTGCATAGGAGAAGTAATATGTGTACGGTAAACTGTTTAGAGGTCTGTCTAGTCAAACAATTTCACTTTTTGAGAATAAAAAGAGGAAAGAGGTTTTCTCTCAGAATACTGTAAGAAATAATACATGTCAAGAAAATACAGTGAAGTTCCCTTTCATATATAAACAGAAAGCAGAGTTTGCAGCTCTCCTTCAACTGACTTAACTCCTAGCAGTAGAGAATTTCACGTATTTGGGAAGCAACATGACATATGATCTAGACTGCAAGAAGGAAATAGAGACTAGAATAGCAAAAGCAAGAGTGAGTTTGAAGGCAATGGATAAGATCTGGAAAAGTAAAGTGATTAGCTTAAGAATGAAGCTGAGCGTCTTGAAAACGTGTGTATTTAGCATCATGTTGTATGGATGTGAGACATGGGTGATAATGAAAGATTCAAAGAGAAGGATATTGGCGTTCAAGAGGAGTTGTTATAGAAAGATCCTCAGAATAGGATGAATGCAGGTCATCAATGAGGAATTATATAGCAAGATACAGCCAAAGGAGAACCTACTGCAGAAGGTTATACAATGGAAGTTACAGCTATTTGGGCATATCTGCAGAATGAAAGATGAGCTAAAAGTTAAGACATATTTGGCATAATGGATGATCTGAATAGGAGAGGTAGACCCCACAGAGAATGGGTAGATGATTTCGTAGAGTGGTGTGAAGCTAATTTATAGAAACTAAGTCACTCCACACTGGACAGGGAAAGATGGAAGGAAATAGTGAGGGAGGCATCGGACTCCAATGGGCATTGAGCCCACGGTTGTTGTTGATGATGATGATGATGATATTTCTAATATCTGCATTATGTTCTAATGACAACCACATCTTCCTCATCCTGTATATGGGTAGATTTATAATGACAAGGCCTGGTAGGCCATTTCATGAGTCTTCAAAGGACTATACTGTTGCTATGGAATGAAATTGTCATCCTTCCACTACCATTGCCCAGATGGGATCAATATACTATCAGCTTTAGCAACAGGATTCAGTGAATCAACTAATTTGTGTTTTAAAAAATTCAAGTGGGACAACCCTGTTTCAAGTCTATAGAAGATCATTACATTAAGGGCTTGCATCCACATTATTCACTGTTCAGACTTTGTCACTGTTCATGAGTAGAGAGTGCTGCTACCAATAATGGAAGGCCATTTGAATTCAATCAATTTCCTGCAGACTTCCTTCTGTTGCTTTCATGTTTGTGTTTCTTAAGTTGCTTTATACAGCATGGTATTGCATTGCTCGATACAGGCCATATATCATATTTTAATAACCAATAACTTTGTCAGTGGTGACCTAAATGTTTCTCTCTTAATTCTCTGGAAATAGATTTTTCTCCAAAACAAAATTATTATATCTGAGTCTAACCCATTTCTACAAGATGATAAGAAGAATATTGCAGACTTCTTATTCTTTATGGATTTCTCCTCATCTTCTATGCTATCTCCCTTCTCTTTCCTTTACTTTTCAAGTCTTCCTATTCTGTTTCTACACTATTTTGCTATTAATCAATAAACTGACTTATGGCACCTGTCACCTGAATGATATGCCATTCAGCAGCACAATATGGGATTTTGCTGGATTAAAGTTCTTGCCTTCATATTCCTGCACTTTGCTTTTGTATTAATTGTTTATTTCATAGCAAGTGTGTCTACAGTATAGCTGGCTTCCTCACTAAGCCCCTTCATGTGGTACATGCCAAATGACAATTGAAAATTCTCTCAACATTGTGAGCAAGCATGTACCTTGAAATCTACAGCTGTCAGTCATACCCACAATGTGCAACTGCTCTCATTCCTTCATGCATTTAAACTTCCAATCAAAGGGCTGATAACAACAAATGTTGCCTTTTGAACTACAATGTAAATGTACAAATATGCTGCATAATAAATTCTTCCCCTACTGCCTGCTGTTATAGCTATTTCTCAAGTACCTGGTGCTTTTAAATCAGGTCAGATTGGATCTTAGGTCACTTCCTTGACAAGTATGTTGATTTTTAAACAGAAACTTCTGTGTTAGCTATTGGTACCTTGTGTACAATATTTGGCTTATGGTACACATTTTTCTGAAAATCTGCGTAGATAATAAAATAATAATAATACTTAATCATTAATAATAAGCTGCTATATAGTGCTTTCATCAATAGAGCTAAAAGTGTTTTTCAAAGCATGTTAAAACCAGTATTTCAATATTATAATATATTATTTCAAGAATAGATTAAAAATACATTTTAAGGCACATGTGCTAATTACAATTATCCAGATATTTTCTCTAAAATGTAAGGGCCATTTTAGAAGCTACCATTACTCCACAAGCAGCCCCAGTGGTGCATAGTACATGGACTCTCTGAGGAAGAAATCCTCTGCTGATGAAAGTAACCAATCTAACTCAACTATATACAGTGCAGAGAGAGTCAAGAAAACCTGTAGTCAAGTGCACAGCAGAATTGAGTGGAATAAAGTAAATTACACTGGCAGCCAAAAAGCATTAGTAATGGAGGGCATCTGAAAACATGAGGGTTGTTAGTAAATCCTGAAGATGATTATTTACCACCTCTGGGCATAGGGGTTCTCTCATATTGCTCAGGGAACAAAAAAGGGACACCATTAAAGAAGCAGGGACATGAGGTTAATGTGAATGCACAAAGCACAAGGATTGAGTTCTGCTCTATAGGGGACTTGGTATATTGCTGGCCACCATTCTGTGTATTTATTTCCCCAACCTCTGCCTGTGATAGGGAGTGTGGTGTAATTATCCTGTAAACTGACTGGGGGAGTTTTCCTATGCACCAAGGAACTCCAGCTCCCAGGAGGGTGTGAGGATTGTATTGTTGTATCAATAAAAGCAAGCAGGATCTTATGAGGGGGATAAGGCAAAAAGCCACATTTATTGTAAAGATAATAATAAAAAAATAAAGAAAAGATAGAAGCAAACAATGTTGTTTAACTACTTAACCCATATACATATAAACATTCATTCATCCATTCATTCAGGTTCTGTGTATTTGTTATAGTTACCAGCCTGGAAGTTGCTTGTGACAGAATACTGGCCAGGTATTCTGTACACAAGTGATGGTAGTGGGGAGCGAGGTCCTGATCAGATGCACATCTGAAGCTCCTGGTAGGCTGGCAGCAGAACCTTGGAATCTGATTCCATAGTTTTTTAGTCCAGTTCTTATAGACATTTTTTCCTATGCCAGTCTATGAAAATTGCTGCATCATGCTGATGTCTCCAGGGTGGCTGCCAGCTGCTCATCAGTGATCTCATCGGGTGGACCTCCAGTACTTGGTTTTCTCCACTTGACACCTTTTGGTTGCACTGGCACCTGACGCCTTCTTCAGCCCTTTGTTGCTGTATTCTCAGGCTGGCACCTCTCAGAACCATTCATTCATCGTCCAAGCACTCTCTCTCTTACATACATAGAATCATAGAATCATAGAATAATAGGACTGGAAGGGACCTCGAGAGGTCATCGAGTCCAGCCCCCCGCCCTCAAGGCAGGACCAAGCTCCGTCTACACCATCCCTGACAGATGTCTATGTAACCTGTTCTTAAATATCTCCAGAGGGGGAGATTCCACCACCTCCCTTGGCAATTTATTCCAATATTTGACCACCCTGACAGTTAGGAATTTTTTCCTAATGTCCAATCTATACTTCCCCTGCTGCACTTTAAGCCCATTACTCCTTGTCCTGTCCTCAGAAACCAAGAGGAACAAATTTTCTCCTTCCTCCTTGTGACACCCTTTTAGATATTTGAAAACCGCTATCATGTCCCCCTTTTATCTTCTTTTTTCCAAATACATTCCCTAATTAATGTTTCCCATACAGTATTTTGTATAATAAAAAAAGTTGTAGTTACAAAAGTTTCTGGGTGGTATTGCTTAAAACATTCTCTGAGTGCTGAGTAAAGTTACAATGTTTTAAGAAGAACAGGTGTCAATTATGTAACAATGCCCTTAGTCAATTACAGGGCTTGGGTCCCATAGCAGAGTTAGTGGCTTGACAATGCATTGTTACAAAGTATCTCTGCAATATCAATTTCAAGCAGCCCCTTGAACAAGCTTGAGCATACCCTGGGACACAGAGGGGGAGCTGTTTCTGGCTACATAGGATTATATTCTTAACAGTTCTAAGTTACATGACCTAATACATTATATTCTAAAGGGGCAATAATAGTAATAAATCTAAACATTTAACAATCTTAACTAATAATAATAAGAAGAATTAATAATAAATCTAAACACTTTAAGTTGTGGGGAACAAATTATGGGGAGTCACTTCCATTTGGGGGAATCATTTTCAATACATTAATATGTTATCCCTACAGTATACAGGTTTTCAGTGCTTCTGGGGGAAAAAGAAGTGCAGACAGATAATAGAATTTGAGGCTTCCAAAACTCCCTGGTACTGTTCAGGCTGACTGTATCTTTGGATAAGAACTTCGGCTAGGGTGTGGGGTGGGGATTCCACAAGTCTGGGAAGACCATGGGGAGAGCTAAGATCTGGGAGGGGGAATGGAGATAATGGAGAGGAAGAACACAGGGTCTGCGTATGAGCATGGGCACAGAAGGGGAGCGTGTGTGTTGTTAAATGTGGGGAGAGAGAGTGGTTCTTGATGCAGAGGCAGCATGAAAGTGCTCAGGACTAGGTATGGGGGAGGAACAGAGGGACACTTCGGTCTGGGAGCATGGGCAAGGGAAAGGAGTATGTAGGGTTAGATGCAGCACAGCAAAGGGAGAGATCAGATCCCCTCCTTAGGAAAATTCTGGCTGTACCCCCGATTCTAGGATCTTATAATAATATCCTGTATCAAAGTATAATGTTAAACAAGGAATTGATGTTACTTCTTATACAGGGTTCATTAGATAATATCTGGCAGACTAAATCTTAATGTTTTCCTGGGATGATACAACATATAATCCCTGTTATCCTGTTGCATCACAGAGCTTGTAATCGGTTGCATCGGGGAATTCTGAAATATGCTCAGGTCACTGAGTATGTTGAGGCTCTCATCCCAGCAGACCCATATATGCCAAAGAATATGAAAGAAAAACCAAGGCACAGCCAAAACAAATGGTGTTACTGTATCTGGTTATATACCTATGAAGAGAAATGTACATAAAATGATACATAAAGCAGGGGTGGGGAACTTTTTTGGGGTCAGAGACCGCTGACCCACAGAAGAATCAGTCAGGGGCTGCACACAAGTGAGAAGCAAAATCGAAGCAAAGCAAAAAAATCGAAACAGAAAAAAAAAGCCCTCTCTGATGTATTCCCAACTGAGATGGAAAAAGATACTTCCCACATTCCCCTTACACACCCAAGCCTTATCTGGGGCCCAGAGGGACCCAGGCTAGAAGTTTTTGTGTGCTTCATACCCGAAGAGGGAAGAGGGCTCCCCAATGCTGGGTGGGGGGACATTGAGCCTATTTTTGCCACTTCCGCCTAAAGGAATATTTCCAACACATTGATGTACAACACAGTGACCTTGCTGCTCCCCCCTGCCAATCCCACAGGAGGAAGACTTCTATATGGAATCCTACTAATGGTTGTAACAAGAGTCTTGATTTCTACATCTGCTTCCGCAAATGTGCTAGAGCTGACATTGTCAACAAACAACAACATATAACATATAACCTCAGCCATGCATAACACAATGCTATACACAGCCACAAAAACAATTCTAACATGATAGTCAAAGAGGCTGACAAAAGAGGTGCTGTAGTCATCAAAAAGAGAACAGATTATGAATAGGAGACAACCAGACAACTCACCAATACTGGATTCTACAAGCCTCTCTCCTGTGATCCCACTAAAGAATACCAAAAAAACCTAAAACAACTGCTCATGGAGTTCCTTGATGCTGCTCAGGACCAAATTCACACCAACATGCCCTCTACCCCCGTAATCCTCGACCAGGAGTTTTCTATCTGCTACCCAAGATACATAAACCTGAAAATCCTGGACGACCCATCATCTCAAGCTTTGGAGCATTTACAACAGGATTATCTGGCTATATTTACTCTCTCCTCAGACCCTATGCTATGAGTACTCCTAACTACCTTCATGACACCACTGACTTCCTGAGGAAACTACAAAACATCAATAATCTACCTGAAAATACCATCCTGGCCATCATGGACATAGAAGCCCTTTATACCAACATTCCACATGAAGATGGATTACAGGCTATCAGGAACTCCATCCCCAATGACACCACTGCATACCTGATTACAGAACTCTGAGCCTTTGTCCTCACCTACAACTACTTCAGATTTTCAGACAATTTGTATCTTCAAATCAGCAGCACAGCCATGGGCAGCCACATGCCACCACAATATGCCAACGTCTTTATGGCTGACTTTGAACAATATTTCCTCAGCTCTCGCTCTGTAGCACCTTTACTCTACTCATGCTACATCAATGACATCTTCATCATATGGACCCACAGGAAAGAGACCCTTGAAAAATTTCACAAGCATTTCAACAACTTCCACCCTACCATCAATGTCAGCCTGTAAGTCCACACGAGAAATCCCCTTCCTTGACATTACAGTACAATTAAACGATGGACAAATTTCCACCACCCTATACTGTAAACCTACTGACTGCTACACTTACCTTCATGCCTCTAGCTTCCATCCCAGACACATTTCTCAATCTACTGTATACAGCCAAGCCCTAAAATACAACTTGATTTGATCCAATCCCATACACAGAAACAAACACCTACAGTCTCTATATAGAGCATTCTTAAAACTGAACGATCCAGCTGGAGAAGTGGAAAAACAGATTGACAGAGTCAAAAAAGTACCTAGATATGAACTACTTCAAGACAGGCTCTAAAGAGAAAACAACAGATTTCCACTTGCCATCACCTACTGCCCATAACTTAAACCCCTCCAACACATTATCAGCAACCTACAACCTATATTGGAAAATGACCCCTCACTCTCAGCGGCCTTGGGGAAAAGACCTATTCTTGCTTACAGACAGCCCCCTAACCTGAAACAATTTTTTTCCAATAACCATGAAACATACTGTACCTTCATCATAAGCATCCAGGAACCTACCACTGCAATCAGCCCTGGTGCCAACTCTGCCCACACATCTACACAAGTGATTTTATCACCGGACCCAACCACATCAGCCACCAAATCAGAGGTTCATTTAACTGCACATCCAGTAATGTGATCTATGCCATCAAATGCCAGTAATGCCCCACTGCAATATATATTGGTCAAACTGGACAGTCTCTACAGGAAAGAATTAATGGACACAAATCAGATATCAGTAAAGGTAACACACAAAAACACTATCATATGCCATTGCTGAGCAAGTTGGATTAAAAGTTTGAGATCATACTTTCCTTCTGCCAGTCTAGTTCATTGTATAACATTCTTAACTCTTCCAGATATTTGTTTAGCTTCACCTCTGAGAAGTGTCATTCTCCAGATAAGACATTTAAAAATGAAATCCCATTTGCTCATGCCAGTGGTTGTTAAAAGAGTAGAGGTGTTTTGACACTTTGAATTACATAGTGATTGTGAATAAGCTCGAGTGCTCTGCCCCACACTGTGCCCCACTCCAAGAATAACAACCTAACTGCACTAGCAATGATAGGAAGATTCATTCCTCTGTGTTCCATATTGCTGATCCCCTGCAGTCTCACAGTGGGATAAACTCAGCCCTTTATGAAATTTGGAATAACCAATAAAACAAATATACTTTATGGTAATGATTTGTCTAAGCAAGGAATATAGTATGCTACACTGAATGTTTCAAACCAAAACATGTCTGGTAAGCTGCTACAGCTTTTCTTATAAACCCTATGTACCTGGCTCCTAGCAGTGGTGGGTTTATACACAATAATTAAAATATGCTATTGCTCTGTGTCAGATGGGTAGCCATGTTAGTCTGTAACTTAAAAAAAATTTTTTTTAAATGAGTGGTTCTATAGCACCTTAGGCTATGTCTACACAGCAGCATTATTTCACAATAACTATGTTATTCTGAAATAACATACTCCACGTTTACATAGCAAGCAGTTATTTTGACATAATGATGGCAAGCTGGAGGTCTTCTTACTCTGACTCCTGTAACCCTCATTTTACGAGGAGTAAGGGAAGTCAGAGGAAGAGTGCTCTAACTCAGATTTCCGACTGTGTAGACAACACCAAAAGCCAAAATAAGCTTTTTCAACTGAAGCTACGCAATTGATGTAGCTCAGGTTGCGTTGCTTATTTCGGCTTTAGCCCTGCTATGTAGACGTGACCTTAGAGACTAACAAAAAATTTATTCTTCTGTGTAACATGTGCTGTTGTGAATGTTGCAAATCTGACATTTTAGACTTTGGGATTTTTTAAAATAGATGGCAAATAGTGACTGTGAAACTCCTGCCTCTGCAAAGCACCTTCCTTTGTATTGTGGGCCATTATGTCTTTACATTTAAAACATTAAAATTAATCTTCAGAAAGCATCCATAACAGTGATATTTGGAAGGGTAGAATTCTAGGCCATTGACGGAAAGAATGTATGCTATATGAGCCTGAACCAAATTTCAAGCTCCAAGCAAGCTGAGCCATGAAAAAATTAATGCATAGATCAGATAGTGACAAAGTGTATTTGTATTTATTTTTAAACAGGAGATATGTAGTAATTGGAAAAAATCAGAATGTCCAATTCTAGGCACAGAAAGTCAAGGAATGGATTTAGCTGTGTGGCAGCTGAAATGGAATAACACTGGTGAAAAGTAGAAAGGAAGAAGTGTCAAAGAAAATAGATGAGTATGCAGAAGCCTTCGAGTGGGGTTTGTGACTGTGTGGATATGAATTTTCCTACTAGACCTAAAGAGAAGTTGGTGCTTTCACTGTATATTTTCTTTGATATATACCAGTAGCTATTCAGATACCTCAAGTTTTGCTTTGAGAATCAGTTTTAAACAATCTCCAAACCAATAAATAAATAAATACACAAATAAATAAATAAATATCTCAAAACCAAATGAAGTTGAAACCACTGAACTTCATGTGTATTTCTGTCAAGCCATGCAAAACCGTAATTTTCATATTATTTTGACACAAAACCAGATATTTGAACATAGTAGCATGCAGATGGAGACAGATAGCTATCATTCAATTAGTTCAGTGAACATTATAAAATCTTTCAATGAAAAGGATATGAGTTTTCAGTTGGGAATGAAACTTTCCAGCTTTTAAGTTTCTTGTAAATTATAAGTAGATTGATAGCAAGCAGTGTTGAGTTTTTAATTTTATGAAGGCAATATCATTTTAGCAGGAAAAATGGATAAAAATGGATTTTGTATCAATTTTATGAATTACATCAGGACTAAACTTAACATTTGTCTTTGTTGGAAAAACAATTCAGTCTTCAAGTTGATTGTTTTCTCTTTTCTTTTTCCAGATTCCTATAACAGATCAGAAGAGATGTTCTATTCCCATAATATCTAGCACAAATTCACAAATATGGAACATCAGGAAGACAGGTTGAAGCAGGGATAGGTCTGTATGATTGAACTATGTAGAAACAATGTGACCTAGCCATAGAAGCTCTCTTGGGCTACCTCCAGACTGCATCCCTCTGCAGACAGAGGGATGCAAATCAAGCACTTTGAAAGTGCAAATGAGCCTGTACTCCTCAAAAAGGGTATGTCTAGACTACAGGGCTTTTTTTTAAAAAAAGGCCTTTTTCCGAAAAAACTTCCCCTGCATCTAGACTGTTGCTGCATTCTTTCGAAAGTAAATCGAAAGAACACAGCAGTTTTTTTGACAGCGGAAAACCTCGTTTTACGAGGAATAACACCTTTTTTCAAAAGTGCTCTTTCCAAAAAAGGTGCTCTGTAATGCAAACTGTGCTTTTTCGAAAGAGAGCATCCAGACTGCCTGGGTGCTCTCTTTCAAAAAAGCGACTTGCTTTTTCAAAAATACCGGTTGTAGTCTAGATGCTCTTTTTTGAAAGAGGCTTTTTTGAAAGTATCTTTTGAAAAAGCCTTTTTTGAAAGAGGCTTGCAGTCTAGATGTAGCCATAACGAGGAGTACAGGATCTGCAGAAAAAGCTCCCCGCTGTCAGCAGAGCCGCATCTAGACTTTACTTTCACTTTTGAAAGGGTGCATGATCTGCACAGCACCTGAATGTGAGTATGCAAATGAAGCCAGGATGTTTAAATCCTGGGCGCATTTGCACTTTCAAAGTGCTTGATTTGCATTCCTCTGTCTGCAGAGGGATGCAGTCAGGAGGTAGCCTTGTTGTGTGGAGCAGTGACTATTTATTCAACCACGGCTTTGAGTGCACATCTTCCATTAATTTCCTTTTGAGTTTTGTTCTAAAAAAACAGGAAAGATATCCAATTAAAAAAATCTACTCATCTGGTCCACTAAAATTAATATCATATGGATGTTCCAACTAAAATCTACAATCTTCAGTAAAGTTTTATATGGTTTGGAAGATTTACATTCCCCCCATCTTTGCTGCTTCAGAGAGACCCTGCTTGGTCAGGAGAGATCAGCTGCCTCCACAGGACTTCCCCTGATTTTTAAATTCCCTGTGCTCTGTGGGTAAGTCTTCATTGCATCAGGAAGTGAGTCTCCCAGCCCAGATAAACAGATTTGCACTAGTAGGGCTCTAGCTAAATACAGCAGACTTCCAATAATCTGGCACCTTTGGAACCCAGGGGTGCTGGATTATCGGATATGCCAGAGTATCAAGAGGTACTCTGGCAGGGGGGCTGTGACGTGTCTGGGGGGGGGGAAGGTCGGGCAGGGAATGTCGCAGGGTGGGGTGAACGAGGTGCTGGTGAGGGGCAGCGCTGCGGGACCAACCCGGCAGCACCCCAGCTGCTCTGCCCCATGGCTTCCCCAAGTCCCCCGCTGCTGAAACTGACCAGCAGCAAACTTGGTGAAGCCATGGGGCAGAGTAGCTGGGGTGTTGCCGGGTTGGTCCCGCAGCATTGCTCAGGTGAGGGGCGGTGCTGCGGGACCAACTGGGCAGCACCCCAGCTGCTCTGCCCCACAGCTTCCCCAAGTCTGCCACTGGCCAGTTTCAGCAGCGGCAGACTTGAGGAAGTTGTGGGGCAGAGCAGTTTGGGTGCTGCTGGGTGCCAAGCAGGGGGTGAAGGGCGGCGTTGCGGGACCAACCTGGCAGCACCCCAGCTGCTATGCTCCATACCACTTCCCCAGGTCCTTTTATTTGTTTTAAATCTGCTGCCTATTAATTTCATTTGGTGACTCCTAGTTCTTTTATTCTGGAAATAAGTAAATAACTTTTCCTTATTCACTTATTCCATACCAGTCATGATTTTATAGACTTTGATAATATCCCCCCTTAGTCTCTTTTTTTAAGATGAAAAGTCTAAGTCTTTTTAATCTCTCTTCATATGGCACCCGTTTCAAACCCCTAATAATTTTTGTTGCCCTTTTCTGAACCTTTTCCAATGCCAGAGTCAAATCATTCAGCTTCCAATTTCAAAGTAAGGCCTCAAAATAAAATGATGTCATTTTCAAAAACATTAATCACCAGCAACCACAAGTGATGTCACTGAAAGTTACTGTGTGTTTGACATTTGAAAATCAAATAATTTATTGAGAACCAGAAATATGCATTTAGAGCCTAACTTTAGCCTCCCATTTTCTTTACCCCTTGCTCATCATTGGCAAGCAAATTAGCACTTTCCTAATTGTGAAATGTGTACAAGGACCCTTGTCTATCTGCCACATAGTGTGTTAATTGCAGAAAATGGTCTATATGCTTCTTTCCCTCAAAGCAAACTAACATAACATGGGCTGGAATATTTCTTGATCTTTGCTACTTGTGTGGATTCCCTCACCATAGTATCTGAGCACTTCACAGTCTTTTAATGTATCCTCACTACTCCCTATGAAGCAAAGAGGTACTATTATCCTCCATTTTACAAGTGGCGAACTGAGGCACACAGAGGCTAAGGGTGTGTCTAGACTACATGGTTTTGTCGACAAAAATGGACTTTTGTCAACAAAACTATACCTGCATCTACACTGCTGACAGAACTCAGCGGTTTTGTCGACAGCTGTAAACCTCATTCTATGAGGAATAATGCCTTTTGTCGACAGAGTTCTATTGACAGAAGGCATTATTGCATCTACACTGTCCTGTGCATCTACACTGTCATGTTGACAAAGTGGCTTACTTTGTTGACAGAACTGGATGTAGTCTAGACACTCTTTGTTGACAGAAGCTTTGTCGACAGTATCTGTTGACAAAGCTTCTGTCAACAAAAACCTGTTGTCCAGACGTAACATAAGTTTCTTGCCCATGGTCACTCAAGAAGTCTGTGATGGAGCAAGAAACTGAAAGGTGTCCCAACTTCAATCTCACATTCTAACTGCTGGGTCAGCCTTCCTCTTTTTGAGCCTAAATAGAAAATATGTGAGCCTAAATTTGGACATAGAAACTGATGGAAAAGGAAATAATTGGAAATCTGTTTCTCATTTTGTGTAACAACTATCAACTTTCAATTTTAATTTCTCACTTTTTTCCTCCCACTTACCATCAGAAAATGGTTTGGGGATATTCAAATATCTTCTGCTGTTTGAGACTTATCTAATGTTTCAAGGTAATTTGTGTGTTATTTTTCAGAAAAGCAGATTAAATGCAGATCTGTTTTAAGGACATTCATTTAAGAATGGGAACATGTTAGTACAAACATTATTTATTAGGAAATGGTATAATTGCAGGGACTGGTAAAAAATAATTCTGACAGTTTGATTTTGAGAGCAAACTCAGTTATGTCAAGAAAACTGTAACTAATTACACACTCAAAAATAATCTTGTTAGATGCCCAAACTTTTATTAGGAAGTGAGTTTTCAACAACGTGTTTTATAGCTAACACCTAGCAAGGGATATTAATAGTTGTGCCTTAATGTTATTTAAAAGGCTCCTTTTATCAAGAAGCTGTGGGAAATAATAGTTGACATACAATCTTTCATTCCTTTCCTATCCACATTAATTTGTTACCTGGTGTGTGTTCTTGCAGAAGTGCAGAGCCAGGGGGAAGCACAAAACATCCAAAAGTAATTTAGTCTGTATTTCAGTTTTTGGGAGCAAACACAATGAACTCAGATGAAATTTGAGGGTGTGAATGAGGGCAGTATGGACTCTATGACATCAATTTTATAAGACAGTACCTGCCACTTTTCACACTACTGTCCTATATTTTAGAAGGGTTTTGTTGCATGTATATCCAAAAGTGAATTTGATGTCCCTTATAGTGTGTTAAAGCAGGATCCTACTAACATGCGGCATAAAATCTTGATCATACTGGGAACTATTGTTTCAGATGACACATCTTATTGTTTTCAAACACAATAGGTATGTCTACACTATAGAGTTTTGTCAGAAAAACAGCCATTTTTCTGCCAAAACTTGAGGAACGTCCACACTGCAATTGTGTTCTTCCACAAGAAAATCAAAAGAACAGAAGGGTTTTCCTGTATTGATAATCTTCATTCTACGAGGAACAAGCCTTTTTGTGAAAGAGCTCTTTCACAAAAACGCATGTGTGGATGGGGAAGAGGTAGTTTTTTGGAAGAAGAGGAAAGAGGAAAAAGCACAGGTGCCCTGGTGGCCATTCTGTCCCTAGCAATTACAGCTTACATGAGAGAGCATGTTCATTCAAGCTGGACACTCTCTTTCGAAACAGCAGATCACTTTTTCAATGCACTGTTTCAGTGTGGACACTCTCTTTCGGAAAAAGCTTTTTTCGGAAGAGATCTTTCGAAAAAAGCTTCTTCCGAAAGAAGCCTGTAGCATAGCCATAGCCTGTATCACCATAAATGGTATGTTTGAAGAGCTATGAGTATTAAATGAACCAACCCAAGAGAAAAACCCACTGGTGGTTAATCAGTAGTAAAGTGGCTCATTAGTTTTTCAATGGTATTTATTGTTGATGTTGAAAAGAAAAACTTAGTTAAAAAATCTTTTGTTAATAATTTAAAAATGATTTTAAAACACTTTAGTATTTAAATAACGTTAAGTATGGAGGGAAAAGCACATAGTGGATCAATCAGAGATTATATATTTTAAAAAACAAAGTAGGATTTTTTCAACCAAAGCAAAAACAAAAATATTGAATTAAAAATTAATTTTGAATTTTTTACTTGAAAACTTAAAATATTCCCAACAAATTCTGATTGAAAAAATATCTTCTCATTTAAAAAATTGAAGAAGAAAGGAAAAGCATATCAGTTTCAACCAGCTCTATAAATCATTTATCCATGGATTTTCCTGGATAATTGTGGCCTATGGGATAGAAATTCACAAAACTTTGCTATCTTGCTAAGGACTAAAACCTCCAGAAATATAAGTGGAGAGAGTATTTCCCAACAGCTCTCTCTTTCTATGGGATTTTATTTTGCTCTCACCACTTTACTGTTCTTCACAGTTACTGTGATATAATTGCTGAAAATTTTCTTTTTTTCCAGATGGCTTTGTTTCTCCTAA
Source organism: Pelodiscus sinensis (assembly GCF_052426305.1). Taxonomy (NCBI): domain Eukaryota; kingdom Metazoa; phylum Chordata; order Testudines; family Trionychidae; genus Pelodiscus; species Pelodiscus sinensis. The sequence goes on from NC_143057.1 coordinate 67,421,944, forward strand.
AAATTCTGAAATGTTCTTTTTGGAGTGAATAATGTATAAATAAAATATATTTTTAGAATGTCTAATATAAAATATCACAACTATTTTTAGTTGATTTCTTTCTAGAATCTCTAAAGGACTGCAGTAAGTCCTCCATTATACATATATAATAATTTGTTGTTTCTTTGCTTTAGAGATACTTTCCTTAACTTATGTAGTTTCACCAGAGCCAATTTAAATTAATGCTTGAAATGGGCTTTGCAGTACTCAGGAACTGTCAGAATAATACAGACAGTGTTTTAAGGCCACTCTTGTATAGTAGTTTTGTTTTAATATTCAAGTTGGATATATCCAGTAAATTCAAATCAGATCAAAAGGCTTCATGATCTGTACAAGTGAAGCAGTAAACAATTTTTTTAGTATTCTGTAACATGTTCCTTTTTTATAAAAGGATTCATTATGAAGAATGTATACTTAACATTTACATACAATCTTTCTTCCACAAATCCATGTATGATATTTAAGGTCAAACATTGACCCTAGTGAAGTCAATAGGACTTCTACACTTGGGGCTAGAAATTCAACCTTGATTACTTTGCTTCCAAAAAAGTGCTGGAGCAAATAGAAACACTTTGACTAAGGATAAGGTCTTTCCTTTCTGGTCCAGAATATCACTATGACTACATCTATACTGCAGCACTATTTGGGAATATCAGAAGTATCCCGAAATAGTTATTCCACATCTTTTGAGTGCATCCATTATTTCAAAATATAATGGGCTAGCTATTCCGACATCCCTCTAAACCTCATTCCATGAGGAGTAAGGGACATTTTGGAATAGTGATTTATTTTGAAATATTTTGAAATCAGCTCTTTCGAAATAACATCAAAAAGATACGCAATTTGTGTAGCTCAAATTGCATATCTTATTCTGACCTACAGTGCAGTGTAGATGAACTCTTTGAGCAATCATTACTAGGAGGCTTCTTCCTTTCTCCCACACTATTCAACATCTGGTAGAATTGGTGAGATGATATTGGCTGAAGTACCCTCAATAAAAAAAATAACACCAAGCTCAACATCTTCTTTATGTCATGCATAAAAAGTATCATCTTCCAGGTTGCTACCCAAAAATCAGCCATTGGAGACAACAATGCTCAGGGCTTTAGGATAGTTAGGGTTGAATATTCCATAGCAGAGAGTTGTAAGTGTCAGAGAGAAATTCCAACCAGATAGAACTTGGGAGGGGCCTATTAAAGAATGAAAAGCCCCAGACAGGAAGGGCTCGGAAAAAGAAGCAAAATCTTTGTTTGTGGGGTTTTTGGATGGACTTGAAATTTGCATTTTGAATGGTAGTTAATTTAATAAAGTAGAATCTAAGAAGGGTTGGGTTTCAGATACAATGTTTGAGTTTATTGAACAGTCTAAGAGTGGAACCTGAGGCAGACTGCCTCTAGCATGATCATAGATGACAAGGGGGTACCTAGGAGGCTAACTTTTAGCCAGTTTTGCTCCATTCAGATAATTCACATTTTATTTTCAAACCACATTTTATTTTGAATTGTATTTAAAAAGTGCCTATGAAATCCTTTCCTTTACTATGATTAAAATACGTTATACAGCCTATCTCCATAATAGGCAAGAGGTGGATGTCATGCATGGGGATTTAAATATCCCAAGTAAGGCTGATATCTTTTCATAAACTAACTCACTGTTGTGAAGAAGTAGCATAATCAATATGTGAATGCTAACTATAAACTATTTGATTTCTTCTGTCAAAATGATGGTTTCATTGGGACTTGCAATTGCCTTTTAAGGTTTTTAAATATCTAGGGATGCCTTTCATTTTTATTCTCTTTCTTGTTTTTTTTAAACAATAGTAATAAACTATTTAAACCAGCTTTTATCTTGCTCCAAACTCAGAAGAACAAACAGCTGACCTAAAAACAAACCAAAGCCGTTCTAGCCAGGTGGCAACCAGTCCTACAAATATACTGTCACCCCATATTGCCTTCCAACAGATCAGTTCATGAACCATAATATCTAGACATAGACAAGGTCAGTTATTACCACCTTCCTGCCTATGCAGGCTTGGTCCCTTTTATATATGCCTAGTGTTTTGTCCAATCTACCTTTAAGATGAGCCTAAGCGATTGAGCTTCAATCATTTCCCTTTGGAGATGATTCCTCTGGCTAATAAATTCCATCATCAATCCTCATAGATTGTACTGCCTACATTTTTGCTTTCTTAATTTTCTAGCTGTACCTCATTGCATTACACAATATAATACCTCTTTCTCCATTGTATTTCTACCTTTCTAGTATGTGTAAACTGTTGTCATGTTTCCATTCAGATGATGCTCATGGCACAGCCACTGTGTCGAATACCATATGTATATATCAAGAGACCTATTTGCATAACTACTTAGCTCTTTTAATATTGCCTTACAAACTGGTCCATAATCCACACTCTAATCACTATCTTTGGGTACATCTACACAGTAGGGCAAAAATCAAATTAAGACAAGCAACTTCAGCTATGTCAGTTGAGTAGCTGAAGTCAAAATAGCTACATTCAGCTTTGGACACGCCTACACAGCAGGAAGTCAAAGGAAGAACACTCTTCCTTCAACTTCCCTCATTCCTCATGCAATAAGGTTACAGGAGTTAAAGTAAGAAGTCCTCCATCTCGACATTATTTCAAAATAATGGCTTGCTTTGTAAATGTAGACTTTGTTATTTCAAAATAATGTCAGTTATTCCAAAATAACGCCGCTGTGTAGACATAGTTTTTCTGTGCAATGAACTATTGTGATACCTCTGCATAAGTAGCCCAAAGTTAATCACAGGTCCAGTTGTATGTGCTCTTTCAGGCTACATCTAGACTGCAAGCCTCTTTTGAAAGAGGCTTTTTCGAAAGTATCTTTCGAAAAAGAGCGTCTAGACTACAACCAGCATTTTTAAAAAAGCAAGCCGCTTTTTCGAAAGAAAGCAGCCAGGCATACTGGATGATCTCTTTCGAAAAGCACAGTTTGCTATACAGAGCACCTTTTTTTTGAAAGAGACCTTCAAAAAAAGGCGTTATTCCTTGTAAAATGAGGTTTTCCGTGGTTGAAAACACTGTGCATTCTTTTGATTTACTTTCGAAAAAACGTGGCAGCAGTCTAGACGCAGGTAAAAATTTTTTGAATAAAGGCCCCATTTTTTGAAAAATCCCTGTAGTCTAGACACCCTCCGTTCAGAATCCATCCCAGAGTTTTCTGCTGTGGTAAAATTCTTACACTATTTTTCTTATGTTTCTGATGAATTTAAGAATGGAGATGTCAAAGTATGTGCTTAAGAGTACAAAGTGATCATTTTTTAACCACAGGTGGGAAAGTAGTTTGCCAGTGGGAAGAAAAGTGTTGCAATCATACATTAATCAAGTTGCTTTTCACCAATAGATCACAGATAACTGCAGTGTACAGCCATGAGTTTCCGTGTTTAAAATGAAAAAAAAATGGAGAGTGCTGAGAGCTAAGACAGGAGATTTTTCAAAATATGTTCTCCACTCTGCTCTATTGACTGAAACCAGTCAAAAGGAAATTAAAAGGAAGTATGGAGAATGGAATGCAACTACATCTATGAAGATTGCTCTTCATAACACAGGCTGATAGGGAATATTCCTGAGTGACTTATTGCCTGGCACGTATGTTTACCTTCAGGCTTCAGCAGATGGTAAATTGGATTCTGAAAGTTTGGTGCTAAGTTTAAACTAAGCAGACTGTTTATGTCACTTAGCAATAACATTACTGAAACCCCATGAAAAGTTAAAACACAACAATAGAAGCATAACATCTTGTGGGAGTTACCAAAAGCAGAAATTTCATTTCAGAGGTAACGTTTAGCCAAAAAACATTTAAGCCTGCAAAGCTCATATCACAGTTCACATGGAACAGCCACTAAACTGATTGTCCACTGCAAATTTCCACAAAAGAATTCTATTTGAATAATCTGGAATTTATCCTTAGGAAATATTAGCCTGACTATTTTGTTCTGGTAAGAGCTAAGATTATTCAATTCGGACAGCTGTTCCTGGATCCTGATTTGAAAACATACCTAGAGATATGTAATTATATAAAGATATCTTATTTGCAAGTCAAACATTTTATTGTGAATATTAGATACAAGATGGCTCTGTTTAGACCTTTAACAACATTTGAGGAGTTGACCCAGGAGCAAGCTAGAGCAAAAGATGTATATATAATTTTGTTAAAAAAGATTTTAAAAAGTGATAAAAACAGTCCAGCTAAAGGTGGGAGAGGACTTTGTACTGAGAGTTTGATCTGGTGTAGCTAACATTTGAATACAACTGAGATCCATTTTATTTGTGCTTTTAGGGAGGTTCTTCGTTGGAGGGGAGGGGTTGCATGGAAAGGAGAACATACTTGCACATGTAGTGGTTGTGATGAGGGACAATTAAATGGTTTGGGGAGGGAATTATTAAAGACATTCTTCTTATGACAAATGCTGAGTTCCTAGAGATCTCCTGATATGCTTACTTAATGTTCCAATAAAATATTTATATTTTAAACAGTATGACAAATTAATGCATTTTTGCTTGTTAACAGCTAGACTGTATATTGCACATTATTGGAAAAATCTGGTCCCCTTCCTTCTCTTCCTTTTAATCACAAAGTATCTTTCGGGATACAGGGAGTAGTACAGCATCGCCACCCATTTCTGTCCACTCAGTTCTGTTTCTCCATTAAGCCCAGCCTGTTCATGTCCCTATGTATGATGTCCTTACCATGTAGTCAGTGGTTCACCTCCAGGTAGGACAGCTCTTGGCTGACCCATACTGGGTCAGACCAAAGGTCCATCTAGCCTAGTAGCCTGTCTGCCGACAGTGGCCAACACCAGGTGGCAACATATCATTCATTGGTTTTCTATTGTCCCCACCATCATAATAATTTTGATTCTAGTGAATACAATATCCTGATTTCACATCTACTCTCCTAACATCTTAGTCTTAAAATCTTTCCAATTTATATCTGCCAGGTATCCAAGAACTCTCATCTCTACTACCTCCAGTCTTCTGAGGTCTGTTTCATTAATTGCAGCTGCTTTCAGATCATAGAGTAATAGTGTCTGTACATATGATAAATATGTACTTTGGTGTGAAATACGATGATTTGATCGTATTTTTTAAATTTTGGAACAGCACTTGCATCTAAGGCAAGTGTCCTTTTAATTTCATCCATGAGAAGTCTATCAGCACTGAGAAAACCTCCAACATACACATAACATTTCACATCTTCCATGACTTTACCACTGCAGCATTTCAAAATTTTATCTACTGTCCCTTTCCCCAGACACAATCACTTTTGGGTAGTTATTGTAAGCCAAAGTCAACTACATCAATTTTCTAAAGTACAAAGGTTACCAGCATTAATTCAAACATATCAGCCAGTTGAACAATGCCATTTGCAGAAGCTAAGGTGTTTCTAAATGACCAATGACACATCCTCCTGCTTGTCTAACTTTCTTAATATCCAGTTCAAGAACATGATGAAAACTAATGTTGATTCCATGCCCCCTTTCCTCACATCAAACTTACTCTAAACAGGTGCTTAATTTTCCACCAGTTCTTATGGCACTGCCGAAGTCTTCATTCACCGCTTTTATAATTGAAATTGTCTTGCATGATTTTGCTGCTTTATATAATGTTTTTTTTTTCCCAAATGCCTTCATGGAGTTGTTGAAAACAGCAAAGCACCTTTAATCCTCATTTTCACTGTTTTTTCATCAGTTGTTGGAGCATGAATATCTGATCAATGCTACTTCGGCCTGCTCTAAAGTTGCACTGTTACTTGCTTACTACTTCTTCTAAAATTGACCTTTAATCTGTTGACAGTTATTTTCATCCTGATTTTTCCTAGTACCAGCAGTAAGCTTTTATCTCTGTAATTATTTGGATCAGCAGGATCTTCTTTCTTCAAGATTGGTACAATTGCCTTAGGCCAGTCATCTGGTATCTCCTTTGCTCCCCTACTTTCTTGCATGTTTATAATGCTTTGATAGTACTTGTTACACCATCTGTTGTATTATCTATTCCTGCAGCTTTCCCATTATTAAATGCTTAACTTTTCTTTCTGTTTCTTCTTCTGATGGTGGTTCAGTGCTGATATCCATCCTGCTTTGCAATCTGCCCAGTTCAAAGAGAATATTTAGAATGCTTTTATCTGGATGATCTACAGTGTTCAGCGCTTTGCCAAAATTCTCCTTCTTATTGCACCAAATTGGCATTTGTTGTCAATTCACCAGGAGCCTTTCTTACTGCTTACTTCACTGATTTGATTAATTCCATACAATCAAAACTTTCTGTATCTTGTTTTCTGGATGCTCAATAGACTATTCTGGCTCTTGAGCACTGTCTTTCCAAAATTTTATTCATTACCTCAGTGATTCCTTCACCATTTTATACAATGCTTTAACTTTTCATTTTCCTAGCAGGCTTAGCTTACTTACACTTTTCCTGTAATAATCTTCTTTCATTATTTGCCCAGCTTCATTTACAAGTTTGGGAGCCATCAAAAAGGTATGAATAAAGGCTTTACCTGGCTAGCACACTACCTTCCACATCCTAATGACTTAACCAACTAAACAATGGGTACATATGAACAATTTGTACCTTCTCTATCAGCTTCTTGTAACTCTAATTCACTCTTTTTCCTTTCCTTCTCCTCCCCCCCTTTTTTTTTTTTTTTTTTTTTTTTGAACTGGACTTTTAATACTGCATTCATCTGAAGAAGTGGGTTGTGCCCACAAAAGCTCATGATATCACGTACATGTTTTGTTCGTCTTTAAGGTGCTGTTAGAGATTTGTTGTTTTTGTAAAGTTTTTCCAGCTTTTCTTTGTTTGCTTATATCTTCCAAAAATTTTATCTATTATGTTCTGTACCACTTCTTTGAATATTTCCAATCCAGTCTGTTATGAGATTCTTCATCATGACAAACTAGTGGCCTGAAACACTCTCAAAGCATAATTTTATATGCCTCCATCACAAAGTTATACTTTAACTTATCAAGATCAAATTTGACACCAACTGCACGCATCTATTTCTTGGACGTTAAAATAATCTTAATCTTGCCCATCTGTATATCATAATCATTGCCACACTCAGTACTTCTACAGACTCTAGCATCCGACAATAACAGCCTGTGCTTTTACTGATAATGATGTGGTTAGCCTGGTTTTAGTTTTACCATCTGGCAAATTCCATGTAACCTTGTGCATGTTTTTGTGAAGAAATCAAATACGGCTAAGAGATTGTGCATCTCACAGCAACTTCTTAACCTTTCTCCATTACTGTTTGCAAATTCAGTGACATGTGGTCTAAAACTAATTGCTTTCCACATCACCTACTAGTCCCTTACAATCAGATCTCCCATTATCAGGAGCATATCATGATCAGAAATCTCATCTACAGTGCTACACAGTTGTTAAAATCTATCCATCTCTTCCTCTTCCTTTTTGCTGTGTCTGTTGCTGCAGATGACAATTAAGCATAATTTATTGTAGGAAAAAGTAAATCTTGCTATGGCAATCCATGTAGACATCAGTTTCCAGCTCTTTATTGCAGTAACTGTTCTCTTGTTCACTCCTACCACAGAGAGATCAAATTATGGGATCGTATACTACACTATCATTGTAAAGGAAAAGCTTTCACACTAAATACATATACAAGACAAGCACCAAAAGAAGATAGGGTATGTCTACACTACAAACTTAGTTCGAACTAACGGACGCTAGTTCGAATTAACTTTCATAGGCGCTACACTAGCGCTCCGTTAGTTCGAATTTAATTCGAACTAACGGAGCGCTTAGTTCGAACTAGGTAATCCTCATTCCATGAGGATTAAGCCTAGTTCGAACTTACTAGTTCGAATTAAGGGGTGTGTAGCCCCTTAATTCGAACTAGTGGGAGGCTAGCCCTCCCCAGGTTTCCCTGGTGGCCACTGTGGCCAACCCCAGGGAAACTCGTCTGCCCCCCTCCTGGCCCCGGACCCCTTAAAGGGGCACGGGCTGGCTACAGTGCCCGTGCCAGGTGCAAGCCTGCCAGCACCCAGGCAGCAGACCCTGCACCTCGCACAGATCGAGCCACCCACCCGATGCCCCCCAGCACTCCCCCTCTTCCCGGGACCAGGCTGGCGGCTCCCGGGAGCTTGCCCGGGACCGCAAGAGGCGGGCACCCGCATGGGCTAGTGCGGACATCGTGGACCTCATCCACGATCTCCGCACTAGGCACAGGAAAGTGGCCAGCTTGGGCAGGAGACCCGCCAGCCTGGCCACCCAGGAGCAGATGTGCAAGAGAATCAAGAGGGTCCACTGAGACCCCCGACCCTGAGCCCTGAGCTTACAATGGCCGTCCTGGGTCAGACCAAAGGTCCATCTAGCCCAGTAGCCTGTCTGCCGACAGTGGCCAACCCTAGGGACCTTGGGGGGGATGGACCGAAGACAGTGACCAAGCTATTTGTCTCGTGCCATCCATCTCCAGCCTTCCACAAACCTTGGGCAGGGACACCACTCCTACCCCCTGGTTAATAGCACTCCATGGACCCAACCTCCATAACTTGCTCTCACTTCCCTTTAAACTCTGTTCTAGTTCTAGCCTTCACAGCCTCCTGCAGCAAGGAGTTCCACAGGTTGACTCTTTGCTTTGTGAAGAACAACTTTCTGTTACTAGTTTGAAGCCTGCTACCCATTCCTTTCCTTTGGTGTCCTCTAGTCCTTCTTTATGGGAACTAATGAAGAACTTTTCTGTATGCACCGTCTCTACCCAACTCCTGCTTTTAGAGACCTCTATCCTGTTCCCCCTCAGTCTCCTCTTTTCTAAGCTGAAAAGTCCCAGTCTCTTTAGCCACTCTTCATATGGGACCTGTTCCCAACCCCTGATCATTTTAGTTGCCCTCTCCTCTCCCAGCCTCTCTCTTCCCCTCTCCACCTCCTTTTCCCAGTCTCCCCCAGTTTTGTTCAATAAAGACAGATTCTATTTTGGAAGACACGTTATCTTTATTTTGTACATCAAGAAGAGGGGCTAGGGAAGGGTAAGTGGAAGGAGGTGAGGGAGGAATGGGGGCACGAGCCCCCGATGGGGAGTACTGGGCTGGCTCTGTGGGCTTCTGGGGGTGGAAGCTCTCCTGCAGACCCCCAATTGCCCCTTCTCCCCAGATGGCAGCTTGCGGCAAGTGCAGCCGGACTGATGTCTGAGTGCTGTGATGTGCTGAGTGTGGGCACTCAGGGCACTCCAAGCCAGGACTGCTTTGCAAGTGAGGCACCCCTGAGAACTGTCTGTCCAGGGTGGGGGTCGGGTCCCTTTAAGCACAGCCCTCGGCTAGCCTGAGACAGCATCTCCATGCTCTAAGTCCTCCTCTGATGCCCTGCCGGCACTGCTTCCGGCCGTCCTTAAGCCTGGTTCAGGGTCCACTTAATGTGGACGCGCTAGTTTGAATTAGCAAAATGCTAATTCGAACTAGTTTTTAGTTCTAGACGCGTTAGTTCGAATTAGCTTAGTTCGAACTAACATTGTAGTGTAGACGTACCCATAGATATTTAGAAATTTGTTACCCTTTCAAGCATACTAAGAAGAGGAAGGCTTCCCATAGAGCAAACCAGAATCTTTAGCCAGGTTCTTTGCATACTGACCAGATACTGAATAAGTAATGTATAACATTATAAATATTTTAGTGTAGCTTTTCCTCAATACATTTTTATCAAATTTGAATATTGTCATGCTGCCAGGAGTGGTTCACAGCTATGAATGCCTACTTGAGGGCAGACTGTCAGAAAATGGCAGACAGCTCCCACTGTGGTGGGTTCTATAGTTAAATTTCACCGTGCCAGTAACAAGTCTGAATTCCTAGATCACTATACCAGTCTTACCATGGAGTCACAGTCCCTTTAGAGACCCTCTAGTTCTTGCCACACAGAAAACTGGATTTAGTGATAAATTTCCACTTTACTCCAAAGATAAAATCACATTAGGTTGCTTCCAGTCCCAAGAGAGCAAATCACATACCCCAGGTCAGTTGATACTCTAGATCTTAAACTCAAGACAATGCATATATGTACTGATGAGTCGCAGTGTAAACTTCCAAATTGTAGCAGAGATGTAGTAATCTGCTAGCTTGCCAAAAGTCTCTCAGAGCTGCCACAGTAACTTGGGATCTTGTTCTTCTCATTCAATTATGCTGCCCAGTTAGAATCCAAACAGTATGGAAATGAAGGCTCTTTCCCTGAGTCCCTATTTTCTGCTTCTTCTCATAAAAAGCATACTGACAGGGTCACTACCCCCATGAGCATTTCTTTGATGTCAGAGAGTAAGGAATGCATTTTGAGACTTTGACCTCCAATCATCACATACACACACAGTAACCACTTGCTTTGAAATTAGCATTAATCTGTTTAAATGATTCATTTGCATTTCACAAGTCTTCTTTCTCACTTGATGGCTTATTTTATGGGTTATTTAATTACAGAGGCATACACAATGTAAATATTTGCAATTACATTATGACAGGATGGAGATAAGTGAAAACAATGCATGTAATATCACATTACTTTAAATAAAGTTTAAACACCAAATATATAATTTTTACATTTAACAATTACTTTGATCTGTATTAATACATATGTAAATTGGCTGAGGGTTTTGGCATAGGCTGGCACTTGATATGCAAGCATCACAAATAGAAGGGCCAAAGCCATTGGAGTTGCATGGTTGTAGTTGAGGATAAAGTTCTGTAGCTAGTCTATTTAAAAAAATAGATTACCCAGGAAATGAGCTGAACTCAGACAATCCCTTACAAATGTAATATTATACATGATTCATAAATGCTTATCTTATAGGCTAACTGTGTGTCTTATTAAAAAACAACAAATGGTCTGGTAGCACTTTATAGACTGTAGACGGTATCATGAGCTTTCATGGGCACAGCCCACTTCTTTCTTGTCTTCTTGCTGCACCTTTACATTTTTGGCAGTTTATTATTTCCAGAAAGAGGCTATAATTATCTTTTCACTTCAGTGCAGAGAGATACAGTATAGGCTCTCACAACTAGACTTTATTTTTGTTCTTTTTTTGTTGTCATGCTCCCTTAGTATAAAAGCAACAATGATTCTGACAGCAGGAAAATGACTGAGGTTTTTTGGCCAGGACATTACCCAAATCCTTTTCATATGAGGAAGACTATTCCTAGGTTACATTTACAAATGAAAGGAATGCCAAACCTATTTGCAGACCACAAAGGATACCAAGTATCCAAGTAATACACAGTTAGTTTTAGGAAGGCAATCCAGGAGGCTGTTTGAGATGGAAGAGTTTCAAGTTTTAGTCCAAAAGGAATAAAGTGTGTAAAAACTTCCAATAAACACAAAGAAAGTGTAAAAATTCCAGAATGTGGTTCTAGGTCTTTGCTTTAATCACAGAAAAACAAAATCATCCTCAATAATGCTGTATCATTTTTCTTTTGGTAGAACCAACCCTCCCTCTCCTTCCTGCCTAAAAAAACTAATCATTGATTTGTGTCTTTATAGAAAAAAAATCAAGTTGGTGACATTTTAACTAACTCATTCCTTAAGGTATTTTCTAAGCAAGATTGACCAGTCAAAATATCACTTTCACCTTTTCCCTATTTCCCTATGTGTTTTTTATATTCTCTGTTTCCTTTCACTCACATATGGCAGTTTGTCTTTAATTCTTTTGCCTAACTACTGCTCAACAATTCCCCTTGCAGAGCTCAAAAATGTCAAGAAAGTCAGTAAAATGTGTTTTTTCTTTAAGTTGAAAGATACTTTTTCCCTTTATACTTCTAAGAATCCTTGTTTATTTTTTCAAAATAAAAGACCAATGTCTGTAAATAGGCTTCTGTGTCAAAATCGTTAAATAAAAGAATAAAATGGTTATTACTACAAATGGATTAATTTAGATAAATAAGTGTTGGTATGTTACTGTTAGCACCAGAACAAGAGATTGAATAAATGTTCAAAAATGTACTGACAGCCTAATAACTATATTTTGCATTATTCTTTATGAATGGTATAATAATGGCACTTCTGACATGTGGAGACCCTTTCATCTAAAGATCTCAATGTAGGTATTATTAACCATGTTTTAAAGATGAGGAAATTAAACCATAGAAAGGTTATGTGACAAGTGATGTCACTGACAGAGTCAAGAATGGAACCTAGGTCTCTTGAATCTCCCTATTTCACCCTATCATGAAAAGAATGTGGGCAGTCTGACCTATTGGGGTCAAAGCGGGGAGGTAGGCCAGGTCGAATAAGAGGAGATCATAGTTTGAAATAGGCCAGAAAGAAAATTCAGAGTCAGGTGTCGGGTTACCAGGAGATTAGAGTCAGGCAGTGGAACTCGTAGCATGGGGGATGCAGTCCTAAATGGGGGGGAACTCAACTACACAGACAATCTCCTATTCCTTTGCTTGATTTAAATAGAAGCAGGAAAGAAGACGGAACCCCAGAAGCTCCTCTAATCAGATCTCAGGACTGAAGTCTTCTGTCAGTGTTGACCCTGTAATATTCAGAGTGAATTATTTAAATCGCGGCTTCATTTCCCTCTGCTGATCAGCCTAATCTACATGGCTCCATTGACGGAGCCACGTAGTTTAGACACACCCATAGGCATGTAAATGCAATAATACAAAAAGGAGGCCAAACAGAAGTTCCTTTAAAATATGGCCCTTTCTGCCTAAATTCAAGAAACACTTAATATAATGTTTCCTAAAGGTTAGAACAGCAAACCCTCTCCCAATTCCCCTCTGTTCCCACCCACCTCCTTTTCCCCCTCTCCCCATAGACTCCAGTCCTCCATACTCGCTGCAGCCCAGCTTGGATCCCAGCAGTCATATGCCTGGCTCTGCACCCTGCCTTGTTCAACTCCTCCCCCTAGCTGTCCCTGCAACCCTACCTACCTCTGCCCCCCTGTTCTTTTCTCTTCCCAGCATGGCTCCCTTCAGTCCTTCTCGGCCCACCTCCCCCTAGCCCAGTTTCTTCACCTCCTCACTCCCTGAAGTCCCATGCCTGCTCTACCCTCCTGAATCAGCTCCCTCCCTCTTTCAGTCTGGCTATCCAGGGTATCCCTGGCTCTGCTCTATTCAGACCACACTTGACCTGCTGATTTCTCCCTGGACCAGCTTTCTCCTCTGCCCCTATCACCCAAGGGACCATGCATGGATGATGCAGAATGTTTTGCTCCTGGACTGGATAGATTGTAGTGAGGCAGCAATTGCCCAGCTTCTCCCCCTAGCTTTGCCTCCCTCTCCTCACCCCTCCACCACCAGTGCAGTTGCCCCAACTCACCTTCTACCTGCCCCAGCATTGTCTGGTGGTCTACACTGAGCCACTTTGCCACCCATGGTGGTGGCACTGGAGCCAGGCACTGTCTTTAAAGTTTTTTATCACAGTCCAGGTGCACGTCACACCATCCCACCAGCACGTCACCACACAGAGGCATGCTGGTGACTCAGCAGCTGGAGTCAAATGCCAATCACTATTCAAGCTTTCTGGCTGGTTGGGTCAGGGGATGAGCTGGGGCCAGAAGCTGATTTTAAAAAAGTTACTATTAAAGCCCTAACAAGCCCCAAAATTGCCACCATGGAACACCAATTCTACCTAAAGCAAGACCAGTTTCTGTTTACCTTGCCCAGCTTTGATATCAAGGCAAGTTTCATCAGATGGAAAATGTGGTGGGCCTCAGGGACTAACAGAACTGAGCATCTTCTGAAAGAGAGTGATGAGGGGCTTGATTTGTTTTTGTTTTTTTAAATTCAGGAACAGCAGGAAGTATTGCTAGTTACACATTTGATATTTGAGTGGGTCCATTTGGATCCTTGTTGGAAATAAGATGAAACCTAATAACTCTGTGAAAGCCTGATTGGGGACACACTTCTCAAGCTTGAAATAAAGGTCATAAGCATTCCCTTACCCTCCTGGTCCTGGCATGAGTAGTATGCCATTTAAGGTAGCTGGAGAAAACCTATAAGGAATATACTACTACATAGTGCTCTAATATGTCTTGGAGCACATCATTTTTAAAATGCTGGAAGATGGATGGGGTTTTGGTTGGTCCAAACATTACCAGATATTCAGTGGTCACACTGGGCTTGGGCTCTTCCACTTATCTGCTGGCCCAGATTGCATGAAGTTCTGCACCCCTCCAAAGAGGTCTAACATATTGAATATATTAAACATGATCCAAGCAACACAGTAATCAGGGATAGCAAGTAATGATTCCTGCTAGTTATAAGTATCAGAGGTGTAGCCGTGTTAGTCTGAATCTACAAGAACAATGAGAAGTCCTGTGGCACCTTATAGACTAACAGATTTATTGGAGCATAGGCTTTTGTGAGCAAAGACTCACTTCGTCAGATGCATGTAGTGGACCTGCCTCTGGAATTTCCACTACGTGCATCTGACAAAGTGGGTCTTTGCCCATGAAAGCTTATGCTCCAATAAATCTGTTAGTCTATAAGGTGCCACAGGACTTCTCGTTGTTCTGATAGTTATCTGATTCAATGCAGAGTAGTTGATGCATAGCTAATGACTGCCATCTTTCTTCCTGATGAAAAGGATGATGAGGCCAATGAGGTCAACTTGAAGATAAACCCCCAGGCCAGGTTCTTTTTGTGGTATTCATAGAGATTCTAATATAGCATAAATTCATCCAGATGGTACTTTTGCTCCTGGCTGTTGTTCTATTAGGCAGGGTTTCTGCATTCCTGTTTTTCAAAAGCATTGGCATACTTTTGGTATTTTGAGTGAAGTTTCAATGAAAAGCATTGCCTGGATAGCTGCCCCCATGTAAACCTCTCAGGATTTGAATTGTAGGACAGGATCTACCAGTCCCCAATAGTGCTGCCAATGAAACTGTAATAGAAAACGTACTTTGGTGCTTGCCACCAAATGAGCAGATTGTGGAGGGCTAGCCAGAAGATAATGAGGATCAGTGGAAAATATGAAGAATATAACATACTGAATTGGAATATTTCTCAGATCCTCTGAATCATGGTCTCCAGGGGATTTCTTTCCTCTGTTTCTGGACCAGAAGACAAAGGGGAATCCTTACGAGTCTTTATAAGGTTGGAAATGGCCTTGTTTTGCATGAGAATCTGCAGGAGCTGGAATGCCACTGCATCTATAAAGCAGTTGGTTGCACCCAAGTCAATAAGGACTCATTGGACAACAATTTAGTGGGTGTCCTAAGTAAGTGCTACCTGGTGAGTTCCTGGAAATGGGGATGGGGCACCAAGGTGGAACTTAGAGTGTTTTTCAGTAAGGATCAAAATGTGGGAGAATTCCTTTCCTTGATTCCTTGGAGTTCATATGGGACAGGCTGAAATGGAGTGCCCTGACTTCTCAACAGAAGCAAAGTTGGTGCTGGCATAATCATTCCTATCCTACAGAGGTGCATAATTGAACCTGCAACAGCTCAGTGGGAGGTACTAATGAAGATTTAACCGTGTGTGGATAAAGGAATCACTCTTATCTGCACCATCTCTAATGTTTTCAATGGCCTTTTAAAAATGTGGGCACCATTATACATTGTGTTCTAGTAATAGTTTCACCAATACCTTACACAAAGTTAAAATCTTCTCCATCTATCTTTCTACTCACAACCTCCCATTTATAAATCCAAGGATCTCAGTAACACTTTCTGCCATAGGATCAGACTGGGAGCCCTTGTTGTTTCTTCATTATGATCCCTAGAACCTTTTCAGAGACATTGCTTCCCAAAGATAGTCTCTCACTGTGAAGGGTTGGCCTTCCTTCCTTATTCTTAACTGCATAACTTTGCATTTTGTTTGCATGGGTCCAGCTTGCTAAATGGACCATAGTGCTCTGTACATTATTTACTGTGTGATCCTCCAATTGGAATAATGAGATTTTATCATTATTTCATTCATAAAAATGGTGAATGGCATCAAGCCTAGTATTAGTCCCTGCAGTACCCCACTAGAAATTCATATCTTTGATGATGATTTGATAAAGGAAATTTTCTGAAAAACATGAAACTGGGGAGCCTGAAGAGAGACGTTTGTCTTTAAGTTAACTATCATGTGTTTGCTATGAGGAACTTTAATTCAAGAGAATATGCTGGAGGTCTCAGTTAGCTAGTAGTAATAGCTAAGACTTTGGTGTAGAACAGTGTTTCTCAAACTGTGCTCCGTGGAGCCCCAGGGCTCCATGAGACATCTCCGGGGTTCCACGAGGTTGACAAATTGAAAACATCGATAGGTACAACACATACAATTAGTGGACCGCTGGGGCTCTGCATAAATGTTTACACATGTAAAGGGCTCTGGAGCCCAAAAAGTTTGAGAACTGCTGGTGTAGAAGTTTCCACTAGGACCACTAAGTTGGTGCGGCTACTCTACTACAATAGCTCCCTATGTAGACACACCAGAATAAACCCTTTTTTTACACTGGGAGACTATAATTGGCAAAAATTTAGCCCTTGCATTCTCTTAGATTCTCATCCCCTTACTGACTTGTAATTTTACTAAATTCAGAATTGAGTCCAAATTAGGTCAATCCACACACTTATCTCACTCTCTCAGTATATATGTAACACCCATATAGACTCTTTCTAAGACCTATGGACTTACGTAATTAGGTTCATATTTTCCTCTTGGTTTTACAGATCTAACCCCTATTTGGCCATTAGACCTGTCACACCAATTAACCAATGTGTAATTTATTCCTTGTTCCTCTTACACCTCACCTCTGAACTGAAGGTGTCTCACTGAGTATAAGAGAGATTAATTTACAGCACTTGACACATCACATCTGAATTCTGCCAATAGTAACTTTTACTTATGAATAAATTAGCCTCAGAATGCATGAAACATAGAAAATTCCCACTGCCTGAAACAGTCAGCATACAGGGCTTTGAGGCAGGTAGTTTTTCCATTGATCAGCCCAGCCATTCTCCTTTATTTATTTATTGGCTTTATAATATACATCTTTTGTATAACAGTATCAATGACAGTAAAATTAAACTTTGGGATTGGAAAATACTCTCCCGCTTTGAAAATAAATGTAGTGGCCTCACCGCAGCATTTATTTTTAATAACTTCAGTGACAGTGCCTCGACATTTAACTTGCTATGGAATACCATTATCCAGTCACAGTGTTCAATTCCATTTACCTCAGTGCTCAGTTGTGCCAGATAAAATTGGCATCAGCCAATCAGATGGCTGGATGCTGAATTCTTTTATTTGCTGCTGATAGATTGTTCTTAGAAAAAATCAGTTAATCAGCAGCTGTACAGAAGTAAAGTTGGTGTTTGGAGACTGGATGAAGCATGCAATAAGCCTTTTTCCCAAACCCAATGCAGCTTTGCAAAAAAACAGGAAAGTGGGTACTACTACATTGATATCCATCAAGCAAAGTGGCAGAGTTTACATCATTAATCTTTGTGACCAGCAAGAACAAATTCACTGCACAGACTATTAGCACAAATTAAATAACTTCCCATAGCATTTACTACACTATTTCTATTAGGTGATTTTTCTTTAATTTATATTATTTCTTTTTACCCTATTTTACCTTTGCACAATTGTGTGAAATGGATTTAACACAAGAACATGAACATTGACTCATCCTAAAGCAGCTCCGTGGTCCATCCAGTCCAGTTTCCTATCTCTGACAGTGGTCACTATTGGATGCTTCAGAAGAAAGTATAAGAAACCTAGCAGTGGACAACTGAAGAACAAACTTTGTCACCTGAAGTAATTAGTGATTGGCATGTGCGCTGATACCTAGGAATGCATGCCCTTTCTTGAAACAAAACAAGTTCATTCATATCATATTGTGAGTTAATAAGAACCATCGGTTTACTCTCTATATACCACATTCTGTTGTTTGTAACTTTATGATGTCTCCACTTATTCATCACCTCCCTAGATTGAACAATTGCAATCTTATCTGTTTCGCAGCTAGCAATAATGATCTATTGATAAGCATGAAATAAGTGCTGAAACTGTCTCTGTCTCCATATCCCTGGTTTTACAACTCCTCCTGTGATGAAAGTTGTCAAATGTTGTCAGTTATTAATTTTCAAAGTTTATAGTGGTTTTGATCTACAATTTAAAATCTCAGTCTGTTATTTTCTTTCCCATTTACAATCACCAACTTCATTTATAATAATATAAAACCAAAGCGTGAAGATTAACAGCAAACTACTTTTAGTTATAATCTATTAAGAGTTGTTATACCAGCCCTGACATAGTTAATTTGCTTCTCAAATATGAAGACTTAAGAATTATGGGTAATGACATCTCCTATTCAGGTACTATGCATGTGCCATAGATGCTGTTTATGCCTCTGGACATTGTTCTCAGAGTGCCTCTCAATCCTGAATTACAAGCACTGTGGAACTTTAGTGGAATGAGAAGGCAATTTATTCTCCTTTACATGCAGCCTACACTTGTATTTTAAAGCAAAAGCTGCCAACACGGCAAATGCATGGTGTTTCTGTAATGAGGGCAATGCTGGACTAAGAACACAGCAGAGACATCTAGATTTATTTCACTTGCAGCCACTTCCAGCCAGCTGAATCTAATCAGAATAAATTTCAACTGTTAATGATTTGTGAGAATTTAAGATTATCCAAAACAAGGAAACCTCCTTCTAGAGTAAATGTAATTTTTGCATTTAACTATATGGTATGCATGACTAACTAATCTGTTAAAAAAGGGATATGATTATAAATTCTACTCAAATATTGCTCTTGGGTATGATAATTTAAGCTTATTTTGGCAATTTCAACGTCTTCTATCTAATTCAGAGAGTCTACCTATAATTCACTTTGTAAAAGTGTGTTGAAAACTATGGACCAGATGTTCAGCTAGTGTAAATAGGCATGAATTGGAAGCTTGTGATTGCACCCTTTAAAGCAAATTATCCAGGAAGGACCCAACAAATGAGATACTAAGTTACTTGTTCATTCACAATTATGACAGTTGTGACATTAAAATAATTTTAAAATAAATATTCACTTTAAAGGTGATCTTCAAACAAAATTAGCCAATCACTTTATGTTTTTTTCTTTCTTTCTTCTGATAGAGAAAAAAGGGTTGGTTGGTTTATTTTTGTTTTACCCTGGATATTTTGGAGGATTCCTTGGATAACTCACATATGTGAATATGAAGTTTTGTCAGTCTTTAACTGAAAGGTTTTTTTCATAAAAAAAAAATTCTTCCATGAACCTGAATGAAGACACTGTAGCAGAAGCAAATAAAAAAAAATCAAGAATGCTGAGCAGTCTGACTATAGATCACTTTTCCTTTCATTTAAACAAGTTTCACTTCTGTCACAAACCTGTTACATCTCTGCTCACCTATAGAGTCTTCCAAAGTATACATTACCTAAATATCTAAAATACAAAACAAGTGAGATATCATATTTAAAAATATAACTATTTTAAAAATATCCTTTAATGACTTCTTAATAGATTATGAAGAAGCCAAAATTGAAAAAAACCCATTTTCCCCCTTGTAGATAACCATTGAAGTTGACAGTCAGAACAGCTATGAACATTTTACTGAGAAATATCATGCTCTTTGATGTCAGGTCATGTTAATTCAGCTGGGCCACTGTATTTATAAAGGGCTAGCACTGAATAGGTGTTCTTTTGCATTGCACAACTATCTATTTTTGTTGCTCTTCTCTGGACCGTATCCAGTTTCTCCACATCTTTCCTGAAATGTGGTGAACAGTACTGGACATAATATTCCAGTTTAGGCTTAATATATGCAGAGTAGAGGAGAAGAATTACTTTTCATGACTTGTTTACAATAATCCTGTTAATACTTCCCAGAATGATATTTGGTTTTTTAAACAGTGCCTATTGTTGAGTCACATGTAGCTCTGTGACCTCTGTATCCCTTTCTGCAGTATTCATCCCTAGGCAGTCACTTCCCATTTTGTATGTGTGAGTGGAGTACTTTTCTTTTGTCCTAATTGAATTTCATCCTATTTACCTCAGACCATTTCTCTAAATTGTTCAGTTTTTTTGAATTATGACCTTATCCTCCAAAGCACTTCCAATCCCTCCCAGTTTGATATCATCTGCAGATTTTGTTAGCATGCTTTCTATGCAATTATCTAAACTGTTGATGGAGATATTGAACAGAATCAGCCCCCAAACTGACCCCTGTGGAACCCATTTGTTATGCCCTTCGAGCACGATTGTGAACCATTGATAACTACCCTCTGAGAAGGGCTATCCAACCATTTATGCACCCACTTTATAGTAGCCCCATCTATATTGTATTTCCCTAGTTTGTTGATGAGAATGTTATGCAAGACTATACCAAATGCTTACTGAAGTCTTGGTAAACCACATCTACAGCTTCCCCCTTATCCACAAAGCTTGTTATCCTGTAAAAGAGAGTTAATCCTCTTGTTTCTAATATGTTAACAAGAGAGAGGTGCTTTGATTCTATGATAATGTGGGTCACAATATTCAATTCTAATGCTTTTGACATTTTAGATGAAAACCTAGTTTAAAATATATAGATTTTTTTAAAAAAAATGGGGCTAACTGTAATTGCAACAGGCATTTATTTATTTAATTTCCTAAAACTAGACAAATGTATTAAATCTTGTCATAAAATGTTGTGCCAGGTATTGAATGTCATATTGAAGCACAAATTCAAGTCATATGGCTTATGGAAAATAATAAAACCCTAAAACCTGGGGGGTTCAAATTTAAGAAATGGAACCCAGTTAATCATTAACAGGAGCACTAACTGCAGCTCTAGGATTAGGGGAAAAAACCTCTGAAGGTTTCCCAGTTTCCATCTAAACAAGAATGTCCACAGAATAGAATACTGTGAATTTTGTCAGAGGATAATGGTCTCCAGATGCTGTATAAAGACTAGATGAACTCAAGGTATTTGTTTTCATAGGAGACCTTTCCTGTAACAATATTATTAGATATGGACTTAATTTTATTACACATAATTGTTAATAATTTGGATGGATAGTACCAGTTATTTGTTTGCTTTTAGAGTATTGCATTATTTTTTAACAAAGAAACAATTATTTATCTGTAATCTCCCAACATGTTGATATATTTGAAATATAGGAGGACTGATTCTCCACAGCCTTGTATGCAGGAGTCATTTACACCAGAACAAAGTGTGTGGAAAATCTATCCAAATTATCTATCATTTATTTATTTATTCATTCCAATGGCAATGTTTTTCACCCATTATTCAATTGCTCTGCACAGGTGAAAATGCTTACACAAGGTACAAGGCAGAGAAGATTCAGACCCAGAACATTCAATATTCCACCAAGATTTTGTCCCCTCTTCCTGGTCATTAAAGACCCTTACATCATAATTTTTTCTAATTGTTAGTGTTTGCCTTTGTGCTGTTAGTCAAAAGTTTCTGCCTGAATACTGTTAGGCACCGTGCATCACAGCAATCACTTGGACCATCAACAACACATGATGTTCTGGACGCCGCAAGTACAGGTGGAAGAGATACCACCTCAACATGCACCATCCATCAGATTGGCCTGAAAAGTAGGGGAAAAGATGCTTTGAGTACACTGTTCAAACATTCATAATGGAATTTTCAAAAGCTTGCAAGGGCACAAGTTGCTGCATCCTCCAAGTGGGGCTCAATTCATATTTTGTCATTAAAGGGATTATCAGAAGTGTTTGTTAAACAAATCCAAGATCCCTTGATGCTCTGCATGCAAGTGCTTTCCAGGCTCAGTACTCTAAGAAGTCCAGATCTAGGACATGATTCAAGATCTTGCTGCTAGTCAAGATTTGCAAAAGTTTTCCCCACCAACAAGCATCTTCTTCTGGTTTAGTTGTGTGTTAGGGGCATTATAGACATAACTGAAGCTACTCCGGTACCATGCTGAAGCATGTTGATAGTACTGAATGACTTTTTTAAGGCTCCTAGACTTCCTATACATTGAATAAGAACTGATAGGTGCCAAAGAATGGGATTACAAAAGCCTGCATATTGGAGTGGGCAGTTTCCCAAAATAGCCAATATCTGATGAGAAGGAGCGGGGTGTGTCCCAAGTCCCATCTCTCTCAGGAAAAGTACCTAAATGCTTTTGGGTACCCGAGTTTTTGTCTCCTTTAAGTATCATTGCATCAATCTAGCAACATCACTAAATCTCCCATTGCAAGTTCATTACACTAGTGTAGAATGGACCACCCACCAATGTGATGTATATTGGTTTCAAACTGGAGAAATAATACCAAGTCCTGCTTTACACCAATGCAGAGGGTTAGTTTCTAGCACTGAAGGTTAATTTTTTAAATATAGATAAGCTAAATCCTGTTTTATCCAATAGGCTTTGCTGCAATCAAATGAAAACTATTCATTTTACCCTTGCTGAATTCTGTCTGGTACTGTTCTTAAATTAATTGAAAGCCACTCTGAAAAATTTTATTTTTATAAAAGTATATCTTATTTAAATGGAGAGTTTGATCCTGCCTTCGTTGACGATAATAGCAAGATCTTGTCCTCTCTTAAGTCAACGGGAGAATCAAACCCAAACTGTTGTTTCATTTGATTCATTTCTTTTACCATTTTCCTTAATAAACAACAGTCATCTAGCAACCTTATTGACCTATGCCAATGTTATCTCCAATAATGGATAATAAAACAGGGGGTATTCCATGGCTGCAGTTTGCAATGAACTGGCATTTGGCAGTGAACAACCTTTGTAAAGTTCAGGCACTGCATTAAAAAGAGGATTATAAAGGGCATCATTAGAATTTAGGAGGAAACTGTTATTCAGCCTTTCAATTATTGAGCTATATGAGTGGCAGTAAGAAATAATAGACACAAATTAGTGCTATTGAATGTTCCTTAATATCTATTCAGCAGCCTTGAAATGTGATTTGGACTTGGATACTGTCATAAATTTGGAAGTGTTCAAATAAACTCCCTTCACTGACTGTCACTGCTTTCTCAAAGCTATGCTTCCGAAGAGCTTTGTCGATGCAAAATTATGGACCTGCAACATCTACCTTTGTAGTCTGATTGCAGCCCCATTAGCATTTTCTCCACCTTTCTCTCTGCTGTCAGCACATAATTTATTTAAAATTTACTCACAAGTTACAATTCAACCAAATAAACAGGAATGCTCCTTCCATAAAATTTGATACTTTTAATTAGCCTACAGAGACTGTTGTTACCATATCTCATCATACATAATGCTGTCTACATAGTAGTAAATCACATGGTTTAGAGTGTACAGAAAATAATGATTACCATGTGGTTGCCTGTACAAGGACAGTAAGGTGTATGAGATGTGAAGTCTGTGAGATTCACAGATGCTCGTAAATTTTGTTTTTATCTAAAACACTATACATTTCTACCCTTTTTTCTGTAAACGATAACATTATAGATTTGTTAACCTATTTTCTCTATTTCCAGGAGTTTATCCTGAGAAAATGCTTTTTTTTTAATGTCTGTGTTGCTGGGGGCTAGATATTTTTCTTTCCAGTTAAAGTTATTTTTGCTGTTTCATATAGTCTAAACCAGATTTAACACCCTCATCTACTCCCCAAAACAAATAGCTCATCTCTGAGGCCAAAGTTGTGTTTATCACACTAACAGAGATATAGCTCTTTGGATCTGAATGTTATTCAGCTGTCATATTTACTCACATGAACTGATAAATTTGTAATGGCCGACAGACAGAAATTGATTTATGAGTTTGTGGGAATGGAATGGAACCACTGAAAATGCCCTTATTAAAAATGTGCAATTTTTCACAAAGACTTGCTTTGCCTTAATAAATGTGAGAATAGGTTTGATTTCATTCAGAATTAATGTAGTTTGAAATTGAAATGAGTCTCACTTCCTGCCTCCAGGAGGTCTGCTGACATTTCTAGTGTTACGTCTGAGCCTAGGAGAAAAAACAAAGCTGAAAATGGAAAATAAGATAAATTCTCCATAATTTGCACAAAGAATACATTTTATGAGGGCAAAATCAATTAAATTTTAAAAATGTCAGTTTGGTATAGGGACTGAGTTATTTATTTTATCATATAAATAGTTACCTTCATTGTAACTGAAGAAATCCATAAAGAGTAAATATCTGAATATCGCATTGTCTTAAAAGCAGAATTTTTAGAAATATATATTCATGTTGTGGGGCTGCCGTTTTCCCCATCCGTAAGTAACATTCTCAAGATTGGAAAGAAAAAGATACTGGCTATATTTACATGCCACAATGGTATTGGAATAAAATCCACACATTAAGCAAGATTATTACAGTGAAATACTTTTACTTCCACCTCAGAAAATTTTGCTATCCATGTGATATTGCCCAATCACCAAGTTCAGGAGTCAACAATATTGCGAAGATTACACAGACCAATTTCTAGCCTTACTTGTTTTCTGGGATATAGAACAGGGTGAAAAAAATAACTGCAAGTTCAATACACAACGTCATGCTTTGCATTAATGTATCTTTTTAAGACAAGGAAGCAATGAATTTGCTTTCATTGTTAGTGAGACCATCTATAACTCCTTCAAAAATCACCTTCGTAACTTTTACCAAGGTGCTTGCTTGAAGCTAGAATTTACCTTGATATCCATCTGGGTCTTTGTTGAACTACCAGCAAATTGTTTTTCTTTTCTAAGGTATGTTGTTCAGAACAGATACAAGGTTGAAATAGCGGTGGCTTGTAGGTGTCAGATTCTTATGTAAATTAGTTTCTTTCTGATTCTTTGCCAAACTTTTTCCTAAATTACTGCTCTTCCTAAGTCCAGATGGGAAAACCAAACTGGCAGCATTCACTTGTAAAGGAAATGTTGATGGGGGAAGCAAATTGGTCAGGTTTACAAGCATAAGCTTATATAATTAAATGTATTGGGAAAATATCGGTGGGAGAGGATATGATCACTTTCAAAACAAATGGTGAAATATTCATATTTTTTAAACCAAAATCTCCCATAAATATCTGATATAAGTCTTTAATGCATTATTATGAAGGTCTGATGGACCTTTAAGAAATTGTATAGTTCTGTTTGCACTCTTGCACTGCAAATAGTTGGGAAATTTATTACCAATTTATTTGTTTTCATTAACAGATGCTCTGACTACATTTCAGCTCTTTACTTTCACCAGTCAGCATGGAATCCTACTGTCAGGAAGGTGGATGGTCAAAAAACAGGCATGGCACCTGCTAAACAAATGAAACAAACATGGAATAATCACCCAGATCTGTGAATCAAAGCAGGGCATAATGATCAAATAAAATAACAAAGCAATCCAGAGGGGCATAATGTCAGTTCTCACTCTCAGTTAAAATAAGGGATAAGGAATCTTTCGGAAAAGGCTTTATTTTCCAAAAGATCCACATCTAGACTGGCGCTTTTTTCCTGCAAAGCTCCGTGCCAAAAAAAAGCGGCAGCCATTTTTATACTAATGAAGTGGGGAAGATTTAAATCCCTGCTTCATTAGCAATTGCGATACGTCTAATTTGCATCCCTTTTACGAAAAAGGGATGCAATCTAGATGTAGCCCTGCTGTCCCATATTGTAAACATAGACAGTAGCCTCCACTTCAAAAAGAATCATTCGTATTTATCCCTTTCAGTCCCTGGAGTTCCCTGATGAAGTCACTACAGCTCTAGGACTGTATGGGTATGTCTACACTACAAAGGTATTTTGAACTAAGTTATTTTGGAATAATAACTCCTGAAATAACTATTTTAAAATAAACTTAAAAAACAAAGAATGGTCTGCTAGCACTTTATAGACTAACAAAACATGCAGATGGTATCATGAACTTTCGTGGGCACAGCACACTTCTTCAGATGACCGGAGTTTTGAGTTTAGAATGTGCGGACCCAAAATAAATAGAGGAGAAGGGAGAGGGAGGAAGAAAAAAAAGAAGGGGACAGGAAACAACGAGCAGAGGGTATGAAAATATCAAAGGGAAAAACAAGTAGGCAGAACTGGTAACCTATAAACACCTAAAGATTGGATGGTAAATAGCATGTCCACACTACAGGAAAGCCTCAAAATTAATCTGAGGCGGGCTTTGTTAATGTGGATGCACTATCTTGATTTAGAGCCCCAGGGAGTAATAACTCTGAATGGCCCTGGTGAGAAGCTATTTAGAAATAACAGCAGCGGTGCGTCCACACTACCACTATTTCGAAATAGCAATTTCAAAATAGGCATATTCCTCATGAAATGACGGTTTATTATTCCAGAATAAGAAGCCTGTTATTTCAAAATAATTTCGAAAAAACAAGCTTGCTGTGTGAATGCTCACCTTGTTATTCAAAATAACGTGAGTTATTTCCTAATAACACTGTAGTATAGATGTGCCTTACGTGTCTTGCATGGCCACAGCTGAGACATAAGACAGGATTACTCAGATAGTAGGAAGTCTGGCCCAACGTTACCTCTGAACATGTTAGACAAGAGAACACCCTTGATTCGTTATCTTCAAAGGCTTATTTGCCTCAGAAAGCTTTGGTACAGGTGAGCTGGGTGGTAGACTTTGAGACAATAGAGTTACAATTTTCATTCTTATATTTTATTTACTGAAGAACATTCTGCTCCTAAAATAGGTTCTCCCTATTTTTCTTTTCTTTTGCAAATATTGGTTTTATTTTCTTTTAAAAATACTCCACTCCTCAAAGCAACATTGCCATTGATAACATTGTATGTACTCTGAGGGATAAGAGATTGAAAATGTTTTCAAATTATTAGTGGGAAGTTACTATATATTCCTTGACAATCCAGGTTGAAACCTGTCTGAGAGAGCATTAACTCCCTTAGCACACTTGTGGAAAAATTGTTTTCTGTTTTGTACCAGTTCCCTTTGGGACCTAACCAATGATAGAAGAAGCACTTTATCCTGCTTTCACTGAAGTCAGTGAGAGATTTATTTCATAGACTTCAATTGGGTCTGGACTAGGTCCTAAATTCTCTCTTGGTCTCTTGAATGGAGGTGTTATATTTAGATTTTATTTTCCTAATTCTGAATTACAATTTAAGCTGTTTCTTCATATTATGGTATGATCCTTTTGTGACCAGCGCATTAGACAGCTGAATCTTCTTCAACTGACTTTCTGATGTAACATTCTCTTTGTAACAAACATACTGGAACTTAGCTCCCAGTTACACTGATCTACCACATGCTATTTAGATACAATCAGGCTATACAGAGTTGGTGAAAACATTGGATGAAATATTCACAAACTTTTTAAAAATGCTTTCCCTTTTCTTAATCAAAATGCAAAGTGGGAGCAAAAAATGTCATTGACATTTTATATTTGAAATTTTTCCTAGCTGTAGTAATATAGAGATGATATGACATAGTTAAATTGTTTGCCTTTCTTTTATATAACCTACCATCAAGTATGGTATGGAAAATACTGCACTCTTTCCCAGGAACCAGTCCTTCAAATATCAGAACACTATGCTAGTTGATCCTGATGCAGAATCACATTGACTGATTTTTTTAGTTATAGTTTATAGAATAAAACTCAGGTGAGACTGGAGAAAGAAGGCGGGAAGGGGATGTGAGAGGGGAGGGGTAAACCTGGGAGGAGGGAGCTGGAAGGGGAAGGCAAGGGGAAGAAGGTGGAGGAGAAGCTCAGGGCTCAGGGTTGGGGGTCTCGCCAGCCCAACTGTCTCCCAGCACCACCGTCCCTGGGTGGGGTGGAGGGAGAAGTGGTAGGGGGAGAAGGAGTGGGAGGAGGAGCAGTAGCTGGGGAGACAGCAAGGGCTGGAGTGGCAGGAAGCAGCAATCTCTGCACCAGGGTCTGCAGGTGATCATAGATGGCACAGCAAGCTGCTCCCACTAGCTCTCCCACCGGAGCTGCAGGTCTTCTTGCACCCAGTGATTCAGGGTGCGGTGCAGGGCTTGCAGTGCCCCCAGGTGCTGCTGCTGGTAGTCCTCTTGTGCACGGATCAGCCTGCAGAGTGCTCAGATGTGGGAGGATGTCCTGGGTGGGGTGGTGCGCCCTGCACTCGCAGCTGGTGTGGCTGTGGAAAAACAAGAGAAGTGGTCAGTTATCCCTCGGGACACACTTTGCTGTGTAGACATACCCATAGTGATTGGGACTGGATGGGCTTTGTATGTCTGTGGAATTGCCCATGGTTAGAGCATTTAACTTGGATTCAGGAGATCCAAGTTTGAATTAAAAGTTCATTGGATCAAATCTTCTCTGGGCTGACCCTCTACCCCAGGGATAAGGATGCTGCCTTTGTTAGCAGAGTAGTCAGGTTCAAGTCCCTGCTCTAATAAATACTTAATCACATATACAAAGTAGAACAACTTCAGCAAGCAAGACTGAGGGTACTCTATAGTCTGGGACCAAGGACATTCAATGGGCATTAGGGACACCTGCATTCAAGTCCCTGCTGCAATTCAAGCAAAGCAGGAATTTTAAATGAGCTTTGCCACGTTCCAGTAGGGTGTCCTAGCCACTGGGTGATTGGCTAGAAGGGAGTGAATTTCTCTCTGAAAGGGTATTTTTTTCACAAGAAATGCCCTGATTTAGCTGAAAAATCCCTCACAAAGATTGCTATCCCCTCTGCTCCAGAGGCATCTTTGAGTTACCTTACCATTTCTTACTGGCTAACTTAGGCAGCTCAGCTCAGCTTGCTGGTTGTCATGAATCCCTTTCTTAGACAGCTAATGCTGCACATGCATTGTATACGGAGTCTTGATATCAGGCTAAGGGCTGTTTTGGTAAATGGTCCTTAAGACTCCTGAGTTCTAATCCTGCCTTGCACAATGATGCTGCCTGGGACTTGGGGAAACCACTGTATAAGAAAACCTTGCTGTAAGAAGTGTTGTAAGAAATAACAATCTGGTATTTCTATAGATCTTTCCAGCTGAAAAATGCTACAGTACTATGGGTTACTGTCATTATATAGATATCTCCTAATCATAGATCTCACCGGTAGTCCAAATACTGCCAATATTCTAAGGGTTAAAATTATTCTCCATATAACATTTCTGTCAGAAAATCCCCAATCAATTCTTATTCTGCCATTCCAAGCCTGGATGAGGTATTGATTAGAGTAGGTTGAGGTTTTGATTTTTGTTCTTGGGGTGGCTATGATTTCGGGGGGAGGGGGGAGGGTAGGTGTAATTTGCCTTTTACTTCACTAATTGTTCAGTCTCTGAAATTTTCAGAAGCTTAGCTTTAATAGTGGTGTCAAATCCAAATCTACACCTGGAGGGATTTTTTTTAATTGAGTCGTGAATTGATTTTGGATAAACTCTAATTTCCACAAACTATTTTTCTTTACAGAAAATTAGCAAAAGATTAAACCTAAGATGAGAACGATGGCCTGTGATTTCCCATTATATCATTTCTCATCTGAGGATGCATGCTATTTCCCCCGACTGCACCCCTATCCCATTTTGATCCCTTCTGGAGTTCATGTACTGCCACAGAATAAATGCCACTCAATCAAGTGATGAACAGCATTGGGAATCAAAATGAGCAAGACGTCTCAAGTTATGAACACTGTTTCATCATATAGCTCTAGGCAAGACAATTGCCATCTTGCAAAGAGGCTTCAGGTGCCTTTTAGAATCACATCAAACCAAGCTCCTTTTCGGCTTGTGATATGAACTGTGTCAATTTTGATTTTAGCATGCTCTCACTCCTTTTTGTTTTTATAATTTTGAAGGTGGAGACATAATTAATCTTAAAAAATGAGAATCTTAAAAAAAATGAGAATGAGTTTTCAAAAACAAGATGTCAAACTGTATCTAATTACATTGCATACATAATCCTATGCAAACTTCACTTGCACTGCAATATGTGGATTTGGCTAAGATTAAATTAATCCCTGTTTACACATATCACGTAATTCTATCTCCTTTACCCTGAGGGACAGCATGGAGAATTTCAGAAGCATGAGCAACCATGCTAATTTGGACAGAAATGAAGCAGATCCAGTTAATAAATATTCTCTGTAACAATAAGACAGAGAGAAAGGGCTTCAAGTACCACTCAGAAATCACCTCTTCCTCTCAGTCACACAAGCAGTTCAGCTGAGTATCTTTGCTTCAGACACTCTTCTGGGATTTAAATCAATCTACATAGCCATCTATTTCTCTATACATACACTTAAGGGAAAGAGAGCACTCCATTTTCAATAATTTTCCACTAACTTGGGTGAACTCTCTGCTGCCCATCTTTAGGCAATGGCTGTTGCACAACATTAACAGCTGGGAGAATGATATCCTACCAGAATTAGAGTAATACATTAGCTCCCACTTAGGGTGCCAGATAGCTGTGGTGCTTGGAGATAAGTTATAAGCATTAATACACATTTTATGCCTATCTGGGTTCTTTGTTCAGTTGATTTTAAAAACTCACATTTAATGCCTGATAAAAACAATGTTGAGCTGAAATTATTAAGATTGAGAGTGCATAGCAGTAACTTAAGGACAAAAACATTAAAAGGATGTTGTAATTATCCCCAGAACAAGAATAAGAAACCTAGACATGCATAGATAAAGCTTAACAAAAAAAATTCAAATACATTAAAGTATACACTTACAAAGTTAAGAAACCACCTTCATTCTGTTTTCTAGCACTGTCGTGCAGTTATCAAACAATTCTGATTAGTGCATAAGACCACTTGTATTTCCATATTTGATTTATCTGGATATAATGTTAATGACCAATTAGCTTTGTTTTCATTTCTGGGAACAGGATTAAGTCTTATTTATAGTTCTAGTCCTTCTGGCTGTGAAGATAATTTTCTGAATGTGAGCTATTGCAATATTGGCTTTTGGAAGCTGCACACAGACTGAGACAATTTCTCTAAGAAACCTTCTTTTGATGGAATGTATAGACACCATCCAGAGGTTTGTCAGGAAAAAGGTTAGTCTGTGAGAAAAAGAAAGGCCAAAGGTGCCTGCCCTCACTTGCAAAGGAACCAGCTGGAGAGGGAACTCTGCTGATCCCAGATGTGGTGAATCAGGTATTTTCTCCTGCATCGTCCAAGAAAGATAATGATGTGGGTAGATTGTATTAGTTAAAAGTCAGTTCCTCCCTTGTAGAGAGAACTCTCTTTCAACTATCAGAATGTAGTTGAACTAAGCAATTATTTTGGTTAATGTAATTTAGAAATTAGAGAAAATGAAGTCTTCTACCTTGGTTTAAAACGTAAGCTGTGGAAAGCCAGTCTGGTTGTTTTGGGAAGGGCCTGAAAAGATTGTTTATACTACAGGTTGAATCTCTAATATCTGGTAGAACTATGGATATTGCTGGACCAGAGAGCCTTGGCTGGCCAGGTTTAAATGTGCAGCCCAGGCTGGGTTGGCAGTGGGGAGCACAGCCCCAGCAAGGTGGCAAAGTGGGGAACACAGCCCTGGTTTGGGCTGACGGCCAGGAGTGCAGCCCCAGCTGGGGCTGGAGGCAGCAGGGCCAGCAGCCAGGAATTGGTACAGTGTGGAGAGCAGGGGGACTGGAAGCAGCAAGGCAGGCAGTACGGAGTGCAGTCTCAGCCAGGAGCAGAACTCTACACCTGGGTAGGAAGTCTTAATCTCCCCTTGTCCAGCAAATTCTGTGGTTCGGAATCACTCAGGTCCTGAGCATGCTGGACATGGGAGGTTCATCCTGTAGTAAGTTTGATTTTAAGATTGCAGGTTGAGTCCCCCATCATTTCAGTACATGCCTAACAGTAAAGTCTAATAACATTTTAAGCCTCGGTGTTAGATCTGAAGAACCTATATTTTAAACTTTCAAATTAGGCAATAGTCACACCTGATTTCTGATGGTGAAGAATACTATATGCATTCCTATTGAAGTCTTCTGGATTGCACGTGGTATAAATCGGGGATAATCCCTTATAACATTAAGGCAGTGGTGGGCCAAAGCCTCTCAGCGATCCAGATCCGGACCACCTAGGCCTTTGACCTGGCCCATGTGGGAGTTCCTAGCCCAGCCCCCTAGCACATTGCCTGGGGGCTGGAGATGCATGAGCCCTTTTAATTGCTTCTATTTAAAGGGTTTACGCCTTCCTGTCAGGGAACGCATTGAAAGGGCTCGCACATCCCAGCTCCCTGGCAACACACTAGAAGCGCTGGGAGCTGCAGACCCTTTTTAATGGCTTCTATTTAAAGGGCTTGTGCCTTCCCATGGCTGTCAGGTTCAAAAACTTTACAAATGAAACAAAATTTTCACTGTATTCAAAGTGGTTGCTAATATAGGCACTTTACAGGAGAATGACTGAAGCTAAATAATATTAAGGTCAAAAAGACATTTACAGGTCATAATGAATCCTATATACAGTGCCATTCAGAGAATATAGTGAAAATATTGTCATTAGGGTTAAAAAAAAAGTGAATTTCAGTGAGCAATAAGGATTGTGGGTTTAGGCTGTATATTCCCCTTTTGGTGGCTTTTTCCACTTGCTTGTAAGTGCTCTTTACTACATTATAACAATGTGACATTTGGTGCCTTGGTTCATATATCACAACAGTGGTTACAAGATTCACAAGGGCAGAGAGATGACAAGGGAGCCCCATTCACATATGATCCAGTTTCAATAGCACTGTGTTATTAACACGTTAATTAAAGTGATACAGTATAGTGTGGTGAACTAGGATGAAACTAGCAGATGCTCTGCAGCATTCTGCCCCTAAATTCTTCTGTGTAGTATACTGTATGTGAATTATTTGTCTGCAGTAGACTCAAATCTTGTAAATTCTCTTTCTCTCTGACATGCTTATAGTTTTCTGCCAGTACTAGTTTTCTAGTTCATTCCAGTTCTTATAGTGTATTGTGCAATCTGTCTTTGTGGGTGTGATTCAGTGTGTCCTTTTGGGGGAAGAGAGGGAAACAGGAAGGGCAAAGGAAAGAGAGGACCAATAGGATGCCTTTTCATACAGTGTTTGAAGACTCTAGCTGAATTATGTACCCCTTTAACATATATTCAATACCTCAGTCCCTAAATCTATGCGATATAGAATACATTGTATACTGGTAGCTAGTATTGCATGTGAATCATGAAAAGATGTGATGTTTTTAGGTGAGATAACCCATTAGATTATATATATCAAAACAGGAGTACTCCTTATTTTCCTACATGTTAAAGGGACTCTTGGAGCTGTCAGTCAGAATTTTAGTGGGATTATCTAGTTTGATTTCCCCTCCAGTTTTATGCTAGTGTAAATCCAGTAAAGAAAGTGGAACCTTGTGCAACTAATCTTCAAATATTAAATTAAAAGAGAGTAAAAATCACTATTTTACCTACTTGGTTTAGAGGAAATTAGACATTAAATTTGACCTGCTTTTACCTGCTAGAAAGGCATTTTTTCTCTCCCAGTTCTTTCAATTATAGCTATTATTTAAGAAGCATCCAGGTAAGAGGTCCACTTCTCTGTTGTGCTTCCCAAAAGTTCAGTGCAGCCCTGAAAAAGCACTCTGGATGGGAAAGGGATGAACAATGGAGATTTTGTGTCACATTCTACATTTGAGACTGCTCCAGGGTTCAAAATGGCCCCGATTGCTCTCTAATTTACAACAACCCATCTCAAGCTGCCTATGGGCTTCAGTGAAGCTAGAATCCCAGAATTCCATGCTCTAAAGGCCTCTCCTTTCCCACCCTTCAGCTCAATGGACTCCACACAAGCTTAAAGTGACTCACATGAATTTGTGTTTGAAGGGCTGCAACCCATATGCAATTATTTCCCAAATGAAAAGGGCAAGCTTCTGAGAAAGGCCCCTGGACAACAATTACTCCTGCTTCTTTCTTTTGTCTTTCAGCATGTGTGCTCATGTCTCACCACTGCCAGATCCTGATTCAGACAGCACTTAATCATATGCTGAAGTCCATTCCTTTTCAGAGCAGCTTTTCTGCATTTGCTTGAGTTTCACTGAAGTCAAATAGTATATCAGCATATCCCTGAGAGTGACAGTTTCCTGGATCAGGGCCATTTTGTGCACAACCTCAAAACAAATGTGGAGTTTGGTAATGACAAAAAGAATGCCTTTGATGAAAATGAGAACTCCTAGACAGGTGCAGCAGCTCCTGCTTTCCTGGGGAGCCAGCCAGAATTAAATCCATGGTATTAAAAAGGTCATGAACCCCTATACAAATAAAAAAATCATGTTAATCAAGTGACTGATCAGTAGAGGTGTTTGTTTGCTGTCATATTAGTGTACTGTATATTTAAGAAAGCAGTATTCATTCTGACTGTTATCTGTGGAATTATACTAATATTAACTATTGAGGTTTCTTAGAGATATCAAAGAACTTGTTCCAGCTGAAATAAAACAGTATAGCATCTACAGGCTTGGTCAGAAAGAGATTTCCATGTAGCTCCTGTGGTGGAGAACCTCCTGAGGACCACAAAGGTCACGAGTCAACCTTAGATGACATAAAATACAGATCTCATATGCAGCAAGTTGAGCCAGGAGGCAGAAAGCTGCTCTATCTGGTTAAATCTGGGCTGAATGTTAGAATACTACTTGAGAGACTCAAGACACAAAATAAACTGAGACCACAATTTCCTGTCTTATAAAAGGATGATTGGGGGAGGGGAGAAAATGCATTGTTGTTTTATAGTAACATTTCTAACTCTCTTTGGCTGTTGCTGGGAGAAAAGAATATACCCTGGCTTTATGAGTTTCTGATCATTACACTGATCATACACAGCTGTTTGAAATCTATGTATAACTGACAAGGTGATCTGTTTGCCCACCTCAGAGATCAATGAATATAATGCCTTTATTCTCAAAGTTATTGTTCCTAAGTCTAATATAGCCAATAATGGGAGCTGAACATATTGTAAAAAATCTTTCTTAAGGTAGTTTCTACTCCATAGGCTACCTCTGTCTCAAATCAGGAAATAGGAGTTGACCCTTTGTATTAAATGTTATAATAAAACTATTCTTTAAGCTAAACTGGGATACTTCTGATGAGAAGCCTGGTGTTGAAAATATTAGTCCTACTACTTACACTTCCTGTGTAATTTAGTCTATTAATTGGAGACTCAAGATGGACCCATTTGTATTCATACAGCCGTAACTTCACATGACAACATGACAGTATCCTCTGAGACTGAACAGACATGCACAAAAAGTAATTTTTCCCCTTAAAAATAAGGCTATTCTGAATTGTGACGATTTATATTAACTCTAGAGACTTAGAAGTCCCACAAGGAACCAATGCCATTACACATTCCTCGGACACTTGAGTAGAATCTACTGTATGATAAAAGCAAAGCACTTGGAAATCTGCATATGAAATGCCATGTGTGTACATATATGTAAATCCCCACAAAGGCAAACAACCTAATCACTTTTATTGTGTCAGTTTTGTAAGGTGTGCCATAAGCAAATGGAATTTTTGCTAGAAAAATTGCAAAATCTCACAAGAATATATTACAGTGAAACCTTTGTTAACCGGCACTCTGTTAACCAGAAAACTTTAACTGGCATTGCTCCCAGCCACAGTACTGTCACATCTTAAGGTGCACAGACCTGGTTTGATTTACCATGATTGGCTTAACAATTTTTTATTTAAGAAGTACTAATCATCTTTAACTCAAAATAGACATGTGCGACCAGCTGCCTCACACTACAAAATTACCAATATTAAAAACTTGAGTTTTGCTATTATTGTCCATTGATTTTTCCTAGGTTGATAGGACCCTCAGATAACCAGAATTTTTAGATAACCAGAACACCCTAATCCCCGAGCGTGCAGGATAATGCAGGTTTTACTGTATGGCTACGTTTAGACTACATCCCTTTTTCATAAAAGGGATGTAAATTAGATGTATCGCAATTGCTAATGAAGCGAGGATTTAAATCTCCCCCGCTTCATTAGCATAAAAATGGCTGCCACTTTTTTTCCGCACGGAGCTTTGTCAGAAAAAAGCGCCAGTCTAGACGTTGATCTTGAGGAAAATAAAGCCTTTTCCGAAAGATCCCTTATCTCTTATTTCATAGAGGGATAAGGGATCTTTCAGAAAAGGCTTTATTTTTCACAAGATCAGCGTCTAGACTGGCCCTTTTTTCTGAAAAAGCTCCATGCAGAAAAAAAGCGGCAGCCATTTTTATGCTAATGAAGTGGGGGAGTTTTAAATCCCCGCTTCATTAGCAATTGCGATACGTCTAATTTACATCCCTTTTACGAAAAAGGGATGTAGTCTAGACGTAGCCTATATGTATAGAACGCAAAACAATGCATATATATGTGAAATAGTGGGGAAAGTTCACATTTTGTTTTCAGAAAAACCTCCTATATTCATCTAAATACTAACTGCTATTCATAATCATCCTCATAATCGATGTTTTAACTGAATGAATGTTATTCTTTTCTGTGGTATTTGTCCTATTTGAACTTTGAACATATGCACATTACATGTTTCCTTTGTAAACAGTACAGGAAATATTTCCATTTATGGATATATTTTTTATTTCAAAAACTTAAGAAATGCTTACAAAAGTGGTTTTAGAGATTAAATTCGTGCATGTACAGATTTATTTCTCATAGGTGAGCCTGCCATCCACCTTTTACTCAAAAAGCTATTCAGCTCATAACAAAATCATGCTGAAATGGCAGGGAAAAGCAATCACTAATGTCTAGGAAGCTATTTGCCATTGCAGTATATGAAAAGTTGACATTTTTGGCTCACTACTGCCTCACTGTGTATGCTAGCTGAAATTTTAGAATACAATGTGATTAAAAAAGAAAGGTAAAGGATACAGTGTGATCAAAACAGCAGGGTAAGAGATGACCTGATCGGGGGTTCTCAAACTTCATTACACCACAACCCCTTTCTGACAATAAAAATTTCCCTAGGAGGGAAACCAAGACTCAGCCTGCTTGAGCCACTGCCCCAGGGGAGGAAGGACAAAGTTCCATGACTTGGGTGAGAGCTAGGGAGCTAAAGCCCCAGGTGGGAGGCCTGTATTCTGAGCCCCGATACCCAAAATAAAGTCCTCGGGACTGGGCTTTGTTTTCAGCTCCAGTCCCCAGCAAGTCTAATGCCAGCCCTGCGACCCCACTAAAATGAAGTCACAATTGCTTTAGGGTCCCAACCACAGATTGAGAACCTCTGGTCTAGAAGTACCTAGAAAGGCAGATTTCTGCTAGTGGGCAGCTCTTTAATCTAGCAGACAAATGCATACAAAAAAGATCCAATTACTGGATATTGACATTAGATAATTTCAACCTGAAAATAACATCCACATTTTTAATGGAAGGTAATTTATTAGAAAAATGTACCTAGAGAAGTAAGAACAGACGAACATAAAATTTGAAATCAAGACTGGCTGTCTTTGTAAAAGATATGCTCTAGTACATCCAGAAACTATTTGGTACAACAATTACTGGATGAGGTTCTATGGCTGAAAGTCAGACTAAATGATCAGAATAATGTATTCTGGCCTTAAAATCTACAAATCTATGAATTAATATTTGTATTACTCATTTCTTTTTTCCTTTATTGGATCAGAGCATGTATACAGTTCTAATAAACTCTTCACAGGTGCTTCTTTAACCAGATAGAGGTGATCTATGTAGGTTTTGGGGGATATGGAGTACTGGGTTCTCATGGCTGGAATTTTTGTCTTGCTGATTGTAAATGTGGTTAGGCATAGATCACTACACAAACTAGAAAAAGATAGGTCAACCTCCATATGCTGAATTAAGCATTAGTATCTGTCTACATTTGAAGCAGAGGGTCTAGCTCTGAATTAACTGAAAATTCAGAGCATCACACTATTCAGAGTACTGTTCAGAGGTAATAATGAATTTCCAGACCAAAAGAGAACACTGGATTCATGTACAGATAAAGGAAAAAGGAAATGTAACTAAGAGGCGTCCTGCTACATCTCCCATTACCACTTGAGAGAAAAACAGAATATATAAAAACACAAAGTATTTTTCTAATTCTAGAAATAGAGTTTCTGAGTTACTTTCCTGTTTAAAGCTAAAACATTCTGGCTATGTCTAGACTGGCATGATTTTCCGGAAATGCTTTTAATGGAAAACTTTTCCGTTAAAAGCATTTTCGGAAAAGAGCATCTAGATCGACACGGACGCTTTTCCGCAAAAGCACTTTTTGTGGAAAAGCGTCCGTGGCCAATCTAGACACGCTTTTGCACAAAAAAGCCCCGATCGCCATTTTCTCAATCAGGACTTTTTTGCGGAAAACAAATCTGAGCTATCTACACTGGCCCTTTTGCGCAAAAGTGACTTTTGCCCGAACGGGAGCAGCATAGTATTTCCGTAAAAAGCACTGATTTTTTACAGTAGGAAGTCGGTGCTTTTGTGGAAATTCAAGAGGCCAGTGTAGACAGCTGGCAAGTTTTTCCAGAAAAGCAGCTGATTTTCCGGAAAAACTGGCCAGTCTAGACACAGCCTCTGTGTACCATCATGGCAGGGCATGATACAGGGGATTCAGATAGGATGCAGGCTAAAGCAGTCTTCTTACCAAACTCTGGTATTCTCTGGCTCCTGCAGTACTGAGACTGCAGCAGCTACTTCTGTACTACCACTCTGGACACAGGAATTCCTGAAATGGATCAAACCAATAGCCTCTTTCTAAAGAGTCTGAAATGTCTGGAGATAGACATGGTGGAAGCTGGGTGAAGGATCAGTAGCAGATAGTCCAGGATGGGACCTGGCAGGAACACACATTGTTCTTCCTACTGCCTCATAGAGATTCCTCAGAGAAGATCAAACAGGTGGTGATTCCATTTTATTTTTCTATAAACTCTCTCGAGGGGATCCTTAGGTCTGAGGAAGCTGAGAGGTTGTTATAGCCCAAAACTGGTGTGAAGACACAGGGCATCTAATGAATGATCCATGTGGAACCTTGTTTAGCCATTGGGTTTGGGAGTGGGTCACATGGTCTTTTCCTCAGTGGAGCAAAACCCACAGATGGTTTGTTATAATTCCAGAGGGTATGTTTGTGCTGAATGCACACTATGGGTAAATCATCGCAGTGAGGATCAGCATACATCCAAGGGCATGCTAACTGGTTTTGTTTTGTAGTTATTTATGACAGTTTAATAGCCCCTTCTTCACAGAAATAGACATCCTTAAATTGAACCATGTGAACAGGTAGAGCAAAACCAAGACAACACGAGGAATTTCCATGAGTGGGTAATGCCACATATTTCCTTCCTCTGAATCTCCACAGGCTGTTCTGTTTGTTTGCTGATGGTTTTCTTCAGTAGGAATGTACATGAGGGTCTAAAAAATGAAATGGTGTCAAATTATCACCACAATGTTAATGTAGCAATCTGCACATCCTTAAGTTTGTAATCCCAACCTAAAATTAAGATTTAAAATCAAAGCTCAAAGAAGCAAATCAGTCATAATTAACCAAGTGGAACCTTTTTCTATTTTCAAACCAGAGTCAACACTCATTGCCTACATTGACACTAAACACCACTCCCGGCAGCATGTAGGGTATTGTCCTTTCACACTGCAGTGAAAAGCAGGCTGCAGCCACAGTGTGGTATGCAGCTACACATACTAGTGAAAGACTCTGGCAGAGAGAGGCATCAGGGAAAGGCCAGAGTAGGGGCTGATAATATAAACCTTCTGGATAAGGCTATTACGGAGAACATTGTTCCATATGTATATCAGAGGTCTGTAGCTATCCAGGAAAAACAAAGGAGAAAACCCCAACCAGTTCACATGGTTCAATTTAAGGATGTCTATTTCTGTGAAGAAAGGGGTTTTAAACTGTCATAAATAACTGCAAAACAAAACCAGTTAGCATGCCCTTGGATGTATGCTGATCCTCACTGTGATGATTTACCCATAGCGTGCATTCAGCACAAACACACCATCTGGAATTATAACCATGAAAGCCATAAAATCATCGATGTATTACATGCCCTTACTGTCAGATTTTGCGAAATGGGTACCCTGGAGTTTTGTGTTTAGGCCACTTCAATTCTCTTATATTCAACTTTTTCCATAAAAAAAAAAAAAGAAAGATTTTTCCCATTGCCCTTTCCCACTTTCTGGTGCTGGAGTCTTTCCCTGGTGGGAAGGAAGGGGTCCAAGCAGCAGGAAGCTGTCTATGATTTTCCTCCCAATGGAGGAAGGGCCTGCTGCCAGAGTCTTTATTTGCAGCAGAGAAGGGCTCCAACTGTAGGGAGCTGGTGGATTCTTTCCCTGAGTAGGGGACTCCAGCAAAAGGGAGCTGGCAGAGCCTTTCTCTGCTGCTGGAGTTCTTTCCTGCAGGGCAGTAAGGCTCCAGTAGCTGGAAGGCAGCAGGACACTACAAGGCTAAAAATATCAGTGTTGACAGGAAGGCAGAGTGGCTTTGGTGAATTGAGAGTGTGTAGGATATGTACTAGGGTATATACACATACCCTTCAGATGTGTCTGTACTCTTGCTAGCTTAAGCGATGCCTCATTGACTACCCTGCTACTAAGACCCATGCAAGCGGAGCTACAAGAGTACATAAGCTACCAGGGATGTCCTTAGAATTTTTGAGGCCCTATGAAGTACTATTAAACTAATGTCCTTATCCCCAATGACAAACTGGAGGGAAAGGGGGGGTTACAGTTTTTTAGAGATGTTATTTTATAATCTTCAGCCACAAACTAGTGCAATAGTTTTAAAGAAAATTTTAAACTAAGGTCCTATAGACTAACACAGTAAATCAGTGATCACCAACCAATAGATCGGAATCTACTGGTCGATCTTGGAACCTTTGACAGGTGATCCTGACAGGTTTGTCCGGGAGGCTATCCAGTGCCAGCACTTCATCTGCCCCTCTTAGCACTGTTGTGCTCCTGCCCTCTACGTTGGAGGTGCCCCCCATCCCTGGAAGCCTCCTGCTTGCTGTGCAGGCATGGGAAAAAGAGGAGGGGGGATGCTAATGTCAGGATGCCCCTCCCCTA
Organism: Pelodiscus sinensis; assembly: GCF_052426305.1. Taxonomy (NCBI): domain Eukaryota; kingdom Metazoa; phylum Chordata; order Testudines; family Trionychidae; genus Pelodiscus; species Pelodiscus sinensis. Next base: position 67,462,858 of record NC_143057.1, read on the forward strand.
TCCTGTACCCCATCTCCACAGAGCAGATGGGGGCAGGGATGGAGAGAGTTTGCTGGCTGCTTCTGTGAGTGGTACAGGGTCAGGGTAGGGGTGAGCCTGCCTTAGCCCCCTGCATTACCACCCAGAAGCCACCTGTGGTAAGAAGTACCCAGCTGGAACCCCCATTCTGAACCTTGGCCCCAGTCCTGAACTCCTCTTGTACCCCAAACCCCTGCCCTAGCCCTGAATTCCCCTGCACCCAAACTCTCACCGAGAGCCTGCACCCTGAACCACCTCCTGCACCTCAACTCCCTGCCGAGGCTCAGCTCAGAACCTTACATTTAATGAATCTGCATCCCCTCCCCCTGCACTCCAACCCTCTGCCCCCAGCGTAATAAAAGTGAGTGAGGATGGGCAGGGCCAGCTCTAGGTTCTTTGCCGCCTCAAGCAAAAACATTTTTGGCCACTCCCCCCTTTGTTAGTTGGCTTTTACACATGTTTGCATTTTGTGATTTTTTTGTTTTTGTTTTTGTTTTCATTTTTGTCCTTGCATTTTAGCCCTATAAACAGCGCAAATAATGTTAATTATTTTTTTCCATAAAGGCAAAGGCACTTCATGTAAACTCCTCTTCCCCTTTCACTCGCTGCTGCGTCACAACAGCCTTTTCCCTGCCCTGTCCAGCCCCTCCCTATAGAAAAGCACCTCTCACTCCCAACCCACAGGGGGAGCGGGGTGCAGGGACAGCGCAGAGTCAGAGGGGCACGGGGACCCGGGGAAGCAGGAGGACTGGGGTTTTGGGGTGCACAGAGTCAGAGGAGTGTGAGGAACAGTGTGGGGGGTACAAAAGTGGTGCAGGGAATGGGAGGCAAAGAGCCAGAGGGATGCAGAGATTGGGGGGAGCAGGGTGCAGGGGAGGAATGAAGAATGGGAAGTGGGGAACAGAAGAGGCAGAGGGACTGGGATCCAAGGGCAGTGCGGAGAATGGGGGGCACAGACCCAGAGGGGTACAGGGAAAAAGGGCTGTGGGGTGCAGAAAGGGTGCAGAGCCAGAGGGGCGTAGGGATTGGAGGGAGCAGGGTGCGGGGTACGAGGGCAGCACAGAGCCAGAGAGTCTCAGGGAACAGGGAGAGCAGGGGGACTGGAGTGCAGGGGAGCAGGATGCGGGGCACAGGGGCAGTGCAGGGAACGGGCGCAGCGAGCTGGGCAGTTGGCAGGGAGCGGTCTCTTGCGAAGGGAGCTGGGGCCGCAGCAGGACTGGAGCCGGCAAGGTGGGGCGGAGCCTGGTCATGCTGCGCTCCTCAGCCAGCTCCCGTGGACATGCAGCCAGAGCCGAGCTCCTGCGGCCCTTTCAAATCGGTGGGGCGGGGCAGGGCCAGGCATTGACGGGGGTGACTGCTTACCTGGAAATGCCGTTCCTGGAAATGTTCCACCCCAAGCACATACTTGATTTGCTGGTGCCTAGAGCTGGCCCTGAGGATGGGAGAGGGAGGGTGGATGGAATGAACAGGGGCAGGGGCTCAGAGAAGGGGCGGGAAGGAGACAGGGCAAGGTTGTTTGAGTTTGAAGTAGATCCTGGATTGAACTTAAATTCAAAAAGTGATCTCATGCTTAAAAAGGTTGAAGACCACTGCAGTAAATTCAGAAAGTCACAAAGACTATACCCGGGGTTAACAAATGCCTGTTAAATGTCTTCATTATCTCTTGAATGGCTTTTTCATAGGTTCAGTGTTCTGTTAATAGGCCTGGCAGGCTTTTTTAAGTTAACTAAATTGTCTCCACAGGAAGCAGAGCCATAGAAATGGGATAGGAAGAGACAGGTGTGAGGTGCTCCAAATTTTCCGGTGTCCTATGTTATTACATATTCTACATATGGGTAAGGATGGCCTGTGAGCCGCACACCACAACCATGCAGGATAGACATGCCCATTGTTTTTGAGGTTTGAGGCTTGGTTGGATAATCTCTCTCTTTATCTTTTATTGGCTCATTTTAGCCTGCAGCTGAAACTGGCTGTTTTCAGAAGCTCTTCCTCTAATGAAGAGATGTTTCAAAGTATACATGATACTCTATCCAAGCAAGGGCATCATAGTTAGTGAAGCCCCGAAGCACGCCAAATTCAAACTAAGTTCCACAGTATGCTACTATTAAAAGATAAACCCCACAATGAAAAAAAATTATTCTACTGCACTGAACTGTGTAATCGGTGAATTACAGTGGTATTTGTACATGAGCATAGTTTCAAGAAAAGCCACAAAAAAGACCTCCTTGTTTTAAAAAGTTAAATTTGACTTTCAGAATAAGATTAATGTACATGGTCTACCCAAATTAGTCCTGTCTCAGTCATGGACTTGTTCTTTCCCATGTAAAAGAAACAATATTGGTATTGGCAGATATGCAAACACACTTTCACATACGCAGGCTGCGGGTTCAGTTTGAATTTTTAATCCAAATTAGGACCTGCATTAATTGTGTTTCCCTAATTAAGATTAATGATGGTGGCTCACAGAGTCTAAACCAACACAATGGCATTAATGCAGATCATATTTTGGTGCAAATTTCTCCATACAATTCCAAATGCTATTTTTAGGGAGGGATGGGTGTGTGTGTGTGTGTGTGTGTGTGTGTGTGTGTGTGTGTGTGTGTGTGTGCAAGAATGCTGTAAACCATGGATTGTACATTTTACAGTTATCAAGCTTACAACCAGAACTCTGCTCCACGAAGCATATTATACCAGACTCATGTAATTGTCCTTAAAAAAAATTCACTGGTTTCCATTTAAGGAAGTCTATTTCTGTGAATGAGGGTCTATTAAACTGTTATAAATTACTGCGAACAAATCAATTAGAATGTACTTGGATGTAAGCTGGTCCTTACTGAAATGATTTAAACATAGAGCACATTCTGAGCATAAACACACCATCTGGAATTACTAACCATGAAACCCATAAAATTATCAATGTCTTACATGTCTTACTGTCAGGTCTTTGCAGAATAAGAATCTTCATATTCTAAAGCTTGGGTTTTAGGCCTCTTCAATTCTCCTGCACTGAACATTTTTCATTTTTTAAAAAAGTGCCACTTTTAATTGTGTTGTGGATGCAGTTAAAAAGAATTCCTCTGAGGGTGATGAAAGAAAAAGGAAAGAAATAAAAACAAGACTGCTATTACATTTTTCCTCCCACAGCTGCTTTGTCAGTTTTAGACAACTGGAGAAATTATCTGGCAGATTTTGTTCCATACTTGGTAACATGTGTCATGCTTGAAAATATACACCATTTGGGGTAAAATGATTACCTGGTTCCCATGGGTTTCCTTTTTTTCTTTTAACAATCACATGAACACAAAAGATTCCTTTATATTCCAAGACATACATGTTCCTCATACAAACAGAAGTGGAAAATTTAGCACAGTCTGTTAATAGAACTAGAATTTAATTTACCTATGAGTTCTATTTATGAACAGTATTATTTATACAGCTGTGAATTATATTAAAACACCATAATGATTATAAAAACAAAATTACAGACTAACCCAACTGAGCTAATTGTTATTTGAACAGCAAGTCTCAGCTATTTCTTGCTTTTGCACTGAATTCCTTTTAGGAAACTAATACTGAAAATAAATATCTGTTTTTAAATTGCTGCTTTTCAAAATTCATACTAATTGGCTTGTGACGTGTAGAAATTAAATCTAGTTAAAAATCTGGATTTCATTTGTTAATACATTCTCTGTTAAAAAAGCACCAAAATGCAGGATCTAAGGTCCATACAATGTAACTTATGCCATAGTGTTAAAAATGGTATTTTTAAAAGTACATGTGCCAATTTCATCATTATCTGCCTGAAGTATTAATATTTCCAAATAAATCTAACACCTACGCTTGATTTTTCATGCTGATGTTGCGACAAGGTGTGGTTATTGAAAACGTGGTGTGCTGATTATGCCACTGACACCTGCCTTCTTGCTCTCTGGGGTTCCCCCACCAACTTGTGCTGCTGAGCCAAAACTTCTGGTCTCTCCCCAGACAAGGCACAGAGTTGGAGTTACCATCCTCCTTAAGAGCAATGCAGTCACTGAACCACTTCAGCTCTAGGAGAATTCACTTCCAGGGCTCTGCACCCAGGAAACCTACCCCAAAGGGGATCAAAAAACCCCAATTAAATCTGTCTTTGTGTAAAAGTTTTATGTGGTAAAAGTTCATTTAGGTAAGCTCCCTTAACAACAAAAGAAAAAATTCACAATGGTTGCACCCCCCCCCCCCCCCCCCACACACACACACACACCCGCCCCAGGTAAGAGTGATTTACTGGGACTGAGAGTAAACAAAATTGGTTTTATTAAGTACAAACAGTAGACTGTAAGTGGTTGCAAGTGAAAATAGAAAGACCAAAGTAAGTTTCAAATTTAAAATGAAAAGAAAATGAATAGCTAATTCTAATTCACGAAAACTTATTGTAAACAGACAAGCTGTTCTTGTCTTAGCCATAATCTTCAGGTCAGAGACTCTTTTATTCTGACATGGGTCCTCTGTTCTTTTTTTGGATGTGCCACATCAGCCAAAGACAAAAACCTGATAACTTCTCATTGCTTAAATAGTCCTTCCTGTGGGGCAGCAATCCTCTGTTCTCCATTTCCCTTTCATAGACAACTACCTGGTCAAAATGAAATTCCAGTACCAAGTGATATGGCTACACGTTTTACTAGTCAAAACACTTTTGGACATACAGGACAAAGCAGGCTCTTTACAAGTCATTAATTTGATCACCCATACGTTAAGGCTGGGCGTGGAAGAGGCATACACTACTAATGGCTCTCATTAGCATATTTAAAACTATAAACAGTGCCATAATTCATATTTTTCACTTTACACGCAAAAATGATACATGCAAGAAAATAGAATACACAGATCCAGCAGACTGTAACATAAACATTGATAGGTTACATGAGGTGTTTTGTCCAAATCACTTTCAAGTTATGCATATTTATATATATAACATATATGCCAAATTTCATAACTTATGGAGAAGACTGTTGCAGATATAACAAGAAGTCTTCTTCACTGCTTATGTAGCCCTTTTGCCAGGTAACGCCAACAACAGCCAGTGTTGTGTTCAATATCTAGGGGTTCCTTTGCATCCATCCAACAAAGAATAGGCTTGAGCCCCCACCCAGTAAGCTGGAAAATTCACAGAATGCCCCTGGAAAGCAATGCTTCCCTACTCACAAGCACAGAGTTTGGGTATGTCTAGATTATATGGCTCCATCAATGGAGCCAAGTAGATGAGTTTACTAGACATAGGAAATGAAGTGGTGACTTAAATAATCGTTGTGAAATTAGGTTTACCGGAGCGGTTGACAAAGGCTTCCCTTGTCAACCATGGCACATCCAGACTGCCCCGCTGTGCCGCCAAACAGTTGATCGGCACAGTGCGGCGGCCATTTTGATGTAAATGAAGCGGCAATTATTTAAATCACTGCTTCCTTTTCCTATATCTAGTAAACTCATCTACATGGCTCCATCGACAGAGCTATGTAGTTTAGAAAAGCGACGAGGAGTCCTGTGGCACCTTATACACTAACCGAAGTGTTGACGCATAAGCTTTCTTGGGCAAAGACCCACTTCGTCAGATGCATGTAGTGCAAATTTCCAGAGGCAGGTATAAATATGCAGGCCAGAATCAGGCTAGAGATGACGAGGTGGAATCAAACAGGGAGGATTAGGCCCACTTCTAGTAGCTGATCTGGAGGTGTGACTACCAAGAGAGGAGAAGCTGCTTTTGTAGTTAGCTAGCCACTTACAGTCTTCGTTTAATCCTGAGTTGATTGTGTCAAACTTGAAGATGAAATGTAGCTCAGCAGTTTCTCTTTGAATTCTGGTCCTGAAGTTTTTTTGCTACAGGATGGCTACCTTTAGATCTGAAATTGTATGTCCAGAGAGATTGAAGTGTTCCCCTACAGGTTTTTGTATGTTGCCATTCCTAATATCTGATTTGTGTCCATTTATTCTTTTAAGTAGGGACTGTCCAGTTTGGCCGATGTATATAGCAGAGGGGCATTGTTGGCACATGATGGCATATATTACGTTAGTAGATGAGCAGGTGAATGAACCAGTGATGGTATGGCTGATCTGGTTAGGTCCTGTGATGGTGTTGCTGGTGTATATATGTGGGCAGAATTGGCACCAAGGTTTGTTGCATGGATTGGTTCCTGAATTAGAGTTATTATGGTGTGGTGTATAGTTGCTGGTGGGAATATGCTTCAGGTTGGAGGGTTGTCTATGGGCGACAACTGGCCTGCCTCCCAAGGCCTGTGAAAGTGAGGGATCATTGTCCAGGATGGTTTGTAGATCACTAATGCTGCATTGGAGAGGTTTTAGCTGAGGACTGTAGGTGATGGCCAGTGGTGTTCTGTTGGTTTCTTTCTTGGGCTTGTCCTGTAGCAGGAGGCTTCTGGGTACATGTCTGGCTCTGTCAATTTGTCTCCTCACTTCTTTGTGTGGGTATCGTAGTTTACAGAATGTTTGTTGAAGGTCTTGTAGGTGTAGGTCTCTGTCTGAGGAGTTGGAGAATATGCGGTTGTACCTCAGTGCTTGGCTGTAAACAATGGATCGTGTGGTGTGTCCAGGATGGAAGCTGCAGGCATGCAGATAAGCATAGTGGTCAGTAGGCTTTCGGTATAGGATGATGTTTATGTGACCGTCACTTATTTGCACCATGGAAATGGACCTCCCGTGTAGACTGGTCCATGCTGAGGTTGATGGTGGGATGGAAGCTGTTGAAATCATGGAGAAATTCTTCCAGTCTCCTTCCCATGGGTCCAGATGATGAAGATGTCACCGATGTAGTCTAGGTAGAGAAGGGGCGTAAGTGGATGGGAGTTGAGGAAGTGTTGTTCCAGGTCAGCCATAAAAATGTTGGCGTATTGTGGGGCCATGTGGGAGCCCATAGCAGTGCCACTGGTCTGGAGGTATATAGTGTCACCAAATCTGAAATAGTTGTGTGTGAGGATAGTCACAGAGCTCAGACACCAGTTGTGCTGTGGCATCATCAGGGATACTGTTCCTGACAGCTTATATTCCATCTACATGTAGGATGTTAGTGTAGAGAGCCTCTACATCCATGGTAGCTAGGATGGGTTTTATGGAAGATCACCAATGCATTGTAGTTTTCTCAGGAAATCAGTAGTGTCACAGAGGTAACTGGGAGTGCTGGTGGCGTAGGGTCTGAGTAAAGAGTCCACATATCCAGACAGTCCTTCAGTGAGAGTGCCAATGCCCGAGATGATGGGACGTCCGGGATTTTCAGGTTTGTGGATCTTGGGTAATAGATAGAACAGCCCTGGTTGGGGCTCTAAGGGTGTGTTGATTTGTTCCTGTGCTTGTGTGGGGCGTGTCCTGAGCAGATGGTGCAGTTTCTTAGTGTATTCCTTAGTGGGATCTGAGGAAAGTGGTCTGTAGAATTTGGTATTGGAGAGTTGTCTGGCAGCCTCCTTTAGGTAGTCAGGCCTGTTCATGATGACAACAGCACCTCCTTTGTCAGCCTCTTTGATTATAATGTCAGAGTTGTTCTGGAGGCTGTGGATGGCAATGCGTTTTGCATGACTGAGGTTACAAGGCAAGTGATGCTGTTTTTCCACAATTTCTGCCTGTGCATGTTGGCGGAAGCAGGGGCGGCCCGTGAGCCTAGGCGAGCTAGGCAGCTGCCTAGGGCACTGCTGGCCTGGGCACCCGATGATGACATCACGGAGCACTGGGATGCCCTGTGATGATGTCATGGCCATTGATGGCCGTGCAGGCAGGGGCGCCAATTGCGCCACCCCGCTTAGGGCGCCAGCTGCTGCAGCCGGCCTCGGGCCGCTTCTGGGTAGAAGCATTCTATGTAGAGGTCCAGACTGTCATTTTGACCCTCAGGAGGACTCCATGTGGAGTTCTTCTTCTTGTGCTGTTGGTGGGAAGGTATCTGTGTGTCAGTGCACTGTTCAATGTCGTGTTGGAAGTATTCCTTGAGATGGAGACGGTGAAAGTAGGCTTCCAGATCACCACAGAACTGTATCATGTTAGTGGGGGTTGTGGGGCAAAAAGAGAGTCCCTGAGATAGAACAGACTCTTCTGCCCGGCTGAGTGTGCAGTTGGAAAAATTGACGATATTTCTGAGTGAGTTAGGGGTACCACTGTTGTGGCCCCATGTGGCAGGTAGGATTTTAGACAGCTTACAGTCCTTTTTCCTCTGTAGAGAAGTGAAGTGTGTAATGTAGATCTCCTGTCTTATTTTAGTAAAGTCCATTTATGGGGAAGTCCATAGACAACCCACCAACCTGAAGCATATTCTCACCGGCAACTATGGGTAGAGATATTTTATTTCATGTGCTTTACCACTAATGAGAAATACAGCCATTCCATACTCATGATACATAAACTTTATATCACATCAGCAACATCATGAATATGACAGATACAGATAGATCTGGATAGATGTATTTAAAGAGTGACTCAACTGATAAGGAATTATTTTATATAAATTACAGGCTGTACAGATAGCAAACCTATAGTTAAAGCTGCCTGACATTGTTCTTTATAAGATCCTGTTTTCAGTTCCTTATAACTTTTTCAAAAGTAAACTATTTGAGCTGAAAATTTTCATAGTGGTTGTTTGTGTCTGACAGACTTTTAAAGAGAGATAAAGTGGTTCCGCTGTTTCCAAGAACCCAAATACATTGTTTTGGCCATGTGAAAAAAATAATTATAATTGTTTCATTGAATAGCTCTACCACCCAAAAGTTTTGAAGAATCTGAAATTAGGCACAGGAGTGGTCACCCCGTTGTCAGAAATGTTCCTTTTGCTGTTTCCGTGAACACACACATTTGATCCAGTTATAAGCCTCTGAAAAACTGGAGACTTCATGGGTTAGACACAGGCTACCTTACTCCAGGTATTACCTAACTCCATAAAGGTTGATTTTGCAACCTTCATCTTTTGGGATGTGTTGAGAGAAAGAGAGAGAGATTGAATTACTTGATGCACCATTGAAATGCAACAACTTCTGAAGTGAACTTGCATCTAACCTTTGTGTCATGTTTGCCAGCTGCATTCTACAGCTATTCATCATTTTCACAGTTCGAGTGAACCTTAATTCCTTTGTTTTAACACTCTAAAATGTGAAGTAGAACAGCTGGTCAGACTGTTCTCTATGTTTACACAGAGGTCAAAAGAAATGTGAACATTTTCAAATATTGTTAATATGCCTAAAAGGTAAGACAATTTCTGCTCTAGTTAAGTGCAGTATTGGCTTCTCACTCTTTCCCAACATTCTATTCCTTCTCCAAAATGTGTTCAATATTCTTTCTTATGACCTCTGACCTTGGTGCTCAAGTATCTCCCTTACCTTTTCCCCCCTCATTTTTTCCCTTTCCCTCTTAGTGCCATCAATTCAACCTCTAGTTCCGTCTGTTCTCAGCAACTCATGTATCCAACAATCTATCCATACTCTCCCTTGATCCATTCTCTTCTTCCCCCAGTTCGACACAAGCACACTTCAATCAAATCTCTGCTAGCAATCCATCCTGCGCTTTCCGCCTGGTTTCCCAATCAGTTTTCTGGTCCCTGAATATTTCTCTGCCTAAGTCAATCTCCTGTATCCTACTACCCTAAATAAATTCTCTTCACAGACCCCCTAATCAATTCTCTACTCCATCGTCAGTTCAGCCTTCAGTGTATCCTCCAGTTCAGTCAGTCCCATTAGCTCACCCTCTCCTCAGATAAACATTTGCATAATTATTGTTAGTGATAAAAAAATCCAAATAACATTTGGCAACATTTTCCAAATGGTTGAAAAAAACCCCACTCCCTATTCAAGCTAGAGAAAATGCAGTGCAACACCACACAGTATTTTAAATTCATTTAGCAGCTATCAAAGCACTAAATAAATAATAAAGAAGGCATTCGATAAATTCTCAGATACTTTGACATGGGGGCAATACATCATCTGGCCTCAGGTATATGCTGACAGGGACTTGTGGGTCCTGCAATCCTGGGAGTCATTTGCTGCTCTCTAGGCCTATAAAACAAGAGGTATCTTATTCCAAAGGACAGTGATAATAACTCACTTGCTGTTTGTTATAGTTCTCGAGGTACCAAGGACTGTGAATCACTTTGTTACTTCCTGCTTTTAGATAGAGGAAATTTGGTCTATGGTAGTTGGGTTCCTTACATCACCATCCTGCTAGCTAGCCACACACTCTCCTCAGGGCTATGCCAGACTTTTGCATACCTTGCAGGTTAATAAAAGGTGAGCCCCACTCCACAGGTCCCTTTGAAGTGTTCCTCTGTGATATTCAGCCCCAGGCTACATACAGAAATCCAAGATCCTCTGCCTGCATAGATGTAGTGCACATGAGTTTACCAGTTTTTCCTTAATTCACTGCTCCTATGTAACACACGGCACTTACATTGAAACAGAAGTTCATTCAAGAAAGATAAGAGTTTCCACTAGAAACAACAGAGAGTGATGGAAACAGATTTTTTGTAATACAAAACAAAATCCTAAAATAAACTAGACCCTACACTTTTACTTTCCAATCTAAGGGTACGTCTACACTTGCTCCCTAGTTCAAGCTAGGGATGCAAATGTAGCTGATTGAAATTGCTAATGAAGCGGGGATTTTTTGAGGAGTAACATTAGTTCGAACCAAGGGGTTTGATTCGAACTAACGCGTCACAGAGCACACTTTCTGGTTCGAATCAGCTGTTGAGAGGAATAATGTGTGGGTGAGATTATGCTAATGAAGTGCAGGATATTTAAATCCCCGCTTCATTAGCAATTTCAGTTGACTACATTTGCATCCCTAGCTCGAACTAGGAAGCAAGTATAGACTTACCCTAATTTATTAGATTCTCTACCCAATCTCCAGCCCTGATTCAGTCTGTTGCAGCCTGGATTCTGAGGAACTAGGACCAAACCTTTATGAAACACCCCTGATCAGCAAGGTGTCTCCTTGGTGAATGGATTCAGAGTGTCTTCACCCTGTGATGCACTGAGTCATTCTTTGTCTTTATTCACAATCCCTTCACTGTCATATTATTCCTTCTTACATCCAAGTGTTTCCAATGTTTCACGTTTATCCTTGATGTTTTTCCATTGACTTTTCTAGATTGTTAAAAGATAGACAATTGAGCAATACATTACATAATTAGCTAGCCAGTGAAGGGTGACAGCTCCCTCCCATTTGAATGGGTCATCACCAAGACATATGATTCCCTGGTGACTCACTTTCACTTCAAGACCATAAGGCATAGTTTTCAATATAGTTACATTATTCCTCAGATATTACCCATACAGACATCTCACAATGACGATGAGTACTGATCAGTTACAAACTTTCAGTAGAGCCCTACACACTACCCTTCATGGACAAATATCATTAGGTGTAATGAGTTTATTTGGTCCAGCAAACCCCTTTGCCACTGGCACTAGGGACTCTCTGTGTCACACTGTTTTGTTTATTGTTTAGGCTAAAGAAAGATCATCCATCTTGTAACATTATTTGTCCATTTATATTCGGACAACAGCAGACAAGAGGTCTGACTAATAGAAATACCTTTTAAAGAGATCCTTTCTAAAAAAAAATTGTGGCAGATTTGATAATTTGGGCAGCTATAAAAAGTACAGTACAAATATCTGTCCATGAAGGCAAAGGTCACCATTAAATTGTACAGATTTTTTTCTTATGGCCAGTGGCCATTACTGTACTGTATTCAGTGTTCCCTTTGCTTTTATACACTGAGTTTAGGGAATACCTGAGGTAGCAGTTGTCAATCTGTGATCTAGCAATCACTGGAGGCCCAGAAAACTGGCTGGTCACATATTGCTGGTTCTTCGCTTTACTATCAGCAGCCAAATCACATTAAAGGAGTTAAAAATTAATTCTTAATACAGTATTGCTTTCCATATAAGCAAGTGTTGTGATTCCCACAGAGATGGTCACTAATGGGATAGGAGGTGATCTGCACAATTGTGAATAGAAGGAGAGAGAGGTCAATAACACTACCTCTCTATTAAAATATGCCTATAACTTACATTTGAAAAATCCTGACATAGGAATACTGCAAATACTAGATGATGATGTCTAGTTAAAAGGTGAATGAGATATTTTAAGGGCAACCATAATACAAACTATATTCATTTTTTATTTTTGGAATATATGTTCCCCACTATTCTTAGGCAAGCAATCTTATGGTGTATAGCGATGAAATCCATGGAGCTATGACAATTAATACCAGCTGAGGTAATATCAGCCTTATGTGATCTGTTATAATCTATGATTTGTTTAAAAAAAAAACCTCTTGATTAAAGCAAAGTTAAAATGAAATATTAACATGATACATTACTTAGAGCAGAGGTGGGAAACCTAGGACCCTGGGGTTGAATCCATCCCCTGGCTTGCCTGGCTCTGACCCCTGAGGCTCAGGGCTCCCCCTCAGCATTGGGGAGCCTAGACTGGAGCACACAAAATCTACCAGCTTGAGTCCCCCAGGCTCTGGTGTGCAAGGGACATGTGGGGAGTGTTTTTCTCCTTCTCAGTAAGGGGCCACTTCAGGGAGAGGTTTTTTGGTTGGTTTGTGTGTTTGTTTTTGTTTTGTATCTTGTTTTCTTCTCACTTATGTGAAGCTTGTGACTGATTTTTTGTGGGTTAGTAACCCCCCGATCCAAAAATGGTTCCCCACCCCTGACTTTGCGTATCTTATCACAAATCTATTTTGATATAGCTTATTTTGAAATTTGGCGAATCTACACAGCACCACATTTTGAAATAACACACTATTTCGAGCCATTCCTTATCCCTCATGAAAAAAGACTTACCAGGATGACAAAATAGCGAGCCCGTTATTTCAAAAAATATTTCAAAATAACGGGTGACTTGTGTAGATGTGGGGTAGCTATTTTGGAATACCAGATGCAGTGTAGACGTACCCCTACAGTCTGGGGAGCCCTTCTCTTCTTAAAAGCACCAAATACCAGCCATCTTTCTAGTGTTTCTCTTGTGTAAATATCTGGTGTGAAAGCTTTTTCATTACAAGAACCATCCATATTTTGCAGTTTGCTTAAAATATCTTTTTGTAAAGAATATACAGACATCACAACAGAAGTTCTCTACATCATGCATTGAAATCTACAGATGTGTACATATAGATTTACATAAGAAGATTCCATTTATAAGCAGTTAATTAGGAGTCAGTGAGCTGTAAACTAGCAAGAGGACTAGCTTTGCAACATCAGCTTGAAAAAAGTATTTTTGAAGTAGTCAAGAATATTTTGTTTTCTTCGTATATTTGAAAAATCAAATCCCACTTGAAGCTATTTTCCCAGTAAAGCCCTTAGTGACTTCTGTATTCATCTGGAGTTCTAAAGGGAGCCAGGCAGTCAATCAAAGGTATGAAAGAAAAAAGAGTGATTTTTAAAGTAGATTTAAAACAATTGACCTAGACAAAACTATATACTCTAGACTACAGTATTATTGTGTATGCTTCTTGTAGATACTAGCACTTTTAAAAGAACCATTTATACAAGTATTTACAAAATAATGATAGGATGCCAATCATTCTGAATGTTATTTAGTTTTAGGAGTCCCAGAACAAAAGTAAAGGTCAATTTTGGCACATCATCTGAAAGCCATAGAGGTTTTACATTCAATTTTGTTTCTAAAGTTATTAATTACTATTCATTTTAAAGCATAAAAGATCACTCTATTCATTTCCAGAAATTGAAAATGTATTCAAATTAACCTTGCAACTGTTATCTATATCTATTTATCTAGCAAAAAAAAGCCCAATTCTCTGAGGCTACCTGATTTTCATGTTGGTGGGTAGATTTATATTGCTGACCCAAAACCCATTTGACACATAGTTCAACACTACACTATCATGGCACCATATATAGGGCATCTGAAGCCATTTTAGAACTTCTTTTCTCCATCTGTTCCTGCTATGCACCCCCGTACATTTCTAATTTCACTTCTGAGCTGGCTATTGGAATATTCAGGTAAACATATTTCTGATACAGACAGGTTGGGAACTTATTGAGAAAGGACATTACTGGTATTATGGATTTCTTCAATATCAGCGAGTATCCATATATACATGTTTCTTTCAGCAGCGGAAATCCCAGAAGTATGATTTCATCTTAATAATTTGTACTGTGGTAGTATGTGTACATACAGTAGGACCTGATTCTGTTGTGAGACCAGAATCAAGAACTTCATGTAATGAATGCTCCCTGACAATAGTAGTTCTAATTGTAATATAGGAAATGCCTGTTGGACTACACTAGTCAGAATCTAAGATCGATGATTAGTTGCAGTATAACTCAAGGTCTCTGTCTTATCTTACCAAAATTATTCCCACATGTATGCCATATCCTATGCTTGTTTCAATACTCTGCTTCCCCGCTTGCTCTTTTTCAACTCATCCAAAAAAGCTGCTGTCAAAGTTTTATTCTTCTTCTGCCACTGACTGAATTAATCCCTCCTTTAAATCCATTCTCTGGTTTCCATTAGCCTGTTTGCATTACAATTTTAGGTCCTTGGTCTCACTTTCAAGGCCCATAACAACTCTGCTTCTTCCCATTTCAGTTCTCATCTTCTCCTATAATTCTTTAAGATGACAGCCCCTTTTCCAAGCTACCTGGCTTAATGCCTCTTTTGTTTTCTTCTCTCATCCTGTTCTCCAAACTTTTTTCCATGCAGCCCTTATGTTTGTAAGGTGAAACTCTCTTCATCTCCTTCTTCATTCAGAAATGCTGCGCTCTTTAACTCTATTTCTTCCTATAATTTCCTTTGAGTAGGGAAAGTACTTGGTACATTCTCAGTGGCATTGTGCACTCCCATGGCACTTAACAATTAATAATGTAGGTGTGTATAACATTTGATGTGCCTTGTATGTCAATACACCCTTCGGGCTAACAGCTATATTTTCAGCTGGTATGACCATTTCACTGAATCTAATGGGCTTCACACCAGGCACTACAACTCTGGGGAAACCTACAGAGTAGTGCTTTAAAAGTTCAGACCAACAGTCAGTATAACACTTGAAATTGATTTACCCATTGAGAATATTGAACTTCATTGCTATGGTGATTAAAGCTTAATTTACATTTTTAAAAGCATTTAAAACATTTTTAAGTGTGACTTCAAGCTGATTGTCCAGCTCTTCTAAGTTTACTTTAATAGGAATGGAATTTTTCTGCTGTGTTGCAAGTGATTATGTAGACAAAGGAATCGTTAAAATGCTTTTTGCTGTGATAAAATTGATTGAGCAAGTACAGAGGTTCTAACTCTCCCCTGTTACGCTCTGAAATTGTTTTTTTCATTCTTTTTGAAACCAAAGGGAATTCCTCTTGAAATGAACAAATATTTCACATGGTTAAGTATTCATAAAATGAACAAGAGGGAGAAAGTACAGTATCCAATATTTGGATGAAAACTATAGAACAAAAAGGATAAGTAAATAAGAGAGAGAGAGAGGTTTTTCTTTGGTTTTGGCAGCCTGGATGAATATTCACCTGTTGCTCTTGTAATTATGGGAGTTAGTCAAGTTGCTGTTTATTTTATTCACAGGCATTTGAATAAAAATGGTCATGCATATTCTTTCACATGAGAGGCATTCAGGGATGGAGTTTTTTTGATGTAAAAATGTAAACAAAAAGTAATCTAATCTGTTTATCTAACACAGTCATTTTGAATATGTTTGCCAAATATATATAAATATATATATATCCTTCTCCCATTACAGACAATGGGAGGTCAGGCATTGATTTCAAGGGGATAAAAACTGGGATCTAAATGATCTTGTTTGAACTCAAGTGTGCATTGTAGAAAATTTTCCAGGCAAGATAAACTACACTCTCTTTCTCTTTCTAATTAGACAGGTTAAAAGTAGAATAGCAGGGAAAAAACCCAACAAAATTAAAAAAACAGAAAACAGCATTTCTGCAGGGAGCTGTAAGTGAAAAATAATTTTACATTTTGCATAGAAATTCTGTACATAGCTACAATTTATTTTCCATTAGCTTTATATTTATGAAGTAATAAAAATATAATAAATATGTTTATCCACATTTTCTCCTGCATTCTTGCATATTTAGGAAAAACTACAATTAGTATGGGATACCAACTAGCAGTTTTTAATTGTTTAATTCTCAAGTGGAGGACTATTATATGCAGTATAAGAAGAAAATACATTATTACTATAGAGTATGATTACATTACATTGCTATATAACTAATTAAGTTTACTGTTAAAGTTAGAGGCTGTCACAATTGTTATTCAACTTGCTAGAGCAATGATCTAGAAAACCTGATATTCCTTCCATCTTGAGAAGAACAGTACAACTCAGAGTTTATCTTTTCTGATACTTTTTAATAATCAGTGCTCCATATACTCTTTGACAGTTTCTCCTCCTTAGAGCTATATGCATTGATCACAATACTCACATTTTATTACTTTTGCCTTTGCTGAAATTGACAAGAGCCAAGACATCTGATTTCTATGAATAACTTTGTGATGGAAAAACTATCAAGATTCACACGCCACAGCTCTTTGCTCTACCCCTGAAACAGGTTGCACTTTGGGGCAGCTAAAAAAAGAATCAATCCCATCTCTAGTAATTATTTTCTATTCATACAGTTGGTCTGAGCTGATTACAGTGCCTCACTGTACAAAATAAGTATGTTCAGCACCCCACTGACTCACTCAGTTCCAGGATGCTACATGAGTGCATATTGTGAAGACACAATGGTTTTTTATTCTCAAAATTCTCTTAATATAAAACTTACTTTTCATAATTTTTTTGTTGTTGTTTTCATTTAATTGGTACTTTCTTCACTTCCTTTCCCATATTGGTTCCCATGAGTTTGTTTGGCTAGAGACTGGTAGAAAGAGACAGCTGTAAAATGCTAACCCTGAAACTCAAAGAGCAGGTGGCTGGGACTAAGGGACTTATTCTTGGGGGGTTTAAATAGTGGAGGATGGTGGGAAAAAGGAAGCGAATATTAGCAGCTGTGTCCCACACCAAAAAAAGAACAACTGCTAGGCGTTTGTGCCATAACACCTGTTGAAGGCTGGCAAACTAATGTCTACTGTGCTCTCTTTATTATTTATTATACAGAAGAAAAAAACAACTGCTGATGGAAAAGAGAAAAAAAGAACATGTTTCTCCAGAGGGCAAACCTCTGACTCCTAAAATGATGTTTCTTTACATTCTGATTTTTCTTTAAAGACCAGCTTCATCTCCTCTTAAATTACTATTACTCAGTTTATTATGGCACGATTTAACGCTGCATATCATCCTAAGGACTCCCATTCTTTGATGTCTGTTTTGAATTACAGCAGATGAAATGACAGTTTTAAAAGGGAAGGAAAATATAAAAATAGTTTCTCTGATACCCTCTTAGCCCTATGTAAAGACATATGATATGAATGAGGTTGGTGCTGTTAATGAATTTGAATTATTGTGAATGTTTGGATTTCATATGAGTTTGTGTTGAGTGTTGGGTCACTTCATAATTCCTTTCCCAAATCTCTATCTCTTATTTAATAGCTTTTATAGAATTTGATATGATTGAATACTGGAATTTGAAGGATTTGAATTGACCAACAGCTTGAATTGCTTTTTATGCAGGTGTAGGAGAGGCAGAAAGCTCTTAAAGAAAAGTAGGAGAAATAATCAGCCCATGATAACCAAGTAAGTGATTATATGTCATATATGTGTTCGAGTTCTAAGATCAAGAGTTTATTAAGCTGTTTTCACTCATTATTTGCGTTTCAGAAAGACCCTCATTCTTTTGCAGTGGCAGTGAGACCAATTCCAGAGGTCATTTGGAACCCCTCAATTAAAGTGAGAAGCAGGTGAGATTGAGTACAGTTCTGAGATAATAGTTTTATAGATAATACAGTACTATCGGAGCAGTCCCATTGAAATGAATGAGTCTAGGAGTAGGATCAGGAAGGATATCAGAATCCTCCCATTGAAAATGCAGTGGGGATAATGAGAGATGTAACAGTAATTCTGTATGCCATCTTACATCTAAAATAGCAATGTTGTTTAATTCAAACATTTCACATGAAAAACACCAACAGTTTACAGTAGAATTGTTCATGTCTCAGGATGTGGAAGAAAACTTTTCTTTTCTTACAAATATAACACTTTTACTCATATATTTCAATGAGCTCCATAATAAACTATAT
Organism: Pelodiscus sinensis; assembly: GCF_052426305.1. Classification (NCBI taxonomy): domain Eukaryota; kingdom Metazoa; phylum Chordata; order Testudines; family Trionychidae; genus Pelodiscus; species Pelodiscus sinensis. The sequence continues at coordinate 67,481,071 of NC_143057.1, forward strand.
CTAAGGGTATGGCTACACTACAGCACTAATTCGAACTAACTTAATTCAAATTAGTTAATTCGAACTAAGCTAATTCGAATTAGTGCATCCAGACCTAAAAACTAATTCGAATTAGTGTTTTGCTAATTCGAACTAGCATGTCCACATTGAGTGAACCCTGAACCCAAGTTGAGGCTGGCCGGAACCAGGACTTAGAGGGTACGTCTAGACTACCGGGTTTTGTCGACAGAAGTTTTGTCGACAGATACTGTCGACAAAACTTCTGTCGACATAGAGCGTCCAGACACATTGAGTTCTGTCGACAAAGCAAGCTGCTTTGTCGACAGAACCCTGTAGTCTAGACGCAACCTTACAGGCAATAACACCTTCTGTCGACAGAACTCTGTCGACAGAAGGTGTTATGCCTCATAAAATGAGGTATACCAGCGTCGACAAAACTGCTGAGTTCAGTAGTCCAGACACACCCAGAGTGTGGAGCTAGCTGAGGGCTGTTCCTAAAGTGACCCGAACCCTACCCCAGACAGACAGTTCTCAGGGTTCCCCGCTTGCTTGTCTACCTCAATGAGGGACAGCTAAGCAGTCCTGACTTGGAGTGCCCTGCATGCCCACACTCGGCACATCACAGCACTCGGCCATCAGCCCGGCTGCACTTGCCGCACGCTGCCATCCGGAGGGGGGGTCAATCGGGGAGCTGCAGGAGAGCTTCCACCCCGAGGAGCCCGCAGAGCCACCCCAGTCTTCCCCATCGGGGGTCGGGGGCTTTTGCCGCATTCCTTCCTCACCTCCTTCCACTTACCCCTCCCTAGCCCTCCTTCCTGATGTAAAAAATAAAGGACACGGGTGGTCAAAAATAGAAACTCTCTTTATTTAACAAAACTGGGAGTGGGAGGGGATGAATCTCTGGGGAGTATGGGAAAAGGAGGTGGGAGAGGGGAAGAGAGAGGGTGGGAGAGGGGAGGGGGAAACCTGGGAGGAGGGAGCTGGAAGGGGAAAGCCACGGGAAGAAGGAGGAGGGGAAGTATAAAACTATGGTACGCCATATCTTCAGTACTGTGTACAGATGTGGTCTCCTCACCTCAAAAAAGATGTTTTGGCCTTGGAAAGGGTTCAGAAAAGGGCAACTAAAATGATTAGGGGTTTGGAACAGGTCCCATATGAAGAGAGGCTAAAGAGACTGGGATTTTTCAGCTTAGAAAAGAGGAGACTGAGGGGGGATATGATAGAGGTCAATAAAATCATGAGTGGTGTGGACAGGGTGAATAAAGAAAAGTTCTTCATTAGTGCCCATAATAGAAGGACTAGAGGACTCTAGATGAAATGAATGGGTAGCAGGCTTCAAACTAATAAAAGAAAGTTCTTCTTCACAAAGCAAATAGTCAACCTGTGGAACTCCTTGCCACAGGAGGCTGTGAAGGCTAGAACTATAAAAGAGTTTAAAGAGAAGCTAGATAAAATCATGGAAGTTGGGTCCATGGAGAGCCAGATGGTAGGAATGGTGTCCCTGGCCTCTGTGGAAAGCTGGAGATGGATGGCACGAGACAAATCACTTGGTCATTGTCTTTTGTCCATCCCTTCCGGGGTACCTGGTGTTGGCCACTGTCGGCAGACAGGCTACTGGGCTAGATGGACCTTTAGTCTAACCTAGTATGGACATTCTTATGTTCTAAGCTCAGGGCTCATGGTCGGGGGTCTCACTGGACCAATTTGATTTTCGTGCAAACCTGCTCCTGGGTTCACATGTAGCCTTTGGTGGCCAGGCTGGCAGCTATCCTGTGCTAGATGGACACTTTCCTGTGCCTAGTGCGGAGATTGTGGATGTTGGAGGCCTCCCCCCAAATCTGGATAAGGTCCACGATCTCCGCACTAGACCAGGCGGGTGCCTGCCTCTTGTGGCCCCGGGCAGGCTCCTGGGAGCCGCCAGCCTGGTCCTGGGAAGAGGGGGAGGGCTGGGTGGCAGCAGGTGGCTGGCTCATGCCATGCCAGGTGCTGGGTCTGCTGGCTGGGTGCTGGCAGGCTTGCACCTGGCATGGGCACTCTAGCCAGACTATGCCCCTTTAAGGGCTCCGGGGCCGGAAGCGGGGCAGAAGAGTTTCCCTGGTTGTACCCAGAGTGGCCACCAGGGCAAGCTGGGGAGGGCTAGCCTCCACTAGTTCGAATTAAGTGGCTACACAGCCCTTAATTCGAACTGCTTAATTCAAACTAGGCATTAGTCCTTGTAGAATGAGGTTTACCTAGTTCGAATTAATTGCTCCACTAGTTCGAATTAAGTTCAAACTAGCGGTTTGCATGTGTAGCGCCTATTAAAGTTAATTCGAACTAATGGCTGTTAGTTCAAATTAACTTTGTAGTGAGACATACCCTAAGAGATTTGTTAGAGTGTTACAAGTGTCAAATGATAAAATAATAAAATGTTTAATGGAAAGAGAGGGTTTAAGTTTTATTGTTATTCTTGTGATTACATGTCTATATAGGTCTCAGGTTTTGTTAAAGACTGATGGTGCAATATTAGGGTATGTCTACACTACCCCGCTAGTTCGAACTAGCGGGGTAATGTAGGCATACCGCACTTGCAAATGAAGCCCGGGATTTGAATTTCCCGGGCTTCATTTGCATAAGCGGGGCTCCGCCATTTTTAAATCCCCGCTCGTTCGAACCCTGTGCCGTGCGGCTACATGCGGCACGAACTAGGTAGTTCGAACTAGGCTTCCTAGTTCGAACTACCGTTACTCCTCATTCCACGAGTGCGGTATGCCTACATTACCCTACTAGTTCGAACTAGGAGGATAGTGCAGACATGCCCTCAGAGATTCGCCTTTTTCCTATTTATGAAGTCTTCCATAAACAAGCTGTTAATATATTTTGTAACACATAAAATTAATATATGCCATAAAGGTTATGTACAAATGTTAATGACAGTGAGCAGGATTTTTATTGTGCAGTTCATCTTGAGAGTGTTCCTACCACAATAGCTTTAATTTCCATCCTGTGCCTCAGACTCAGAAGATAGGACTGCTTATAAAAAGGAGCTAAAAGATCAGATATCATTCTAAAATAAAAAAATAAAATGTATGATGTTAAAATCCAATCTGAGAGATTAAAAATTCCATTGGCTTTCATTTCAAGGGCATGATCTAGTTTGTGATCTCTTCTTTCTGATCCTAAGAGAAGATGCTGTGGTGCAATCTTATAACATCCATCATCCTCCCAAAGCCCCACACTCAACTTTGCCCATGCATGTAGATGGAACCAGAACTATAAAATAGCTTCTTCTGTTTTAATATTTGAACTCAATCATCTCATTTGTGGCTGTCACTTCTGTGTACTTGTCATATATTCCCTGAGGGGATCACGTTATATACCTCACTTACCTCTGATCAGCAGAAATGGCCATCCTAATCAGACACATAAGGACATTGGCACTGTGAAATATGAAAGCAATAGGCCTCTTGGAAATAAAATCTCAGGCTCACATCCTACTTTATTATCAATCTTACAATCTGAAAGTCACATTCAGAAAATTATTTATTACACCTTTCTGTGGACTTTAACAATCTAAGCAGAAGGTGAACTGTAGTGCTCTCTTGCTCTCCAAGGTGGGGACGGGAGGCTGCTTTGCCTCCTTGCTTTGGGGTTTAGTCTTCGGCCTTGGGTCGCACCCATGGGACTGAGCCATAAGCAGTCTAGAGCTCTGGGCCGCTCTGACAGATGCAAACACAGAAGAGGCCCTTGTCCCTGCCCCTGGGAAGGGCAGCACCCTGTGGAGTCTCCAGCTTGTGGCTCTACAATAGGGCTGACAGCTATGAACAGTTTAGAGCCCTACCCTATGGGCAGGACTGGACTAGTAGCAGTCAGCAGCCTAAGTGTCCCAGCAGAGAACTTATGGGCTTATGGGCTCAGGAGGACAGCAAATATACACACTCTCAAGTTTCAGACTCACACTCTCTATAGGGCTCCAGAGAGTTTGAGCACCCAGCAGGTAGTCTAGGGTGCTAGCAGGGCTATTCAAATGTCACAGGTCTCCTGGCCTTAGGTTGAGAGATTCAGCCTTTCCCATTGCAAAATCCACCTACAATCTAGAAGTGATTGGCCCTGTAGCTGCCCAGATGTCAGCTGCCCCTTGGCTACTTCCTACCTCCCCTGGGGTTTGGTACCTTGGGCTCCTCTGCTTAGAGGCTGATGATAATCTCGGCAACTCTCTGTCTGTGTCTGTCTACTCCAGGAGTAGGGTGTGGCAAAGCATAGATTCTGCTCCTGGGCACTGCGGTAGAGCAGAGGTGTCTGTTGCCTCTGCTTGCTTCACCCCTACCCAAACGGAGCTGCATGACCATCTCTTTATACTTCCTGCCCCATATCACCCCAGTACTTCCAGCAAGCAGGGCAGGGTGGATTCAGCTCTATCCACTCATGAGGGACGTAGTGCTCCCTTATTCTCCATTCTGGATGGAGGCCACTCTGCTTTGGTGCAAGAAGTGAAAGACTTTTAATCTTTTAAATCCTCAGTTCACTGTTGTTTTACCTTATAGCCATTAAAGAACATTATCAGAACAGAGACTCCTAAACCACTAATATTTGCAAGAAAAACAACTCATTGCTAATTGTGTCCCCTCTGAAAGAAACTATTTTACCTTGTCAGCAGTAACAGCTAATCCATTTTCAAACACTGGCATTCACTCACTTTCTCTCATGCACACACATACACAGAGAAAGAAAGTAAAGTATCTTTTCGCCTGTCTACATTATGAAAATGATTTGGTTCATGTTGGCAACCAGTCCTTACTGGCTTTCTATAAACTGTGGTTTAAAATTATTTAACTGATCGTGTAAATGGAACAAAACTGTTTTCCACATAGATACCAAGACCTACTAGATCTGTTACAATTTCTATATTGGTGTTGAAAATAACCTTATCCTAACTCCTTTACTAACTAAGCTGATTTCAGCAGCAGTTGAGGCAGTCTGGGGATGGGAATGTGTCACTAAAAACAGCAAATGGTCATTTCGGCAGCATAGCCATCATAGCCATCACCGTAGGGACAACTTCAGATCTTGATGGGTGGTACTAGGCAGAAAGGAATAGAGAATGGACGGACCATGGAGAAATGAGAGGAGCCATTAATTCCTTAGTTTATAGAGGAGTCAATGATCTGAAGAAGCCTCCATTAATTGGCAACAGACAAATATGGGATGAAGACTTCTTTAGTTAGCAAAGGACAGAGAATTTGGTCATATTTCAGAAACTGGGTCCACACTTCAGCAACTATGAAATGGCTTCATGGGTGAGGGAGTATGCCACAAAACAAAATATACAACGTGCATATAATAGAGCAACTCCAGTATGTGCATTATTTAACTATTGGGGCAATTCTTGGGAATTTGAAGGCACTCGCGTTTCAATAACAATGAACTCCCAGTATATACTAATAGCTGACTAAAGTATACCCTGTGATGTCTATTAGAGCATGACTTATTAATTTATATTTTAAAACAACTTTTTAAAGGGCAGTTTAGAAAAGGTTGTGCAATCTATCCCTCTACAGTGAAAAGTAACTCTTACTAAGAGACTTAGAGACAGTTCAAAGTTTTATACACATTTTCTCTACTACGTTTATTATATTTATGGTTATGTTTTTGTTTTCCCTAAAGCTTTCTCACCTTTTTAGAAAATATTTATAACCTTGATTTCCCTCCATAACTCTGAGAAACTTAGCTGCCCTTTCAGTAGAGGTTTATGGCATAAGAGCTGCTTTCAATTCACTTTCTTTTATTAAATATAATTTGGAATATCAAACAAGCTCACAGCATGGTTTTCACATTAGGAAGCCAGCTGAAAGTGGCTGAAAGGGCTACAAAACTCTGCTAAAAGGTCGGGTTGCACTTTAGGAGAGGAAGCAGATTAAACTGTCAGTTTTACCTTCAGCCTCTTGCTCCTTCCTCTCTTATCTTCCTGTCCACTTCTTATCCCATCTGGTAACTTTGTACTCTCTGGTAATGTTGCTCTTTAGTCATAATAACTATAGAGATATTTTTGTGAGTGTTTAATGGAGTTCCCTTGTATGTATTATTTGGAATTGATGCATCAAATCAGATGGAGAATGAAGAGTCCTGGATGTATGCACTCTGGTCCTTTCATCAGAAATAAAAAGGGAACTTGTACTGGATCCTGCATTCACCAGCAGAAGTGACGTGTTACCTCAAACTTCAATTTTGAACAGATGTTTTTAAACTAATTAATCTAGTGACTGGCAGCACAACAACTTTTTTAGGGTATATCAGCAGATAAGTCATCAGGTTTCCCGTTAGGATCCCACCAGTGTACTCACACTATAGGCAGTGTTCTGCCCAGCATAAGTGGGAGAGATATTGCTTGAGAACACAGCCGTGGCTTTGAGATACCAGTGCACAAGGACGCCATGAATCCAGAAGCAGGGGTAGTAAACACCCCAAAGTGAACAGGGAGAGAAAGAGACCAAGACCATCTCTGACTTAAACATGCACAGCTGACCCTAAGTAGTATGTGAAAGGCAGGTGTCATGATGTGACTGGGGCCCCAGGGGAGCCACTCAACTACCAATGTATCCACCAATCTTAATCTTAATGTATCGTAATTGCCTGGCCAATCTTACTTGATGTTCTCTTCTTGTAGGGAAGGGCCAGTGGCCTACTATGCTCCCTTTAGCATCTTTCATAGAATAATAGGACTGGAAGGGACCTCAAGAGGTCATCGAGTCCAGCCCCCCGCCCTCAAGGCAGGACCAAGCTCCACCTACACCATCCCTGTCAGATGTCTAGCTAACCTGTTCTTAAATATCTCCAGAGAGGGAGATTCCACCACCTCCCTTGGCAATTTATTCCAATATTTGACCACCCTGACAGTTAGGAATTTTTTCCTAATGTCCAATCTAAACCTCCCCTGCTGCACTTTAAGCCCATTACTCCTTGTCCTGTCCTCAGAAACCAAGAGGAACAAATTTTCTCCTTCCTCCTTGTGACACCCTTTTAGATATTTGAAAACCGCTATCATGTCCCCCCTTAATCTTCTTTTTTCCAAACTAAACAAGCCCAGTTCATGAAGCCTGGCTTCATAGGTCATGTTCTCTAGACCTTTAATCATTCTTGTCGCTCTTCTCTGTACCCTTTCCAATTTCTCCACATCTTTCTTGAAATGTGGCGCCCAGAACTGGACACAGTACTCCAGCTGAGGCCTAACTAGTGCAGAGTAGAGCGGCAGAATGACTTCACGAGTTTTGCTTACAACACACCTGTTGATACAACCTAGAATCATATTTGCTTTTTTTGCAACTGTTGACTCATATTCAACTCGTGGTCCACTATGACCCCTAGATCCCTTTCTGCCATGCTCCTTCCTAGACAGTCGCTTCCCATCTTGTATGTATGGAACTGATTGTCCCTTCCTAATTGGAGCACTTTTCATTTCTCTTTATTAAACCTCATCCTGTTTACCTCTGACCATTTCTCTAACTTGCTAAGGTCATTTTGAATTATGTCCCTATCCTCCAAAGAAGTTGCAACCCCACCCAGTTTGGTATCATCTGCAAACTTAATAAGCGTACTCTCTATCCCAATATCTACATCATTGATGAAGATATTGAACAGTACGGGTCCCAAAACAGATCCTTGAGGAACTCCACTTGTTATCCCTTTCCAGCAGGATTTAGAACCGTTAACAACTCTCTGACTACGGTTATCCAGCCAATTATGCACCCACCTTATCGTGGCCCTATCTAAGTTATATTTGCCTAGTTTATCAATAAGAATATCATGCGAGACCGTATCAAATGGCTTACTAAAGTCTAGGTATATGACATCCACCGCTTCTCCCTTATCCACAAGGCTCGTTATCTTATCAAAGAAAGCTATCAGATTAGTTTGGCATGACTTGTTCTTCACAAACCCATGCTGGCTATTCCCTATCACTTTATTACCTTCCAAGTGTTTGCATATGATTTCCTTAATTACCTGCTCCATTATCTTCCCTGGGACAGACGTTAAACTGACCGGTCTATAGTTTCCTGGGTTGTTCTTATTCCCCTTTTTATAGATGGGCACAATATTTGCCCTTTTCCAGGCTTCTGGAATCTCCCCTGTCTGCCATGATTTTTCAAAGATCATAGCTAAAGGCTCAGATACCTCCTCTATCAGCATCTTGAGTATCCTGGGATGCATTTCATCAGGACCTGGTGACTTGCTGACATCTAACTTTCCTAAGTGATTTTTAACTTTTTCTTTGTGTATCCTATCTTCTAAACTTACCCTCTCTCTGCTTGTATTCACTACGTTAGGCATACCTCCAGACTTCTCGGTGAAGACCGAAACAAAGAAGTCATTGAGCATCTCCACCATTTCCAAGTTTCCTGTTACTGCTTCTCCCTCCTCACTAAGCAGTGGGCCTACCCTGTCCTTGGTCTTCCTCTTGCTTTTAATGTATTTATAAAAGGTCTTCTTGTTTCCCTTTATGCCTGTAGCTAGTTTGATCTCATTTTGTGCCTTTGCCTTTCTAATCTTGCCCCTGCATTCCCGTGTTGCTTGCCTATATTCATCCTTTGTTAGTTGTCCTAGTTTCCATTTTTTATATGACTCCTTTTTTATTTTGAGATCGTGCAAGATCTCCTTGTTAAGCCAAGCTGGTCTTTTGCCATATTTTCTATCTTTCCTACACAGCGGAATTGTTTGCTTTTGGGCCCTTAACAATGTCCCTTTGAAATACTTCCAACTCTCCTCAGTTGTTTTTTCCCTTCAGTCTTGCTTCCCATGGGACCTTACCTACAAGTTCTCTGAGCTTATCAAAATCTGCCTTCCTGAAATCCATTACCTCAATTGTGCTGGTCTCCCTTCTACCTTTCCTTAAGATCATGAACTCTATTATTTCGTGATCACTGTCCCCTCTACTGTCTTCCACTTTCAAGTTCTCAACTAGTTCCTCCCTATTTGTTAAAACCAAATCCAGAACAGCTTCTCCTCTGGTAGCTTTTTCAACCTTCTGAAACAGAAAGTTGTCTCCAATGCAGTCCAGAAACTTATTGGATAGCCTGTGCCTCACTGTGTTAGTTTCTTTGATGGATAGATTGCTCTCCTGTGATTTTGGGGCTTCCCAGTAAGCCCACTATCCCTCTAAAAGTCAATAAGGTATTTGGGGGCCCTCCTACACACAGCTACAACAGAGAGCAGCCCTTAGAGAACTGCCACCCTTTGTGAACAAGTGAGTCAATATGTCCATATGGAGTCAGCTCAGTTAATTGAATACCAAAACCAACTCTGGCCATACTAGGCAGATCAATGGTACATCAAGCCCAGTATCTTGTCTTCATATACTGGACAATACCAGGTGCTTCAGAGGGAATGAACAGAACTAGGTAAATCATCAAGTGATACATCCCCTGTCACCCATTCCCAGCCCTGACAAACAGAGGCTAGAGTCCCCATTCTGGTCTCCCCATTCTGGCTAATAGCCATTGATAAACTTCTCCTCCTGAATTTATCTAGTTCTTTTTTCAGCCCTGTTAAAGTTCTGGCCCTCACAACATCATCTTGCAGGGAGTTCCACAGGCTGCCTGTGCATTCTGTGAAGAAAAACTTCATTTTCTTTGCTTTAAGCCTGTTGCCTATTAATTTCATTTGGTGACTCCTAGTTCTTGTGTTAGGGGAAAGAATAAACAACTTCTCCTTATTTACTTTCTCCTCACCAGTCATGATTTTATAGATCCCTATCATATCCCCCGTTAGTCATCTCTTCTCCAAGCTTAAAAATCTATTTTATTAATTTCATTTCATATTGAAGCCGTTCTATACCCCTTATAATTTTGTTGCCCTTTTCCGAATCTTTTCCATATCCAATGTATCTTTTTTCAAATGAGATGATCACATCTGCACACAGTTTCAAGATGCTGGCGTACCATGGATTTATATAGAGGAAATATATTTTCTGTCTTATTATGCATCACTTTTTTAATGATTCCCAACATACTGTTTACTTGTTTGACTGACACTGCCCATTGTATGGATGTTTTCATAGTACTATCCACTATGAAAGGTTTCTCTCTAATTTAGATCCCATCATTTTATTTGCACAGTTGGGACTCTGTTTTCCAATATGCATTATTTTGCATTTATCAACATTGAATTTCATCTGCCATATTGCTTACTCACCAAGTTTTGTGAGATCCTTTTGAAGTCTGTTGTAGACTTCACTATCTTGAGCAATTGGGCATCATCGGCAAATTTTGCCACCTCAGTGATTACCCCTTTCTCCAGACCATTTCTGAATATATTGAATAGAATTGGTCCAAGGAAAAAACCTTAAGAGACACCACTAGGTACCTCTTTCCATTCTGAAAACAGACCATTTGTTCCTACCCTTTGTTTTCTATCTTTTAACCGGTAGGCAGTCCATGAGAGAACCTTCCCTCTTATCCCATCTCTTATCTTTACTTAAGAGCTTTTGGTAAGGGATCTTGTCAAAGCCTTTCTAGAAATCTAAGTACTTCAGAATTTCTTCTCTTTTGCAAAAATGTTTGCAAATGTAAGTCAAGCTATTTAGTTGGGAAAACTCCCACCCTTGTCTGAAGTGAATATCAGCCAGTGATAGAATCATTTCACATCATTATTAGACAGTCTGATAAAATTCTGCACAACACATTTTTAGAAAATATTTTTCATTAAATTATCCATATCTGATTTCCATTTTCTCCCTGAAAATTCTGTGAAAGTGAGTAATATTATTTTTTCATATATACTCTGAATCAACAGGTGGCTCAGTATTCACACATCTCTCAGTTTCTCCACTTATTACCAGTTGAGATAATTTGTGATAATGATTTCTAGAGGAAAAGTAACACCCAATCTAAAATGAAGGTTTTGAAGTACTCTGCTTAATTATATTCAGATGAATTAAATGTAACCTTAATCTAGCAGATGATGTGATTCTCACAAATATAGTATATATTTCTTTCTGGATGTCCAAAGGCATCATATAAATTTCAGGTAGATTATATATTTAGGAACTCTTAGCTTTGAATAACTAATTTAGAGAGCGGAATTGTCATTTCTGTGAGAAAATATTTCTTAATCAATACAGCATAGTTCAAAAAATGTATTTTATTCTCTTGTCAGAAGTCATTGATGCATGACCAATGTAAAGTGAGTCTTCTTTCCTTTGTATTGTATGGTTTCCTTGGTTACAGCAGTAATAGAATACTTAAGATCAATGAGTCTTTATTCTTTTGTCTCATCAGCAGCTCTTTACATGGTGGTTTAACTTGTTCTTTGGGGCATTTAAATTCAAACTTGAAATATTTTTTCTGAAAACATATGAGTAATGCTGAGCTAGGAAGTAACCGTGAATAATACTTGATTTATACTTAATCCTTTTTCTCTTCACAAACTAATTCTGATTTCTTCACATATTTCATTATTAGTAAGAAGTCATAGAATCATAGAATCATAGGACTGGAAGGGACCTCGAGAGATCATCGAGTCCAGCCCCCCGCCCTCAAGGCAGGATCAAGCTCTGTCTACACCATCCCTGACAGATGTCTATCTAAGTCACTGAATATTTCTTTGTGCCTAAATTTTAAGTTAGAGATCGTCCACAAAATTTTGACTTCAGCTATTTTATATCTGCTAATAGTTATTAGAGGTATGTGACTTATGACTAAATCACTTGGTATAATTTCTGCTCCCTGATTGGATGGCTGAAACTTTTCAAGGAAAATAACAAAATGAATAACACACATCAGATGTGGATTATCAAGCGAATAATCATTTCTACTAACACTCATGAAGCTTTTGGGATTCAGCCATTTTCACAAATATTTAGTAGCTGTCTGAATGCTGAGGAACAACAAATAATATGATCTCGCAAAAATTATATTTTTCTTCCTAATTTTTTATAATTATTAAACAATCTCTAAATGAAAGCAGTGTCTTAATATATGTAGGTATTGAGAGGCATTCTAGCTCTAAATACTTCACTCCTTAATAATGTTTCGTTAACTAAACAATGAAAGGCTATGAATTGCAACTTATTACCATTTACTTAATGGAAATATAAAAATGCAAGGTGATATAAATAGTATGTATGCAAGAAAAACTTAAGAAGGACAAGGCCTGACTTAGGCAATGCTTCTATATTACCCAAACATTTGCCATTCTAACTGTTTAAGTGGGCACTTCATGCTATCTCCATGCTATAATTTAACTGTTTTTAATAAGTATGTACTTACTTACAGTAAATACAATCCTACTGTGCTCAGCATGATTACTGTTCTGTTTAGATTTGCTGCTAGGCCCCCTTTTAAAAATAAATTATACTCTGTCAGCTAATTTTTAAAGGTACCTTGATATTGAACAGGTTTCCTCTTTGAGGAATGTAAACTCCAGGGACAGACATCACCATGCTAAATATGAAGACATGGGCTGCCTAAACTTTCTGAATATGCTCCAGCTCAGTATTCACTAATTACCTAGTTATATCATTACAAAAGTCTCTAAATTATTTGTTGGCTGAAATTCTTATGGATTCAGAGTGGTATTTATGCTCATTACACAGAGTTCTGTCATAAGTATGAAACCTTGGTCTGTGCTGGGTATGCCCCAGGATGCAGAAGCAATGTGATAAATATATTCTCCCACCTCCATGTTAGTTCCATGGGTGCAGAGGGAGTGTTGGAGCCATACTCACAACTGGCAGTGCACTTTATGGCAATGTATACTCAGGTAGTACCCAGAATGAGCAGAATCTGGCAGTCAGGAATTTTTACAGACCCTTTTGCAGAGCATATATGTGATTCATATAATGTGTGCTACACAAGAAGACTCCAGGTTTCTAAAGCTAAACAGGCTCTTATTCAGAAAACTATTTAGAGAGAGCAGCTAGTATTCCAGCCATGTGCACACAGACTGATTTCTTTTGCCATCTCCAAACTCTTCCCGCTTGCAACTTGTGTTTCTCCCTCTGAGTTTGATGAAGGGTTGCCAGAATACAGGTAGAGGATTGACCCATATATTACTATACATTTGTAATTATCTAATCTATTTGGATGATTGATGAGATTTAATTTTGAAATTGTTTTAGTATTCAGAGTGGAAACCATGAAGGGTTAGAAGAATGTTTGGAGACTAGTTTTTTGGACTGCAATGTAATTAAATTAATGCATTTTAAAACTGTAAGCAAAGTTGTTATTGAGGTATTATTACCTAAATATTAACCACATTCCAATGTCATAATAGCAGAAATATGATTTGTATAATAGAAGCAAACCCTCCTGTGCACTTCATGTCAAGTCTTCCTGTGTACTCACATGAGGGGGCTCTTAGAATCTATCCCACAGTGATTCTGGTTGCATAATACTTTCATGATAGCAACATACTAACCCCAGATAAAAAGTTTGACATGAAAAATGTTAATGAAAATCATGAGAATGTGGTGGCTTAGTTTTTAAAGTAATCACAGGCAGTGGAGAAAGACACATGGGAGGGAGGGACATATCCAAAACAGCCTTAAATTGGCATATTTAATTTACACCAGCTGAGGATATGGCCTGGTTTATTTTGTTTTTCTTCAAGGTAGCAATAAAATCTCAATTTGTGCATAGAGCACATCTTCATATTCTACTTCATACCAATAACAGGATAAATTATGATTCTGAAATATTTCCTGCAAATATTACCAACCAGATTATAGTATGGTAGCTGTAACACAAACGGCATTTAGGAAATAGTACTGCATTCTCTTGCCTCGATCATATGCATCATATATCTGCTATTATGAAATCAAAATCTAGTTCATATTTTGTAACACTTCAATAACAACATTACTTACAGTTTCAAAATTCATTAATTCAGTTACTTTGCAATCCAATAAACTAGTCTCCAAATGTTCTTCTAGCCTTTTGTGTTTTCTGCTCTTAATATTGAAACAATTACAAGATTAAATTGCACCACTCTTCCAAATACATTGGTGACTCACAAATTTATAGTAAAATAAATCTACTTATGTTTAATACATATTTTTGGTTTGCATCAAATGTGCATTTTCACTCCTTTATGAGACAATTTTGCATTGAAACAACTCACTTGAAATTACACCATTGTTCTAAAAACTGTATTCAAAGAACTGCTTCAAATGCTCTCTCTTCTGCAGTGTCCAGCCCCTTTAAATGTATGGGGGGGGGGAGCTGTTTGCACTTGCTCTGCTCTAAAGAAGTACAAAGTCTTACTTTTGTGTAAGTTTCAGTTTTGCAGCCAAAAGAAAAATAAAGCTGCCACAATCCACACCTATATGTCCCTCAGCTCTGTCTGTGTCTGTCTCTGCTGGGTTCCAGAAATATAACACCTTCAATAGGATATTAGCCAGCACAAAATGTCTCTGTCAAGTTGATGAGTTGGGCTTGATGATATGCTTGCTGTTCCCTTGCACTGCTCAAAAAATGTTTTTGATGTTTTACAGTCTGTCCACTTAGCCTTTCATTTTCTTCTATTTAACATTTACTCATTTGTGTTCAAATGCCTGGAACAACTTAGGTTCCAAATCACCAACAAAAAAGGACATTTGGAACCAATCAGCAGTCTTACTGGAATTTGCATTATGCTCTAGGATTACTGTACATGGAATGAATATTAATCTGTCTCAAGCCTCTTGATGCTGTTCTCCTTAAGTCATAGTTAAGGCACTTAGGCAGATTTTGAAGGAATATTGTACCTCTCATGCCCTTGTTATGTGGGTAGATTATTGCATCCTACCCAAGTCCAGAAATCAGTAAGATGTATAACCAGTCCCACCACCAGCTCTTGTCCTTTCTCTTTCAGCTTCTCCTGATGGGTACGTCTACACTATAGAGTTTTTTCAGAAAAACGGCAGTTTTTCCAAAAAAACTTGAATTACGTCACAATTAAATTCTTCCAAAAGAAAATCAAAAGAATAGAGGAGTTTTTCTGACATTGGTGATCGTCATTCTACGAGGAAGAAGCCTTTTTCCGAAAGAGCTCTTTCGGAAAAAGGCGTGTGTGGACGGGGAAGAGGAAGTTCGAAATAAGAGTAAAGAGGTAAAAGCACAAGTGCCCTGGTGGCCACTCCATCCATAGTAATCACAGCTGAAATGTGAGATAGCATCCATTCAGTGTGGACACTATCTTTCAAAAAAGCAGATTACTTTTTTGATGCACTTTTGCAGTTGGATGCTCTGTTTTGGAAGAGGTTTTTCCAGAAAATCTCTTCCAAGAAAGCTTCTTCCGGAAAAGCTTCTTCTGAAAGAAGCCTGCAGTCTACACATAGCCTGTGGCTGTCTACATTGGCATCCCTTTCCGGAAAAGGGATGCTAATGAGACACTTCGGAATTGCAAATCCGCGGGGAATTTAAATATCCCCCGCAGCATTTCCATTTACATGGCTGCCGCTTTTTTCCGGCTCGGGGTTTTTGCCGGAGAAAAGTGCCAGTGTAGTCGCGATTCTCTGGAAAATAAGCCCTTTTCCGGAGGATCCCTTATTCCTACTTAAGGGATCCTCCGGAAAAGGGCTTATTTTCCAGATAATCGCAACTACACTGGCGCTTTTCTCCGGCAAAAACCCCGAGCCGGAAAAAAGCGGAAGCCATGTAAATGCAAATGCCACAGGGGATATTTAAATCCCCCGCGGATTTGCAATTCCGAAGTGTCTCATTAGCATCCCTTTTCCGGAAAGGGATGCCAATATATACACAGCCTTTGTGTTTGCCTGCCACAGTCAAATGGCAACACAACACACTGGGCCAGATCACTTTTGCTCATACTTCATAACCACAACTGAGTGGTGGTTCCAGAAACTTGCTTCTGCTCCTCTTCTGAGCAGTTATAGGATTTTCTTTTCTTTGAGGGAGGACTGCATGAAGTCATCCATAGAACAGTGATCATAACAAAAAATATTTAAAAAAGAAGAATTGGATGTGAAAATAAGAGTTTGCTTAACTTTTCTAGATATACACTTCTCATAAGCTCATTAAGATGAAGCACTTCACATTATATAGAGGAAAAATAAAGATCTTTAACCTCTAAAAAGTATGTCCCTTCTCCAATGACATATGCTGCCTGACACCCAACTAACCAATTAAACTGTGTGTCTTGGTCAGTTTGTATGTCTTAGTGACCCAGGGCAGTTATCCACTGCTTTGCAAACCAGTTTTCTCCTGTAACCTGCACAAAAAATGGGTCTGGGGATCAAGCTCCATTCACTAAGGGATGAGCATTACAATGATTAATAGCTACCTTTCAAAGCCGTAATGACCTATTTTAGGTACCATAGCTCACCAGTCAGTCTACATGTCTCCACACCAGCCAATTTCTGGGTTTATCTTTCAAATAGGCAGATAGGCATTTTCTTCAGGTCAATACTTAGTTTTCCTTGGCCCATGAGCATTTTCTATTATGAACTAGGGACAGAGACTCAGAACCTCTGACACAAGCAGCTTGACTAAAGTCCAGTGATTATATCTGTAACATCAATTGCCCTGACTGGAATGTCAGTAGAAGGGATCACACCTGAGACTTATCGTTCTTAATGCATGATCCTCCACAGGCTGAGCAAAAATATCAGTTTTTGTTGACCAAGGCTGTAGCAGGTTCATCAGTCTGTACTTGACCTAGCTTTCAGTGGAGGATGACAGAGCATCACTCAGGACAGAAATGACTTACACTTCTATAAAGGTATGTCTACACTACCACCCTAGTTCGAACTAGGGTGGTTAATGTAGGCAACCGAATTTTCAAATGAAGCCTGGGATTTAAATATCCTGGGCTTCATTTGCATCTTACTGGGCACCGACATTTTTAAAGCCCTGGTAGTTCGGACTCCGTGCCCGCGGCTACACGCGGCATGGAGTAGGTAGTTCGGATTAGTCTCTCTAATCTGAACTACCATTACTCCTTGTGGCTGTGTCCAGACTCCATGCCTCCGTCGACGGAGGCATGTAGATTAGCCAGATCGGAAGAGGGAAATGAAGCCGCGATTAAAATAATCGCGGCTTCATTTAAATTTAAATGGCTGCCCCGATCTGCCGATCAGCTGTTTGTCGGCAGATCGGGAGAGTCTGGACGCGATGCCCCGACAAAGAAGCCTTTCTTCATCGACACAGGTAAACCTGGTTTCACGAGGCTTACCTGTGTCGATGAAGAAAGGCTTCTTTGTCGGGGCATCGCGTCCAGACTCTCCCGATCTGCCGACAAACAGCTGGTCGGCAGATCGGGGCAGCCATTTAAATTTAAATGAAGCCGCGATTATTTTAATCGCGGCTTCATTTCCCTCTTCCGATCTGGCTAATCTACATGCCTCCGTCGACGGAGGCATGGAGTCTGGACACAGCCTGTGTCTGTCCGGGGTGGGGGTCTGGTCCCTTTAAGCACAGCCCTCGGCTAGCCTGAAACAGCAGCTCCACACTTTAAGTCCTAATCTGATGCCCTGATGGCACTGCTTCCGGCCATTCTTAACCCCGGTTCAGGGTGCACTCAATGTGGACATGGTAGGTCGAATTAGCAAAATGCTAATTCGAACTAGTTTTTAGGTCTAGATGCACTAGTTCGAATTAGCTTAGTTCGAATTAACTAGTTCGAATTAAGTTAGTTCGAATTAGTGCTATAGTGTAGACATACCCTGAACTCCGTGCTTAAAGGAATCCTACCCCCACCTTGGACAGGCAGTTCTCACGGTTCTCCACTTGCTTTTCTACCTCGATGAGGGACAGCAAAGCAGTCCTGTCTTGGAGTGCCCTGAGTGCCCGAACGTGGGACACCACAGCACTCGGCCACATGGAGCCAGAGATGCCCCGGGCACGCCGTGGGGTCGTTGCCATCAGCCCGGCTGCACTTGCTGCAGGCTGCCATCTGGGGGGGTCTATCGGGGGGCTGTCAGGATCCAGGAGGCCCTGAGGGACAGCGTCCACCTCTCAGAGCCCTCAGAGCCTCCACGGTCATCCCCACCGGGGGCTCGTGCCCCATTCCTCCCTCACGTCCTTCCACTTACCCCTCCCTAGCCCCCCTTCCTGATGTCAAATAAAAGACACGTATGTTCAAAAATAGAAACCGGGTTAATGAACAAAACAGGGGGGATGGACCTCTGGGGAGACTGGGAAAAGGAGGTGGGAGAGGGGAAGAGAAAGGGTGGAAGAGGGTAAACCTGGGAGGAGGGAGCTGGAAGGGGGAAGCAAAGGGAAGAAGAGGGGAGGGGAAGCTTGGGGGTCTCACCGGACCAACCTGACTTTCATGCAAACCTGCTCCTGGGTTTGCATGTGGCCTTTGGTGGCCAGGCTGACAGCTATTCTGCCATAGACGGATGTGTTCCTCCATCTAGGGCTGAGATCATGGAAGTTGGGGGCATCCCCCCAAATCTGAATAAGGTCCATGATCTCCATACTAGACCAGGAAGGCACCTGCCTTCTTCAGCCCCTGTCAGGCTCCTGGGAGCTGGCACACTGCTCCTGGGGAGCGGTGGAGGGCTGGCTGACAGTGGCTTGCTGGATCATGTTTTGGGGCCACTGGGTCAGGGGCCACTGCTGGCTCTGGGCTGGCAGGCTTGGAGCTGGCACAGGCACTGTGGCCCGGGTCTACCCCTTTAATGTCTCTGGGTCTGGGGGAGAGGAGAGTAAACTTTCCTGGTTGTGCCCAGAGTGGCCACCAGGGCTCTCTGGGAAGGGCTGGAGGCCCCCTATTTCGAATTAAGTGTCTACACAGCACTTAATTCAAAATAGCTATTTTGAATTTGGCATTACTCCTTGTAGAATGAGGTTTACCAAATTCAAAATAAGGGCTCCACTATTTTGAATTTATTTTGAAATAGCGGTTTGCCTGTGTAGATGCTATTAAAGTTAATTCAAAATAACTGCTGTTATTTTGAATTAATTTTGTAGTGTAGACTTACCCTCTGATTGTTCCAAACTTTGCCTCTGGCAGTGGAAATCGAATGTCATGCAGGTTCCGATTCCCTTTCTGGGGGAAGAATTGCATCCATAACCTGAGTTGCTCTCTGAGGCTCCACAAATTGCAAATGTGGCCAGGAGATACCTGTATGGATTTACAGCTCCATGTCCTAGATCTCCTTTCCCTGCTCACCAGCAACAGAGACAGGATTTTGAGGAATATTTTATTTTCACTCTTTCTTCTTATTTCTTCCTATCGCTGTCATCGGATAGATTTTATTTATTTTGTCGTGCTTATGCATCGATTTTAATATCTTACTTCCACACTGAATTCATTTTCACTCTCATTCTCTAACACCCTCATGCTTGTTTCTCTGAATTGTACATTCAGCCAAACACTTTCCCTACGTGAATAAAGCATTTCAGCCACAAAAGGCAACAATTTTAGAACTCCCTCTGACTCAAAGAGGCCTCTACATGAGATTAACAGGTGAAGCAAGACGTGGCCTGGCATTTTTTAAAGAGTACCAGGTGGGACCCATTCACCAAAGTCTGAATTTAGTTTCAGTAACTGCTTTCTTTCAGCTAGTGGGGCTTCAATGAAATGTTTTGAGTCAGATCATAAATTAGCTGCATATAAACCACACATACCAGATATGGTCTGGAAATTTTTTTCTGCAGAAATATCCATATTACTGTAGATTTACCCAATTCTCAGTGGGCAATGCTCCATTTTCAGACCCATACAAGAGAAGAATAATATCAATATGGAAAACTGGACTGAAGTCAGTAGTTAAAGTTGGATTATAATCTTTTAACTTTAGAGGTAGTAATGCAGCCCTTGTATTTTATTTCCATTGCCAGATCAACACCCCAGAGTCATTTTGGCATTTTTTTCAATTCCCAGTTACATACTCTACTCTAGATTGGCAAAGCAAAAGCAACCTGTGATTTTTTAAGAGACAGTTTGCACTTGGGATAGATTTTTGAAAGACGTATCAGCCTTCTGTTTAAGTACTAATAACCGTAAATTTTCACGTTCGGTTTAGACCAGGCAGAGTACGGCACTTCAGCATGAACCATATTGCTTTTTAAAATGCATGAATAACCTATACAGCTAACAGGAATGTGAAAAGCACTGTTTGGAGTTATGGGCTGGCAGCACACAATTTTAACTGCCAAAGGAAAATAACTGTGAGGAAAAGAAATACATTTTCCATGCACAAAAGGTGTAAACTTAACAGTGAAAGAGTAAATTGAGTATCCCTTCTTTTACTGCTTACTAACTTTTCTTTGTTTTTCTTTTCATGCAGAAGGTTAACAGCTCAACCTAATTCCCCATGCAGAAGGGACTTTATAGCCTTTCCTTTGGTTAAGATCTAAGGGGCCATCAGGGAGTTGCTAGCTGAATGACTCTGAATATTGCAGGAAGCTGCTCAGTTGGGACCGGAAAGGAATGTTTGAATTGGAGAAAAAAGTACTGTTGCTGACTTGCCTCTCCATGTGCAAAAACGGAGCTTATAGGAACAGTAGCCATGTTGCCTTCGTAGCCTTGTTTACAATAAGTATTTTGATCTAAGACCTTCCACCATTGCTATAATTGGTGCAGCTTCACAGATGGTAGTAACATGGAGAACACTGGTATAAACAAGGTGCCATCCAGCATTTTACCACTTTGCCATCCTAACTTGTTCTGGGGAGGAATACACATATGGATGAAATTTTGGCCCCAGTGAAGTAGGTAGAGCCCAGATTTCATACCTGGTGGTTAAAAGAACTTTGCCTACACTAGCACTCTCATTGCTTCTACCCACCAGATGGGCAGATGCTCCCTATGAATTCAAAGGCCGTGTCCAGACTCAGGGTTTTTTTTGGGAAAAATAGCCTTTTCCCGAAAAAACTTCCCCTGCGTCCAGACTCAAGCCGCGTTCATTCGAAATTATTTCGAAAGAACGCGGCTTTTCTTTCGATGGCGGTAAACCTCAATTTACGAGGAAGAACGCCTTCTTTCGAAAGTTCCTCTTTCGAAAGAAGGCGTTCTTCAATGTAAAGAGGCCGTCTTCGAAAGAGAGCATCCAGACTCGCTGGGTGCTCTCTTTCGAAAAAGCGGATTTCTCTTTCGAAAGATCCGCCTGCAGTCTAGACATAGCCAAGGAGTGGAGAACAGAGGAATAGTAAGGAGAAAGACAAGAGCTACCGAGACTTTTGGGGGTCAGCCAGTTCCAGGGTGGGAAAGGATATCCTGGTAGTTCCTAGTGCTGTTCCTACTTCAGATCCTCAGAGCACAGCAACCTGCGTGGCCTGCCCCATCCCCAAACCCATCCTATTCTGCAACTGGTACTCATGTTTATGCCCCTCCTCAGAGCCAACTGTTTCCTCAGGGACTTTCAGTAACTGGAAGGCAAGACTAAGCTGGGCCAAAGAATTCTACATGCAAGGATTCTGAGTACCTACCATAGCCAGATTCGTCTCTCACCTCCATGTAATTTTTTAGAGAAAAAACATAATTCTGCTTCCCCCCTCCCTATATATCTATGGCAAGGTCACTAGCACCTCCCACCCTACCCCACTCTGTTTCTGCTCTCCCTGGTTATCAAGGGCAAAGCTACAAAGACGAAGAAAAGTCTCATAGGCGTCATAGATTTCACACAACCATAGATTTTAAAGCAAGAATGGATAATTATGAGGATAGCTCAGTGGCTTGAGCATTGGCCTGCTAAACCTAAGGTTGGGAGCTCCTTCCTTGAGGGTGTGGGCCAGCTGGGGCAAATCTGTCAGGAATGGTACTTGGTCTTGCTGTGAGGGCAGGGGACTAGACTCAATGATCTCTCAAGGTCCTGTCCAGCCCTGAGATAAGTATATCTCCATATATTAACCATGTTATAGTAATCAACTTTATTGATTGTAAAGTACTTTTCTGGTATCTTACTATTTCTGACCAGATTAATTTTGGCTTCACTTTCTTCTGTGCACGCTATTCCTCTTCTTCATCAATGGTTTTCAGTGTATGAGTGACTCTTTTGAAATATCAGAAAACACTGGAGCTAAGTGAATGCTGGAAAATAATTTACTTCCTTTTTTTCCTTCAAATTCCAAATACATTCTCTGACGCTATGACCTTTTGGATGTGTGACTATTTGTATGAGCATATTTTTGTTTGCATAAAAGTTCTTGGAAGGTCAAAGTCTCACAGACACATATTTATGCTTTATTCACTTAGACCCACTTATGCGGCCCTTCTGAAAGATCGCTGTGAGTTTGGGATAGAAGAGAAGTTCAGATGTTTTAGGAGAGGAACAAGAGATAGACATTTCAGTAATAAATAATTAAAGGACCACATGGCGAGAGGGATTTTGGTTGGGTGAACACATAACGTGGTAGCAGGAGGGAAACATGGAAGGAACCTCTCTATGTAACCTTATGTGGCCCATATAAGGGTCTATCATACCTGAAGCCCTTGTATTCAGAAGTATACAGGAGGTGCAGCTTCAGTGTATATCTGCTGTACCCCTCCTCTCATACCCCAATGCTAATGCAAGTGCTAATGCAATCTTTAGATATACAAACAAGGGAGTAATGAGTAGAAGGGGGGAGGTGATTTCACTGCTACATTTGGCATTGTGAGATCAATACTGGAATATTGCATTCAGCTCTGCTGTCCACATTCTAAGAAAGCATATTGAAAAATTGAAAATATGAGATAACAACAGGAAACACCCAGCAGCATCTCAGACTGCTGAATCTCATCTCTCTCTCTCTCTCTGTCTCTACAGTGTTTATATAGCTACCATTACCATGTATCTGAGCACTTCGCAAGTTTTATTGTATTTATCCTCACAACACTCCTGTGAGAAAAGGAAGTACTAGTCTCCCCAGATGGGAGATTATAGATGGGAGTTCAGTGATTTAACACCATTAGGAATCTGGCCCTAAGTGATTTTCCAAGCATCACACAGACAGTCTACGGTGAAGCAGAAAATTGAACCTGTTTTTCTTATATCCTTAACCACTGGTCATCCTTCCCCTCTCTGGATTAGGGAACATTACTGCCCTCTTTATGGAAGGCTCTGATCTATATGAGGGCGAGGGAACAAGGACAAGATAAAAGTTATTCACTGTGGCATGGGCAGGTGCCAAAGACAGCCTGCAATAATCAGGGATTCCATCTGTAGAGAACTCTATTTAAAACTGCACCGTCCACAAGAAATCAGCCAATTCACAGAGAGATTTGGACATTGAAATAATGATAAGAAAGAATGTCATCCTCAGTTATACTAGTAAGGATAAAAATGTGCAAGGGGTATCAGCTTTCATGTGTCAGGCACAAGCCAACTATATACTGCCCCAAGTTAAAGAGAAAAAATTCTTCCATGGGCATGTTGTTATATAATTGTCAATTATGGAAGATTTACATCTTCCTCTGAAACTTCTGGTATTAGCCACTTTTGGAGACAGGAAACTAGATTAACTAAATCACTCATCTGGTCTATAATGGCAATTCCTACCTCTTCTATAAGCTTATGTCCCTAGTGATTTAGCAGTTGATTTCAGAGATGTTGAACACACAGCTTCCACTGATTTAAGTTTGAACATTTTGGCCTTACCAGCTTGTACTGGGTTATACAATGAACACAGGTCTCCTGATAATCATTCCCTTGCGTTGACATGAGAACCTAGTCTGTTTTACATCATATTTTTTTAAATGTAATTTCCATTGTCTAAGGTAGATTATAGTTCCATGTTAGAAAAAGAGCCTCATGTGTTTTAATCCTGTTGATATTAATGGAAGATTTGAAGTGCCAATTTAAGATAACCTCAACAATATGTACTAATGCGCTGATGTGAGAGGACACCTAGTATTAAGATGAAATTTACAGTTTTGGATACTCTCTTTGTAAGGAATGCTAATTTTAAGGAGTATAGCTGCTGCTTATTATGTAATGGACTAGCCTTGCTTTCACTTTCTCCGGATTACCTACAGTGCTAATCCATTGACTGAAATGGCATTATTCCAATTTACATCAGGGTAAGTGAGATTGGAATTAGAGTTTAAGAAATCTGTATAAAACATGTAATATATACTGCAGGTTCTAGTCTTTGGCCCAGCTGCTTTGTGGTGCTCTGTCTTTGTATTGTGGCAATACAAAGCAACCAGACAAAAGGATACTGGAGGGTTCTCATATACAGAATGATCACTGGTGAAAACCTCCCACACTGCTCTTCTCCTGGCCCCTGGTGTAGAGAATGAGATTGTGGAAAGGGGGGAATGACTGGAGAGCTGCCTGAATGTAGTTGTGACCTCTGACTACTGAAATGGCTTCTTGGAGTCAGAGGCAACTGAGAAGCAATAATTATGCCGGGCTTGACTCATTCATCAGCCATGCCCAAGAATAAGGGGCTTTAAGGCTGTCTTTACTCCCCTGAAACCTAACTCTGAATTTGTGTGCAATTTTCTCTACACCAGAGAACCTGGCTCAATGATTGCAAGTGCAACTGCCATACTCTATGTACAGTTATACTTCACTCACTCCATGTATCCCTCCTACCACATGAGCCAGTGAGAGGAAAGTACATGCCTATGTCAGTAAATAAAACAGTCTCTCTGCATATATTTAGATAACTATAGACAGAGAAAATACATTATGGTGTGTTCATGAAGGTTTTATCTAAACAAGTTTGGTTTGGGTGCATTACTCACAAGTGAGCCAGGCAGGTCATCCTAAATGACTGCCAATAAACTCTGATGCCTCATTACATCATCATGCATTTTATACATGCCAAATCACCTGCAGAAAAATGGTTTGAGACATGATTCAGAGAATTGTAATGGTACTGTCTTCCATATCTTTCCAGACCTAGGAAGGTAGGCTGCCTTGGTTACCATGGGCTATTGCTCATGCTAGAAAGCATTCACTGACTGAAGTAATACTATTGAAATCAGACTGCTTCTCTGAGTCTAGCTGTACAAATCTCAGAAACAGAGAAAAGTATAAATTAAAACATTCTAGAACTCTCCATAGCCATAGTGCTCTCTCTCCTTCCCCCACCCCCCACGTGTCAATGTTCTAGAGTCCAATATCATTTGAGAAAGACAGAAACTTCCCCTGTCAGATGTTATAAAGTTTCTGTTTCTGATGACTCACAAAACAGTCAGTCTTAAACCTGTCACTGAACACTGCCCATCTTACTCTTCAGAAAAGGGTAATTTCTTTTGGAAGAGGAGACAGAATTCTATATGTGGGAGAAAGGAAAAAATACATTTTTTGGAGAGACTTTCTGTCCATACTCAAATGGCAGCTACTTGAGCTGCTCAGCACTTTGAAATTTTTAACTAGTTTTTCAGGAGATGGACTAGTCGGGACAATGTAGATGAGCTAGTCAAATGTGCCTGAGCAAAGCAATTTATTACAAGAGTCTGCCTTTTATCAAATGGCTCTCTCCTCTTGGCCTCTGAATGCAAACACACCACAGAGTGGTTGCAAAAATCAACTTTTACCATGAGTTACAATATTGTGATATTTAAATTACTACAGTATTTCAGTATGTATCTATATTTAGCACTTCAGCATGTCGACTACAATGGAGCGATGTCTGTTGGTAGTTATTGCCTGCTGCCACACTGTGGCTGTGTCTACACTGGCATGAATTTCTGGAACTGCTTAAAACGGAATACTATTCCGTTTTCAATTTTTCCGGAAAAGGAGCATCTACATTGGCAGGCTGCTTTTCCAGAAAAGCCCTTTTTCCGGAAAAGCATCTGTGGCCAATGTAGATGCGCTTTTCCATTTTCGCGATCAGAGCTTTTTTCCGGAAAAGACTACTGGGCTGTCTACACTGGCCCTTTTCCGGAACAGTGTTCCAGAATAAGGACTTATGCCTGAGCGGGAGCAGAATAGCTTTTCTGGAATAGCGGCTGATTTTGTACAGTAGAGCGTCGTTGCTTTTCCGGAAATTCAAGGGCCAGTGTAGACAGCTCGCAGCTTATTCCGGAAAAGTGGCTGATTTTCCGGAATAAGTGGCCCAGTGTAGACACAGCCTGTATGTTTATGTGCACATATGAATGATTGCCTATTATTTTTAACATGTGATATGAAAGAACAATTAATCTGACAGAGTGGGGAAGCACTGTGTTTTCTTGATTTTTCATTCACAGACACACACAGATGTTTCTTTCAGCATCAGAGAAAAGTGTCCACAATCTTTCTCTAAACAATGAATTACTATTTTAAACACGTCATGAACAGACTCATGATTTACATGCTTCTACTAAAAGTGTTCTTAAAAAAGTCATAGGGCTTTTAAAATTTAGTTTAAAAGATTTTCCTGATTTCCCTGTGGAGCTTTTATGCAGGATTCAGGCTGTGCTCGATACAGCTACAGTTATCTTACAGGAAGAAATATTTCTGGAGGTGTGGAGCACAGAATGGAGAACAAATATGAGCTAAAATTATAGGTGGATACCACATAATGGGCACCCAGAGAAGTAACACACAGGCATGTTTTTAAATGCTGTGCAGAAAATGATGCTTTAGCACACAAGTTTCAACTGCTTAATTGTAGCAGTCAGATTGCAGCTGGGCTTTCTTCATTTTCTGAATTCAAATTTGTGCTTTACTCAACTTCAGGAGTGCTTGAATACAGAAGTAGAGATCGGGACCATCTCCAATTCAAACCTAAATCCAAAGAGCTTTAGGGATATATATGTTTCCATACAGTTCACAGCTTTAAAGAACAGCCTTGTCACAGTTGGAATTTTAAATACTGTGTAGTGTATTATTATAATTTTATAATATTAGTATAATAATTGTTAAAACCACAAGTACAGTTTATAGATTGTTTGTCAAACTGCATAATGAAATAATTGTGTTTAATTGCCTAAATGCAGCCATATTGACACATGGCTTGGGGATTTCTCACATAACAGTCTGCATATAAACTCATACAAAGCTTTTCCTCTGAAAGAAGTTGCCAGTATGTTTTTGTACTTTCTACTTCCTCTCTTTGATTTGTTTCCCAAACAAACCTTCAACAACTTAGAAAGCCTTATGTTTGGAAAGGGATTTGGGGCAGCTTTTTTTCCCCCAGTAGGTGAGACCTAGAAACACATCAGTCATTCATGTCATTTTCTGACAGGTCAAGTCACCAAAGGCATTTGGTAAACTTTAATTGCTGTCACAACTGTAAAGGTTATGCAGGAGGTTGGAGCACAGGCCACTACAGCACTGGAATGTGTGTGTATACCAGAGAGAGAGACAGAGAGAGAGAGAGAGAGAGAGAGAGAGAGAGAATGCATTTGCACAAAAGTCTTATAGAAAATGTTGCTTCAGTTTAAAAAGATGAAAGAATGAATCTTTGTAAGAATGTGTTCTAGAAACATTTTGTATAGATCTTAGCTTCCAATTTGCCTTAAGAAAGTGAAAGGTTTAAACCCATATGTGTTTTCAAATGTTATTTGAAAGGAGGATTGCAATTATGTTCAGAAAGGTAGAATTAGCACCATTTTTTACTCTACTGCACATATGAATAGTACATTTCTGATAGCTGTTTGTTCATCCTACCACATTTGAGAATTATTGACTGGAAAAGACTTTTGAAACTATCCCTGTTATTTAATAGTCCTAAACAGTTTATTAAAAGATCAGCAATTTCTCCCCAGGCGTTCAAGGCATTTCAATTTGTTTAAATACTAAACTACTTTGCAATAGTAGTCTCTCAAATTTTCCAAAGTCCATAAAGTTAGGTTATATCTTTTTTGCAAAAACTGTAAAATATTTTAGTTGACTTTAGTTTACAGGGTGTGCCACAGGCCTCAGAAGAGGAAGTTCACTCCTTTGCATAATGTCCAGGTGAGAACGGGCACACTAGGAAATCGGTGTGTTGCTCCCTAAAGATATGGCTGCTTTCTATATACATGGACATAAAATCAAAAGGACCAAAGACTCCTATAAGATTGCAAGAGAAGAGAACTCATAATCTAATAGGTCATTTTCATCTCTAATACAGTAAAAGCTTTGTTATCTGGCACTCATAGGAAATGGCAGTTACTGGTTAATTGAATGTGCCAGATAACAAAGCTTATTGCTCTGGCCCCACTCGCTACTGACAGATAGGGCTCCTGGAAGCTTGAGAAGATACCTGCTGATAATGTCAGCCAGTGGTGCTGGCTGCAGAAGCCCTGCAACAGCTGTCTGGACAGGTAGGAGTCAGGCACATGCACCTGTCGACTCAGTGGTATTGTGGCTGGGGGCAATGCTGATTAACAAAGTTTTCCAGTTATGAGAGTTCCAGATAACAAAGCTTTCACTGTATTTATGATTTGATGAGTCTACACTTGAACATAAAACATTTTATATTATATTTTTAGATGTTTTAGTTATTTAAAAGTGTGGTGATATTTGCCGTGTTAGGGAACAAGGGGTTTGCTATAGGCCCTTTGAGCCCAAGTCAGGATTATGGTAGGTGCTGTACAAACACAGAACAGAAAGATGATCCCTGACCCAATGTGCAAACAAGCTGAACACAAGACAAGAGACAACAGACAGATAAAGAGAAGTGAGAGAGTACAAGAAAATACTGAGATAGTGTGGGTCAGCATGATGAGCAAGTGATCTTAGAAATCAACAACTTTGCTACCATCAAATGTTTCGTAGGCATCTCCCTTAGCATTGGAATCCATGGCTAGCATGGAAAATAACATAGTATCATGAAGACCAAATTTTAAAATATCCAGCTGCTGAAGTTTCCACCCTCTCCCTTGGAGGTTGTTTCTTCCTATTTCTTCTGTGACCTAATACCATTAATCTCAAAAGGAAAGATACTGCAAATCCAAATTACTATTTCTTTTACTCACAATAAGACTTTTTTAATCATCTATAAAAATAAGGGCCAAATAAAACTATCATCTTATATTCTTTAATTAACCTGCTAAGCCAGACCTTTCTTGTGGGCTACAATCATCTGAAACAAAACACTTTGTTTGATATTCAGTCCAATTTCTCTTTATTAACTGGTCTTAATTATTTTTATTTTGGTAATTTGTGGATGATTAGGACTTAATTGTGCAAAATACTAGACAAACACTGTGCCCAGCAATCCTTCAGATCTAGTCCAGGCCTTAACTGCAATACTATCCTTAGTTGTCCTGATTTTTGAATTGCAGATAGAGTTGGGTTTAAAAGTCTTGGTTATGTGCATTCATGACATGCAAATATGACAAGTTAAGGATGTATTTTACAGAGGTGCACATCACTCATCACTATGAGGGAGTCCTATAGGGTATCCAGTATGGGAGAAACTAGTCATTATGGTTTTCTTTATATACTGTGCAAGAGAAGTACATTCTGAGAAGCAAGTTCAGGTTCCTCATGAGTGGGTCAATACTAACAACACTCCTGACTTCTCATTTCCCTGATTTAAAAAAAATGTTAGCAAGATTATTAATGACTAATAGCATATATACATTGTGCAAAAGTCCTGGCATGCTTAAATACAGCAGTGAACACAGAACAAAGAACATTTTCTATGGTATAGTCTACAAATTTTCAATGGACTCAAAGGGCTGACATTGGATATAAGGCACTGTTTTTTTCATTTGCCTATAAGTAGCAACAAATTTCACTTGGTATAGATGTAAGTATGACTAACTTGTCCCAAAACATAAATGAGTCCCCAAGTCCACATTAAACATATGAGAAATATGTAACACTTCAGGAAACTAGTCCACTATATTATTTAAAAGTACTCTATAAATTAGTGCTTCTCTGAAGCAGTTCCTGGTTTTCTAAGTAAAAAATGGCTTTGAGATTTGCCCAGGTCTTGCCTTCTCTCCTAAAAGTTCCCCCATCATTGGCTCAGCTTACATAAAGGAACTTAGTTGGATACTGTCTGAAAATTGACAACCCCACCATTACTATTAACATGACCAAAAAAGGACACATTTGAATAAATAGTTATATGTTTTCATTAGTTGGAAAAGGTCAAGATAGAGTAAAAATATATCTGCCCTGCATTCAGGACCCCTCTCTTGAGATTTTCATTCAGCATACATTTGGGTTTAATGTCAGTAGCTCAGAGAGCTTAAAGATATTTATACTTAAAGTTCCTCAAAGTAACTTTATCCTTCATGCTTTAAAATAAAAAAGAGAAAAACTGGCCCAATCCCGATTTAGATTTTTTCAAATAAGATATAACACTTCTTCAGGGTCATGAGGGAAAAAACATGTAAATATTACTTTCTGAGTTCATCAGACAATTCACTCTGCATTGATTTAACCTGAGAATTGTTTTTCAAAGTTTGTTCTAAATTGTTTTTGGGTGATCTTCATTGTGTGGCGTATCACTTGGAAGGTTTTAACTTGAGACAAAACTACTGCTTTTTTTTATAGAAAAATGTGAATAAACCAGAATGAGTTCAAAATATCAATCAATGTGAATGCCCCATATTAATACCACAACAACTGTTAAAAGCTGCTGGCTCATTTCCTGAACCATATCATCTGACGCTTCAACTCTGTCATTCCAATTGCAAATATTATGTATAACCATTACTATTTATTCAAACGTTTAACAATATAATACACTGAAATATAATAGTAAACTCTGTTTAATGATAATGCAGTATTATAAGTTAGATTTTATAGATGACATTGTGAAAATCTATTATTAGCGATTAGGTCATTTAATATTTTACATTTTGAAGTGTTGTGTTAGTTTTATATGTTCAATAATACTACATGTGCACACATGAGCTAAGATTAATGTGCTGTGTGTACAGAAGCCATCATGATACTGTTTAAACAAACAGAGGAAGTTATCATTAGTGTAAGCTAAAGAGAAAGAAAAGAATAGATGATCAAGGCACAATATTGTCAGCCAAAATCTTCTGAGTTCTCATCCCAGCTCAGACACTGGCTATATGTATATCCAACATATAATTTACACAGCTATTTAGCTTGTGACTCAGAAATCCTATGTGCTACCAGGCTTCTTCCTCAAATGATTCTAAACTTCATTCTTCATTCATTGCCAGTAAATCCCGTTCCCCTCAGATCCTACCCCTAAAGAGTAGCCTTGGATGCCCATCTTCTTTCCCCTCATGCTCAGACATTTAAAAAAATGTTGCTTAATACCCTTCCTCCCCACAACATCACCACCTTTATAAACTCTTCAGGGATTCAACATAGTATTATATGTGCCTTTTCACCAACCATCGTACCAGCAGAATATCCAAAAAGTTTAATATAACTTTTGCAAGATAACAGTTCACAGAAAGACTGGGACTGAAGAACTCCTCAGGCTTCTCAGTACTAGTATTTCCAACTGTAGGAATACACAGGAAGTAAACACCAGGCATGAGCAAGAAACCAGAACCAGACAGCTAATCCATATTCCTGGAACAGACAGATGTTAAGAACTGCAAACAAAGGTGGCAACACAAAAGCTGAGTTCATTCAAATTAATAGGTGAGTGGTAAATGAAATCAGCACCTGATCTCAGACAAAGTACGAGATCTCTTATGTATCACAAAGGAATGGACTACTAGAATTACCATACCCATAGACAAGGTAATCCAGGGAGTGTACTAATTATATCTTGTGTAAGGTAAAAACCTGCTCTTTAAATAGCAAATGCTGGTGTCTGTCCCACAGCAAATCTAAAGCATGAATGCTGGGTGTCTGCATACCACTAACTAATTCCTATGGCTTCCTATTTGAGCATATTGTGCCCCTATTGAAACTCATCCGGACCTCTGACAGCCTTATTGTGATTAATTACTTCAGTATCTTCCTTGTTGACTCCTCTAATGTAATTGCCTTGGATGCCATATGCATGATGGGAATCACTGAATTCATGTTGGTGATTTCTAAATACATCCAAACAGCCAGTCACAGAATGGGCCTGATCCTTAGCTCCGAAGCAGACATCAGAAATGTATTAACTCTGTTTTTATCCTGAGCTGATGACTGCATTTTTCCCTTCCTTTACAACTGGAGACATGAAACACCAGCATGAATCTGCCCCTTTGGAAAACTCCACAGTGAAGAGAATTCTTCTCCTCAAGGCCATCTGTTATTATTTTATTTTTTATTATTATTAAAAACATTCTACACAACTACAGATATATTTCCCTAAATGAGACGTGGTTCTCTGATGAACAAAAAACAACTGAAACACACAAGGAGAAATTAAGAATTCCAGTAGTGCAAGACCACACAGAATCTAACCATCTGCAGCAGAAGGAACTCAAACAATCTTGTCATGGCCCTGAAGAAGAGCAAAAGATACTTCCTTTCCAAGACTATAGCATCTATCTAATCCAAACCAAAGGAAATGACCTCAGCTCTGACCCTCACCTTCAGTTTCTGGCTCTTACTCTGGCTTGAGCCCTGGCTCTGCTGACTGTTTAGCTTTGTTACCCTACCTGGATGTCTGCTCTGCCCAATAGAGTGGGCTCCTTCTCTGATTACAAGGCAGGACAACCCATGTCCCTATACATAGCATTCTCTTAGGCTATGTCTAGAATCCGGGGTTTTTACAGGATTCCGGAGGTCCAAGGAATGTGTTTGCTCTTCCGCTTTTTTTCGTGAAAGAGCAAATGTGCTCTTTCAGGGAGCCCTGTCTACCTCGTTTCATGAGGCATAAGGGCTCTGCCAAAAGAGGAGGCTTTTCCGCCATTTGGCCCCGTCTAGACTGGACCTTAATCAAGAAAATTTAATCAGAACAGAATGCAGTGGCCATGCTACTAACCTTGGTGAGACGTGATGCCTTCATTCAGACAGATATGTGATAACCACAAGAGAAGTCAATACACATTACCACTATCCATGAAAGGAGCACTTCATCTCCCCTCCAATATTTCTGCCTCTCTGCAGTGCTAAGGTACTGGGTGTTGGTGCCCCAGTACACCAGTACCTCTGCTTATGACAGGCAAGGCATTGCACAGAGTCTGCTCAGACCAGCAGTCTAGACTGTCTGCCCTTCATGTCTGTGTCTCTGTAGTCCTATTCTGGAGGCAATGATTTTGATTTCACTCCCCTTGGGTGTACAGAATCCCCCATATGTCTGACAGAATTTGTGTGGTCCTTGTCCTTGAAGTGTCTGGAACCCCTTTTGGTTTTTAAGCCTGTGTTAAGGTGTAGGCAAAGGAACCCAGGCCCACCCACTCCACTGGTTCCAGCTCAAGGAATTTAACCCAGGCAGGCAGAATCAGTTCTCAACAATTTCCCTGCTGTACCCTGTACTACTTCCTATTTACCTTAGTTCTGTAGATACCTGCAGGCTGTATCTTGAAGCAGCTTATTGCCAAGTTGCTGGCAGGACCTTCTTTCTCTGGCCTGCTTCTTGTCTGTCAGCTGCCTTGCTCTTCTGCTTCTCAGCTCTTCTATTTTGCCATTTGCTGTGAGGCTGCCAACCAGTGTTGGCTGTTACTTCCTAAATTAACTCCTTGAATCCTAGATCCTTCTAGGATTTATATGCTCCATGAGAGATATCCATCACGTTAGCTTATAAACACTGCTGCTTAATTAAAAATCACACTGACAAGCAAAATCCTCTGCTCTCTCCTCATTCTAGATGTTTGTCATTGTCCTAGAGACAAATGCTGCTTCTTCAGCTTCATCATCCGAGGAATGCCTCCATGTCAACTGTTATTGTGCATTGAGCTCTGACCATGATAATATCTGAAGTACGTGTTTTTAAGAAAATGTAATTATTTGCTATTATTATTTGCTGTTAATATTTGCTCAGCTGAACCAAAAATGCAACATAAGTAGAGGGGAAAAAGGAAGAAAATAGCCTGAAAGAAAAGAGATAAACTAGCTGCTGATGTACTTTAAATAGTCCCAATATTATCATCCATGTTTCATATATATATGGCCTTCTTGGGCATACTCTGACTTCCTCATCTCTACCATTTTCTAGATTTTAACCCATCAATATGTTTAAAGTGTTAAGATGCACTTTGTCATTTCTAACAAATAGACCTATGGCTCCTTAGAGACTAACAAGGTATGGGAATCATGAGCTTTTGTGGGTAAAACCTACTTCATCAGATGAGTTGGAGTAGATTTTACCTTTTTTAGTCTCTAACATGACACAGGACCACTCATTCTTTTTAAAGTTACAAACTAACACGGCTACCCAGTGATAATTTTTTATCAATTCTGTATTGGGTCACCGGACTTCTTGGGAAAGATAAATAGGGCAAGTAGTTTCCATTTTGATTGTTTTTTGATAGCAGCTCATTTGGTTTATGATACTCATGGATACCATTTTAATTACTTACATTTCCTCTGTAGTGCTTAGCATGTTGTACTGTCTTGTTCAGGCTTTCATTGCCATCTACTCTATAGTCTTTAATGCTACTTAACCAATACTCAGCAATCAAAAATACCTAAGCAATTTAGGTCATGTGGATGTTTTGGGGGCTTTAATTTCTTTAGAGCTTAGTGTCTTCTCCTCCTAGATGCTGCGATCTAGCTATTTTTTAACTGCAGTAGGTGGGAGGCTACGCCTTCTTGTCCTCCTTTTCCTCCTCCATTTATATCACTGGTGGGGGAAAAGACTCTTAAAAACCATTATTAAGAAAGAAGATAGCAATTTCAATTAGTAATGCACTTTTCATGTAATACAGTGTCCCTAGGCATTGCACAATAATATATAGTAGAGGACTTTTTTATATAGAAAATCATTTTAACAATCTCCTACTTTACCAAGTCATTTTCTTTATGCTCCACTTGACTTAAAGCAGGGATCAACATAACTCTCTGCAATAAAATAAAGTCATAACAAGAGGAGAGACACTGCACTCATTCTTAATTCATTAGCTTTTCACCTTTGTAGATGTGTATTTGATGCTTACTTACATCATGTCTGTCTGCCGAAGGCTTAAGTTAAAATTAACAGTTTATCCTTCATGAGCATGTCAAATTGTCAAATGTAATTTCCTAACCATGCTAAACAAAGAAAAGAAGTCCCACAAAAATATAGATTGTTCAGTGGCATGCAATGTTCACACCATTTCAACATGCTGGTAAAGGTCAATTGCAATTCAGTTGTTACTAACATCGGTAAAAACCAACAAGCATTCTGCAACATTGCCTTTCTTGATCATGCAACGTATTATAGTAGAAAACTATCTACTCAATATCAATATTGAGTGCTTCCTCAATTTCATTGGCAGTAGCATTAAGTTGGACATTACTTACTGTTTAATGAGGTTTGATATTCCAGGGGAAAAAAACAGTAGAGTTTTCCAAATGCTATTTGAGAGAAGGACTGAACTCACTAATTCTAAGGTTTCTGCCTAATTGGCCAATTCAGACTGTCATCTGATTTGATATGCCTATGAAATGCCAGCTCTTTTTTCCCCAGGATGACTTAAAACATGCATTAATCTTTGCAAAATAGCCCAGTTCTGACTAACTTTTTCATTGTGTTGTCTCATAGCAATTCTCCACATCTCTGTTGGCTGGGCCCTAGGAAACATTCATTTATATCTCAGTCACTCTGGCTATGTCTACACTACAGGGGTTTTGTGCAAAACCAGACATTTTTGCACAAAAGCCTGCAGCACATCCACACCTCAAGCACATTTTTGCACAAGAAATTGTACAGTAAAATGGCAGAACAGAGGGCTTTTTGCAGTGTAGGTATACCTCTTTCTGTGAGGAATAACTCCTTTTTGCGCAAGACTTCTTTTGCAAAAAGGTGTGTGTGGATGCTCAACAGGGGTTTCTTGTGCAAAAAGAGCCTATCACAAAAAGCACAGGGGCTCTGATGGCCATTCTGTGAATGGCTATCAGAACTTTCTTGTGCAAGAGTGTCCATGCAGTGTGGATTCTCTCTTGCACAAAAGTTCATCACTTTTGAGATGAACTTTTGAGGTGTGGACGTGCTTTTGTGCAAGAAGTTTTTTGTGGAAGATCTCTTCAGCAAAAAAGCTTCTTGTGCAAAAACCCTGTAGTGTAGACAAAGCCTCTGAGCCTGGAGCAAAAATCTCACTCTGCTTGAATAGATTTTCAATATACTATACTTTTTGTCTTCTCTATACTTTTTTATTTTGTTTTTCAGTTTATTTTGGAGAGAAGGAATTTGGGGAAAAGGAGTTGTTTTGTACATTCTCATCGAATTTTCCTCCTTTCAGCTGTCACAATATGCCGTGAGGCATTTATTCTAAATCAGTTCAGAATGATTTCGGATTCTGTTTTCACTATGCCAATCAGTCATGATCACAATCACTTTCTACACTTGTGGCATCACCATCATTTGCTCAGACCAAGTATAAAATACCAAGAAATTTAAGTCAAGAGGCAGTACACGAATATAACAAAGTGTGATGTAAAGCAGATTTCTTGTTAGATCATGTACCCCCCCATTTCATGGCTCAAACTGAGAGAACTACTGCTCTTTTCAACATTCCAAAATTCATGTTCACAATATCTGCAAAAAACTTCAAGCATATCATAAGCATGGCCCTACTGGGACAGACCAAAGCTCCATCTAGCCCAATATCCTGTCTTCTGACAGTGGCCAATGTCAGGTGCTACAGAGGGAAAGAAAAGAACAGAGCAACCCTTGTCATTGCTTCCCAGCTTCTGGCAAACAGATGCTAGGGACATTTCAGAACATGGGATTGCATCCCTATCCATCTGGGTTAATAATCATTGAAGGACCTACCCTCCATGAATTTATCTTTTTTCTACCTGTTATAGTCTTGATTTTCACAGTATCCATAGGTTCACTAAGATACTTCTGTGTGTTTTTTTTTAAACCTGCCACCTATTAATGGCATATGATGATTCCTAGCTCTTATGTTATATGAAGGAGTAAATAACACTTTTTTATTTACTTTTGCTACACCAGTCATGATTTTATAAATCTCTATCATTAGTCATTTCTTTTTCAAGCTAAAAAGTCACAGTTTTATTAATCTCTCCTGGCATGGAAGCTGTGCCATACCGTAATTCCTTTTCTAATTTCAATATATCTTTTTTGTGATGGGGTGATCAGATTTGCATCTAGTATTCAATATGTTGGTGTACTATGGATTTATACAGGGACAATATATTTTTTGTGTTATCATTTTCTTATGTGAATGATACCTCAAAATTCTGGTTGGGAGCTAGATTCATATCTCCATATAGTTAATGATGTAAGAAACGGTGGCTAATGCAATTAGCTAGTGCCTAAATTGGCACATATTTTGCAAACTTCCCCACTATGGCCTTGCTAATGCATCTGAGTCCAGACTTGCCACACCCAGTGCTTTTTCACATCTAAGGTTCTCTTGAGTGCATGGCAACTTAATATGAATACGCTAATAACAGAATTCAGACCCTCAAATTCATTTTCACTTTGCACATATGGGATTACAAACCATCTCTGGAAGTGGAAAATTAGCACTGAGATTTCTGGTTCCCCCTGTTGCATTTCCTAGTGAATAACACCCCCGCCTGCCCCCCCCCCCCCCCCACACACACACACATTTTTCTTCATTTAATTGTGCTCATTACACTGAACAAACTGAACCATCCTAGCCTGCCAGGCTCAGCAACCCACTGTGCCATTCAAGGAATATCAGAAACACCTTTATTCTGCTGTTAATATGGAAATGAGGGACTGAGAAAAGTCACATTTACTGTGTAGGACAAAAAAAATGAAAAATCCAACCTCTCTCCTATTTTAACTTTGCACATTTAGGATACACATTTTGAAAAATAGGCACCTGTTTTATACACACAAAAAAAAGCATAAGAGAGCAAATAGATAGTTGTGAAGGCAAACAATACCCTCACTATAAAAATTACTCATTTTGTTTAGGCAACCAAATTTTGAACACACCTAAAACCTCAGAAGCATCTACCTAGCTAGGTATTTATAAGGCCCTAATTATTCTAATTCTAGTTCTTGAGCACCTCACAATCATTAATGGATTTTAACTCATCTCACAGGGTATGGCTACACTTGCACCCTAGTTCGAACTTTGTGGTTCAAACTAACGTTACTCCTCATCTTTTGAGGAGTAACATTAGTTCAAACCAAGGGATTTGGTTCTAACTAACACATCACGGTGCGCACTTTCTCTTTCAAAACAGCTCTTGATAAGAATAACGCACCGGCAAGATCATGCTAATGAAGCGCGGGATATTTAAATCCCCGCTTCATTGACTATTTCGAATGCCTACATTTGCATCCCTAGTTTGAACTAGGGTGCAAGTGTAGACATACCCAAAGTAGTACCATCCTCACTTTACAGGCTGCTAACTGACATATATATATAGATCATGTGAGTTGCCCCAGGGCACATAGAAAATGTCTGCCCAAGCCAGGAACTGAATCCAGATCTATTCTGTATGGGTATGGAGGTGTACAGATAGTTCGGAATGGCTTGCTAGTCCGAACTATCTAGCCCGTGCCGCGTGTAGCCGCGTGGCACGGGGTTCGAACAAGCCGGCATTTAAAAATGGCGCCGGCCGGCTTATGCAAATAAAGCCCGGGAAATTCAAATCCCGGGCTTCATTTGCACGTTTGGTATGCATACATTACCCCGCTAGTGCGCACTAGCGGGGTAGTGTAGACATACCCTATCAGTCCACCATTATGTCTCTCTGCTGTTCTTACTCCCTGCAGGTGTACATTGAAAACAACATGTAAATACTTGTTTTGAAAATGTGGCCCTTACTCTGAAAAAATTAGAAGACCAGAGGCACCTTTGTTGAGTTATGCGTGTAGTCCATACCTCCATGCGATGTTTAAAGTACCCAGGGCAACTAACAAAATGCAGGCTTTTAAACAGGACTGTGTGCAAGCGCCTTTACCCTTTTGGAGACTTTAAGGGTACAAATTCATAGCTATGATGGGGAGTGAATGTTCTCCAAGTTCTATGAAGTGTTTAATGATTTTAAAGAAAGAAAGAAAGGATCTTTCATCTTGAAAGCTTGTATTTTATAAATTATTTGTTGGTCCCATTGGGATTCTACAAAGATTACCTCTGCAGCTGGAATTGATATGAAATGTGGAGCGCACTGTTGTTCTAACATTCTGAATATCTCTGTGTCTTTTTAGGACATAATTCCTTGGAGCTTTCTTTTTTTCCCCCGCATTGTTATTTGATTCAATGGCATCACTAGAGATGAGTTTCCATTAACATTTTCATTTGGTCAGGATGGGGAACAAGTTTTCTTCAATAGTTGTATTTATAAAATACAACTATTGATGGCCAAATAAAAAAAAAAGATTGATGTAAATAAATAAATATTGTCACCTATGACTAACAGAGCTCTTGCAGTCCAGAAAAAAGGTTATACGCCGTATGTTCCCCTTTGTGGTTGGAGACAAATCTCACAAATGGTGCCATGCAAAATGACCTTTGTGTCTGTATGAATCCCCATTATGTGGATGAAAGAGTCCATCCTGGTGCAGAAGGTCGCAGAACAGGGGCCATGCTGAACAAAGGCTGCAGATTTACTGTTCAGTTGAAAACCGCCTGAGAGATATGCTCTTCTCTGTATTTATACAAAAGTAAAGTAACATAAAAGATCAAAACAGCCACATGATTCACAGAGATGAATTTGAGTGAGGGAGGAATGCATGTGAGAAGAATTATGGAAATTATGATAAATGCAGATTATATTCTCAGACCTGAAATTATTGTCATTTATAAAACTGGTTAAAGTTTCCCAAATTATGGTTTTTCAGCAACAAATGCCATTATTTCAAATTAAATTGAAAATTAATTAAAAAAATAGTTTTTCTCCCATCTGTCAGCCAGCTCGTTATTTAGAAAG
This sequence comes from Pelodiscus sinensis, assembly GCF_052426305.1. Classification (NCBI taxonomy): domain Eukaryota; kingdom Metazoa; phylum Chordata; order Testudines; family Trionychidae; genus Pelodiscus; species Pelodiscus sinensis. The sequence goes on from NC_143057.1 coordinate 67,520,753, forward strand.
CCTATAGCTGTGCACAAAGTGATTGCAAGTTATTGCTGTCATGAACACTAATAACATGTCCACACCATGGTCTCTCTCAACTTTTCGCAATTTCTAGAGCCATATGGCGGACATCCATGTGTGCATGTAACCCACATACCTCGGGTACATCTACATTTGCACACTTACTTTGAAATAAGCTATTCCGGAATATTTATTCTGAAATACCTTATTTTGAAATAGCACATCTACACTGAAGGGAAGCCTCAAAATTAGTCCGAGGCAGGCTTTTCTAATGTAGACGTGCTATCCCCATTTAGAGCCCCCAGGAGGCACTAGGGAGGAATAACTTAGAATGGCTCTGGTGAGGAGCTATTTCAAAATAGCAGCAGAGGAGCGTCTACACACCCTTATTTCAAAACAGCTATTTAGGAATAGGCATTATTCCTCATAGAATGAGGTTTACAGATTTCAGAATAAGCCGTCTGTTATTTTGAAATTATTTCAAAATAATGAAATGGCTGTGTGGACGCTCACAATGTTATTTCAAAATAACGCTATTTATCTTGAAATAATGATGCAGTGGAGATGCATCTCTAGTGTGGTTCACTGCCCCATGCAGTGGCATTTAGACCATTTACAGTGAGCGACAAAAACAAGGGAGCTCTACAGCCTAAGTTGAGAGCCAGCTGGCTTTATAGCTCAAGCTGTAAAGGCTCCTACGCTAAGCTCCAGAGGTCATGTGGCAGTTACATGTAGGCATGAACAACAGAGTTCAGTGAAGGTCCCCGGATACCTTTCTCTTAAAAATAAAAAAATATAAAGCTGTTGTCTCTACCGTATATCACCATATTCCCCATTGAACATCCTTGTGGCTATCATATTGCACAGCTAACTCTTTCTTGTGTGTCTTTGGAGCATCTCTGTTCCCTCCTGAAGTTTTCTGTAGTGGGGGAGCATACGGCCCTGTAGGACAACAGTTTTCCATGTTCTCTTTTCTTCATTTTTTAAAGTATCACTGAAAGAGAATTTGCACTTAAAACGCAACACATGTGCAATGTATTTATCGTCTGCTGCAGATGGTCATCCAGAACAGTGCTCACAGGGATGCTACTTAATGTATTATCTCAGTTCACAATTCTCATCTGGTAAGAGTTAGCATTAGAACACGGCATTAATTTTCTCACATACTGCCATAGGACACCTTCCCAGAGGCTCCAGATTTCAGTCACTAGCTAAGTATTTAAATCCAATTTAACAAACTCTGTAACTCCACTTAGTTTTATTTTAGCCATTTTGTATTCCTTTCCCTTCACCTAGTGGCCACATAACAATTCAATTACTGAAGTTCCTCATCCAGAAAGTGCACTTGATTTCCCATAATTCTAATTCTGTTTGATTTTTTTTTCCTGGGTAACACATGCCATTTGGAGTTGACTGAGTTAAAATCCTGAAATAAAGCTGGCACTGTGTAAGTGCATCAGCTACAAAAGAAAAAAGAAAAAAGAGGTTAATAAAATACACACTAGAAATGGCAAATAAGATTAGAGGAGACATTTCTGGTCATGAGGGCATTTTCAGGCTGTGCCAAAAAAATAACAAGGTCAGCCTAAGAAAAGAAGAACCAGGGAGACAATATAAATTGAAAGATGAAAGGAGGGGTGAGAACGAGAGTGTAAAAAGATGTGTGTTTGGAGAAAATAGAGTCAGGTGGCACAGAAAAGGAAGCACACAAGGGATCAGAAGGTAAAACACCAATTAGTAGATCAAAAGGTTAAGAAGCATGTTTTAAAATAAAAGGGTGATAATATAAGCAGCTTGAAAGGAGATTAAAATAGAGAGGTGATAAAAGTATGCAGTAGAGAATAAAGACTGTCAAGAATCTTATGGAGTAAAAAGAATCAGTGGCAGGGAATGAAAGAAAACTGATTTTATCAAAAATCTGTTTGCATGGTTTTGGATAGAAATTATTTGTAACTTCTGAACCTATTTTGACTTTTATTCTTATCCTCAGAGCTTACTGGTTTTAGTTCACACATTTCTTTTCCTCCCATTCCCCTTTAGTCTTTCACTGTATGAATTGATAAAGGATGAATTTGTGGTTAAAGTACAAAACTGGCAGTCATGAAGTGTTGGGTTTTTCCCCTTTTCTACAGCTTTGTTCCCAGACCCCGAGAAAGAATTATCTGTAGTAACTCAAAGCCCTCCCTATCTAGTATTCCATCACCAGACATTGGGGATATTTGCTCCCATCAGTTGCAAACCTGTTACATGTCATTGTAGGAAATCTCATCCTACCATGCCCTTCATAAACTTAACAAGCTCATTCTTGAGACCAGTTAAGTTCCCCACCCACCCTTGCTTCCTTTGGAATGCCATTCCAGAACTTCACTTCTCTAATTGTTAGAAACCTTAATCTAATGGCAAGCCTAAACTCTCTCAATTCTATTGCAATTCTATTGATATTTTGTGTTTTCTTAAAGGCTCGGTTCCTGGAGTCAAAATTACATCAGAATCTCAGCTTTTAAACTATATTTGAAGACAAATGCTTTAAAAATGGGACCAACGTTCATGTTATAGATAGGGAACTGAGGCACAGAGAGACTAAGGGTGCATCTAGACAGCCCTCTAAACTAAAAATAAGTTATGCAATTTGCACTACACAAATTGTCTCTCTTACTTCAAATCTACTTCAAAATAGGCTATTTTGAAATATGTTACATCTACACAGCATCAAATTTGGAAATAATGCACTACTGTATTTTGAGTCATTTTTTATCCCTCGTGCAACAAGGTTTACCGGGATGGCAAAATAGCATGCCCGTTATTTTAAAAAAAATTCAAAATAATGGGCAGCTTATGTAGACGCAGGGTAGCTATTTCAGGGTATATCTGCTATCCCAAAATAACTGCACAGTGTAGACGTACCCTTAGTAACTTGCCCAAAGTAGCACAGGGCTTCTGTGGCAAAACAGATGTCATGGGGCTCAGATGTCCTGTGTCCCAGATCATGTCCTAACCACAGGATCCAATGATGTCCTGCTGATGAATAGTCCCCCAGTTAATGTTCATCAATAAGCAATCAAAAGGGATTGTGAATATCAGCAAAGTAATTTGGCAGGTTTAGAGTTTCTCCAATTATTATAGTCAAGTGACAGCGTGCTAGTGTACTTTGGGGAGTCCTACAGGCCATGCAAAGGTCATACTGAGGAAATCAGGAGACAGTGATTTAATACACTCAGGAGGAGAAGAAGGTAAAAAGGTCAAATCCAGAGTGTACAACTTAGCTTGAGTAGCTGAACTAGGCAACAGGCTGAGAAACAAGAGAGAGGAAGAAATCATCCCCCACCCCGTAGGTCACAGAGCAGCACTGGAGCTACTCCTTGGAGAAGATGATTCCAGTGTATGGTGGCAGTAACGTCCGCTGGTCATTATGGGACCCAGACCTCTTTGGGGAAAGGAAGGGAAAATCCACATAACAGTGGCTCTTTCAGACTTGATCTGTCCCGTCTGACATAGAGGTTGCTAGCACAGAGAGGGACCTCATGTTGAGTGGGGGCATACACCCTAAATATCCCTCATCTCCTACATAAGCCCCTTAGGCAGCTGAACTCCATTTCTTCTGCTGCCAGGAAGCTCTTCACACAGAACTGAGGATGAGTTACCAAGACTTGACCAACAACATTCTGTAAAATTCCCCTTCCATTGGTTTCACCCAGAAGCAAATTCGATATTTCCCAGATAATCATCTTAACAATGAACTACCATGTGTCTCCTGAACTAATATGGGAGAATAGAGCATTGATGATAGAATTTGAAATGTTTACTTCAGGAAATGTACATTATATCACACAAAGGAGTCAGGGGAGGAGAAATGATATTACAGTGAAATGATTTAGACAGAAGCTTACAGCAGCTCTGGAAATAAAGCAAACGGAGAATTCAAGAGTACATATGCTTTCAACACATCACTGAAATAACTCCATGTAAAGATGTTTGAGTTGCTGTTGAAGATAACACAGTCAAGCAAAATACATTCACATAAGAGTAGAAAGAAGCTCTCAGATACTTTTCTGCTAGCAGATATAAGACAGTCTTTCAGCTGATTTACATCAAACAGAAGCAAGATTACTGAGGACTATAGAAATGACAACAAGCTGCTTTTCCTGTATTTGATTGCACAGCCTAGCAATGATGAAAAAAAAGTACATTGAACCATCAAGTTACCCTGATGCAGCTTTCTCAGTGTGCTGAAAACACTCATTCCAAATCTTATTTATAGATAGATAGATAGATAGATAGATAGATAGATAGATAGATAGATAGATAGATAGATAGATAGATAGATAGATAGATAGATAGATAGATAGATAGATAGAAAGGCTTTAAGTCAATCCCCAATATGTGTAAAGTTCTCTCTATTGAGGATTTTTAATGAAAGAAAGTAACAAAAGTTAATGGTCTGCCAGGTGTTCACCACAGGGAGTTTGTTTCACGGAAATTGAAGAAGGAACTTAATTTTGAATTTATGGGAACTTTCTGCCCCTTTTTTTTCTTGTTTGTCCCACATTGCTCTTTGTTTGGTTTCTCTGTGTTGTTGACATGTGCCAGAACTGCCACACTGGGACCATATCAATGTTGTTCATCTCTGCAAGAGTGCAGGATGTTTAGCTTTCTCTTCATGCTTTTCTTTTTTCACAGCCAGAAGGAGTAATAAAATGATTCAGAGACTGACTGATAATTGCTCTGGCAATTCTTGATCTGATCAAGAGAAAGTGAATCAAATTGGGAGTTCTCAAGCAGAGCCAAAAGAGGAGGAAAACCAATAGAACAGCAGTGTTTTAAGCGCTGTGAAATAAAATACTGCACCGTTTGCACACACAACCAAGCTATTTTCATCTCGCAAACACACATATGTAGGTTGCTTGCTGTCTATCTAAAAGGGAAAAATAAACTGAAATTGGGGCATCCTACTGGGCTTGAGTATGAGGTAACAAAATACAGTGTGAGAAATCTGAATTTCAGAGCAGGAAGATGCAAAGGACTGAGATGGGCAAGTTTGGTTGAGATTTAAAAAAAATCACCCACCAATTTATTTTTTTCACTTTGCTTTTTAAGAATTGTTTTCCACTTTCACATAGGTCTCAGATTCTGGACTCCATGCAGGATCAGACATGGAAGTGCTAAAATCACCTGCTTCTCGTAGCCTTTCTGCCCTGACCAGAAATGGGATATAAATTACAGAAAACAACTGTTCTTGCAAGATTTCCAGGCTATTTTCCCATTCTGTGGGCTTGAGTATAATCAGCATAAATCAGAAGAATCCACTGATATTGTACTAGTATAAAACGTCTATAAGTAAGAGAGGGTATGTCCACACTACCCTCCTAGTTCGAACTAGGAGGGTAATGTAGGCATACCGCACTTGCAAATGAAGCCCGGGATTTGAATTTCCCGGGCTTCATTTGCATAAGCGGGGAGCCACCATTTTTAAATCCCCGCTGCTTCGAACCCCGTGCAGCGCGGCTACATGGGGCTCGAACTAGGTAGTTCGGACTAGGTTCCTATTCCGAACTACCGTTACTCCTCGTGAAATGAGGTGTACCGGTAGTTCGGAATAGGCACCCTAGTCCGAACTACCTAGTTCGAGTCCCGTGTAGCCACGCTGCACGGGGTTCGAAGCAGCGGGGATTTAAAAATGGCGGCTCCCCACTTATGCAAATGAAGCCCGGGAAATTCAAATCCTGGGCTTCATTTGCAAGTGCGGTATGCCTACATTACCCCGCTAGTTCGAACTAGCGGGGTAGTGTAGACATACCCAGAAAGATTAAGGTGAAGTTTAAAAAACAAGTGGTCCTGTAACCTCTTAGCAACTAACAACAATATAGATAGTATCATGAGCTTTCGTGGGCATAACCCACTTCTTCAGATGACAAATATGGAGCAAGAGGCATGGTGCAGTGTAGTGTAGTGTGCAATGACATGTAGACGTACCCATATTAGTTCTGGTTAGTGATATTCTATCTCTCTAACTTTGCCTGCAGGACTGGGAAAGCTAGTAGCACAGCCAGGGTTGGGGCTAGAAAAAAAGTGTAGGAATAAGGATCCAAGGATAACAAGAGTCTAGCCTCATAGTTTTTGACTAATTACAAAAAGGACTCTCCCTCAGTGCTCTCCTCCAGCAGCATGGAAGCAATTTTTGGTAAAACCTGCAGATATCCACTTTATATCCATAGGTATCTGGATATAATTTTGTATTTGCATAGGGCTCTAGTTATTGCCTAACTAATGGCTATGTTCTTTGCCTCAAGAAGGGGCTGAGGGCACACACTGGAATCAGAGCTGCTTTAAGCAGCATTAATTTTCCATAAATTTTACTAAGGCTACTCTTACCTGTTGTCCACATTCCCATTTTCTTAGATACACAGATCTTTTTGGACAATGTACAAGAAGCTATCCGGTGGGGAGCGACATTACCGCATAACAACATTTTCTCTTCTACAACCCCACTGCTGTCTTTACAAACACACATACACACATCTATTTTATTTTCTCTTCATTGTGCCATATGGGCCATTACCAAGAAAGTAAAGCATTTTGAGATCCTCCAGGATGAAAGCTCCTCTACAAATGGAAAAAATTACATTGTTATTTTATAAATTGTTACTTGGTCATGGGCTTTTTTCTTTTCTGATACCATTTCACTTACTATGAAATCATTCAAAGATTTGATAAGCATGAAAATCGGAATTATGCAAAATGCCTTTTGAATATATGTAAAATTATGTTGATGAAGCAAACTACCTTAACAATGACCTTTCTTCTATTTCAAAGTAAGTACAATTATTCTCCAATTCAAATGATGCTAAGAGGTATGTCTCTTCATATGATCAAGTGCTTTCATCCCAGACACAAACAGCTGAATAGTTAAGTACAAAGGAATAGTTAAGTACTCATGTTAGCATTTATTTTTCATTTTGTCTGTACCAAATGTGTGAAATTTAATAAAATTTTAATCCATAATGTAAGCATTCTAGAAATATCTTCAGATGATTTAAATCCGCACAGCTTCATTGAAGTAACTGGACCTACATCAGTTTATACCAGCTGAGAATCTGGTACCATTTCTATATCCATGCAGGGTAAGGTTCACTGCAACTGGGCAAGGAGAAATTTCAAGCTTCTTTCAATTGTGATGGTGTAAAAGAATTAATAATATGGAGCTGATGAATTGTTTAATGTGTATTCATTTGTATTCTTCAGAAGACATGTATAATCTCTGACACTCATTTGTTTAAGCAACCCAAACAATTGCAATTTTAATATGGTTTTTCTTTTAATGTGTGCTTACCCATAAAATCTGCCACTTTGACCATGACCAAGCCATGAAATTCGCCTGTGTTTTTTTTTCTTTTGCTAATTAACATGGGTTTCTAAGAGAATATGTTTTCTGTCATTTCTAGATTTCTTCTGAAGGTCTGAAAGACACAAAGCCAACCTCAAAGTGTTTTTGTCCTTTTGACACTGGCACTTCTCATTACAAACATCACAGCCTAGAGACATTCATTCAGATGTGGTAGGTCTTCTCAAATCTCAGAGACCACAGGTCACACATTTTCTGTCTCCCTCCCATGCTTTCAATCATCTTATAATTTGTGAAGTGTTCACTCATTTTCTTAATTGAAAACACATAAATAATTTAATGTTTCATGGTAACTTTTCATCTCTGCCCTTACTTACACTAATGTACTTTACAGGGCAACTATCAGATCTGCAGGTTATCTAGAAGAGGAAAACCAGAGCAGTACATAAATTAGCATGGTTATTATCTATGCTAAATGAAAGTGAATTCTCTTTGAATACACAGAGCAAAACATGTACTTTCAGACTAAAATGACATTTTAAAATTAAGAAAAACAGCAACAAGAAAGAACAAAAGTAAAATCTCTGTATGAACAGCATGTTAAAGGAACATAGGTATTGTTATTAAATCTAACCAGGGACCCATCAGGTCCAGTTTCCTGTGTCCAACAGTGATCGCTAGCAGATATCTTGGAGAATGGAGCAAAAACCCTTCATTAGGTAGATGTGGTTTATTCTCCCCACATACACATACACATAGGACTCGTTCTGGTCTCTGACAATTAGAAATTGGCTTTAGTATAAGGTTTAATATCCCTTCCAAAATATTCATTGTTTGCTGTGAAATATTTTAAGATACATTTTTATCTCTTTATTTCAATTGTAATATCTTGATAGCCCTCTGCTTAGGGGGTCAACAGCTGAGGGGCCAAGGGTGAGGGGAGCTTCCCCACTGCACTGTTTTGGGATAGAATGACCATTTACCTGCTCATTGCAGAGCTCTTTTTCTTACTGGTGTGTGGCCCCTAGTGGTCTCTCTGCAGTATAGCTCTCTCCTGCAGACGCTGTCCCCAGTGGCCGCTCTCTGGATATGTCTACACTGCAGAGTTTTTCCAGAAAAACAACCATATTTTTGGAAAAACTACACTTACATCCACACTGCTATTGCGTTCTTTCGACAGAAAGTTGAAAAAATGGAAGGGTTTTTCCAATAGCAGTAAACCTCTTTCTACAAGGAAGAAGTTTTTTCCAAAAAAGCTTTTTTGGGAAAAGGCATGTGTGGACGTGAAAGAGTGATTTTTCAAAAGAAGAGGCCTCCAGGTAAAAGCACAGGTGCCACTCCATCCTCAGTAATCACAATTTAAATGCGAGAGAGCCTCCAATAAGTGCAGACGCTATCTTTTGAAAAAGCAGATTGCTTTTTCGTTGCACTTTTGCCATGTAGATGCTCTCTTTCACAAAAAGTTTTTCCAGAAGATCTCTTCTGGAAAAGCTTCTTCCAAAAGAAGCTTATAGTCTAGACTTAGCCTCAGAATCATGTCCTTCCTCTCTCTGGCCCTTCCTTTCCATGTTCTAGAAAACAGTCCTATTCCTGGCCTAACCAAACCCTGACCTTGCTTTAAGTTAGGGTAAGAGGAAGCTGCATACCAAATTCAGTGGCCCTAGCTCTTGCTGTTTAGGTAGAGTTCTTGAACAAACAGACTCACAGACGAATAGACAGATTCACAGACAGACTCTACTATATCTCTATATAAATTTGGAGTGAAATACTGGAGCCACTGAAGTCAATAGAGCCAGGACTTCACCCCTTCTTTCTGTCCTCATTTTGGCCATAGGATTAAACACAAATCCCTTCAGATATTTTGAAGTTCAGAAAGAATGAACAAAAAATTGCTAACCATTTTTTTCCAGAAAGGGTGATAGCAGAAATGGCTGCAGTTAGTGGCAGAATAGAGAATAAGAGCCTATTCCAACCCCACTCTTGTCCTCATCCTGGCCTCCTTAGATAAGCACTGTGGAGCTGCTGCTTTCCCTCATGCCTGTAGGTTAGGAGTGATCAAGCTAATCTAGCATAGCAGGAGGGCAATAGTCTGCTACTGGTAATGAATGGTCTGTCTCTTTCCTGAGCTCCCCATGAGCCTCCAGATTTAGTATCTATCACACTTGTTCACTTTTGAAGTAAAAAAAAATATGTTTTTCTAACTCCAAACCTCCATATTTAATCTGAGACCTGAAAGTCAAATTTTTCTGACCCATGCATCATCACCAGGAACAAGAATTCTGCATTCTATCCTCAATTACACCTGTGCAGCTCTGTTATCTTTTAACTACTATTATTTTAAACATCATTAGTGTGCTCTCAGTTACTTTCTTTTGAACCCAGTGCCTTCCCTTTCTGCTTTCAGTAATACTTGTATAGCCCTAATGATTTCAACACAGCACAGAGCTGGGGAATTGTTTTTAAGATAAAACCATTAAGGAAATTTTCTCAAACATCTAAAAAGGTTTGGGGTTTCTTTATTTGGGCAAAGGTTCTGAACTATTCTTTCTGTAATGGATCTGACTCACTCTTCACTCACTTAGCAACTCACTAACAGAGAGCCAGACTGCTTGCCTGTATTTTATCTCAGTTAAAATTAACACATATTCTAAAGTAAAAGAAATGAAGCACTCTTACTGGCAGCTATGTCATCTATTTACCAGTCAAATGTTTTCTTTTTAATTTACTTTGTGGCATATGTAATTTCATAAGATGATGCTAATTTTACTGCCATGTATCGTGACGTATCCATGTGTTAGGTATGACATTGAACAGCACTATAAAATCAGTGACAGCTGATCACAAGAACACAGATTCTCATAACACCTGACATGTGGTGCTTACACTCGGGAATAATCCAATTGCAAACAATGACTCACTGTTAACAACTACAGGAAACAGGATTAACAATTCATGATTTCAGAGTAAACCCATTTCATTTTGTCCAGCAAAGAGAAGGATTAAGAATATATGTATCAGATTTTTATTACTTCCCAGAGCTGAAAATGCTGGAAGAGGTTTCAACAGTTTAAATCAGGGAGTATACAGCCAGGCAGGGGTTGAATTGATTTGGTAGAGCTGTTATAACCTACCAGTGCTTTTGTCAATACTGGTAATAATGGCTTCTCTATCTCAGATTTCCTAGGGCACCATTTCCTAAAGTCTGGGGTGCATTATCCCTGGAGGAAAGAAACATTAGGAACTACATGTGGGAGTCTTGGATAAGCTGTCCATTACTCTCCACAGTCCCAGATTTCACTTATTTAAAACAAAACATAGATGCTAAGGTTGTGAAGTGAGGATAACAATGCACAGACATCTGCTTGAATTTGAAGAGAACCTGAAACAATAGCTTTGAAACATTGACTCATTCATTTCTCAGATATCAAATGTGATACTTTAGATGTCACTAGTCTCAGAGAGGTAACCGTTGCTAGTCTCAGAGGGGTAGCCGTGTTAGTCTGTCTTACGAGTGCATAGTTTTATTTGGGTATTACACCGGATTATTACACGTTTGTCCCGCCCGGGTTGCTTCGGGTTATCCTCCCGGTCCGGGCCTATCCATAAAGTAGTCTCGCTCAATAAGGTCTCCGCTTCCGTCTGCGTGACTACAAGCGCAGCCGGGTGGCAGAGGGGGGACCCGGGCCCACCCACGCTCCTGGACCCCGGCCCTAATGCTAGGAGTGAAACTCCCAGAAGTAACAGGTGGGGGTTTTCCCCTAAACTCGCCTGTTCACGGGCTCCGTGTCCCAACCATGGGCCACTTTCAACTCTGCCTCCGGCGTGCCCTCCGGCCATCTCCCCAGAGGAACCTCCTCCCACGCCCCTTCACCCCAGCTCCCATTACCTGCTGCCCCTCCTTCACCCCTTGTCCGTGCTCCCTCTCCCGTTTTTATGCACACCACCTTTCCCTCCTCTGTGTGTGACGTCTCCCACCTCAGCCGCCCCACCGGCTCCCCTGCCCCGCCTCCTCTTGTCGCACCAATGACGTCAGGTGACGTCAAGGGTCGAGGCGGCTGTCCGCACGCCGCCTCGCTTCCCGGCTGCGGCTCTGCAATGCCACGTGATACCACCCCGGGAGCATCCGGCGGTGCCAGCTCGCTGCCGCTTCCCTCACCCCGTCACAGTCTGTAACTGAAAAAAGTTAAAAAACAATGAATAGTCCTTCAGCTCTTTAGAGACTAACATAAATTATAGATGATATCATGAGCTTTCATGGGCACAACCCACTTCTTCAGTCTGTAACTTTAAAAACAACTATTACCATTAACTACTCCTTAAAGGAGGTAAATATAAACATGAAGGCTATGTCTACATTGGCCCCTTTTCCGAAAGGGGCATGCTAATTTTCCAGGTCGTAATAGGGAAATCCGTGGGGGATTTAAATATCCCCCGCGGCATTTAAATAAAAATGTCCACCGCTTTTTTCCGGCTTGTAGAAAAGCCGGAAAAGAGCGTCTACACTGGCCCCGATCCCCCGGAAAAAAGCCCTTTTCCGGAGGATCTCTTATTCCTACTTCAAAGTAGGAAAAGGCTTCAAAGTAGGAATAAGAGATCCTCCGGAAAAGGGCTTTTTTCCGGAGGATCGGGGCCAGTGTAGATGCTCTTTTCCGGCTTTTCTACAAGCCAGAAAAAAGCGGCGGACATTTTTGTTTAAATGTCGCGGGGGATATTTAAATCCCCCGCGGATTTCCCTATTACGACCTGAAAAATTAGCATGCCCCTTTTGGAAAAGGGGCCAGTGTAGACGTAGCCGAAGAGTTATGTCAATGTTTCCCAAAATGGGAGGAGATATGAAGGATTAACTGGAAATACACAAAATACATTAAGATACATAGGCCACTAACAGCAGCCGATAGACTGTAGAGAAACATGATTGGTAAACTTTTTCTGAAAGAGAGCTCAACTTTCAAAAGCTTGTGAAATATTGCCCTAGAAGGCTCCAGAAAGTGACAGAGTAGAGATAAGCAACCTCTAAAAAGCTGGAGAGGGAATCTCACAGACAACTGAAAAGATCTCAGATCTAATCTTGGCACATCGACAGAAGAGAGGAGAATGAGGTAGTAGACAATAAAAACAAATTATGCTCAAGACCCTTTCTTGTATACATATACGGGCATTGGTGGGCATGAGTATTCCCAGTTCCAGAACCCCCTCCTTGTCAACAGACAGAAGAGGAATGATGGAACCAAGGTTGGTCTTGAAAGATCCTGTAACCAGGACTCGATCATAGTGATATGTAGGAGTGACAATAGGGGATCTGGGGGACCAAGCAAACCCTTTGCTCAAGGATACCTTAGTCTACACTGCGGGTTATTTTTGGAAAAAAGTACACATATTGCAGTGCTTTTTCCGATTCTTTTTTTGGAAGAGGCTTTTTGACATTTGGCCCGTCTACATGGGGCCAAGAGAGTGCCTGTTTTTTTTTTAAACTGATCCGAGAAAGTGGATGCGTTCCCTGGACACAGTAGTGTAGACATAACCTCAGACATGGACACGGGCAGGTAGAGGAGAAAAGGCTAGCTCCTCCTCTGCTCAGGAGCAGATATGGACGGTTTAGCATGCAAAGACCCTGAACTGCCTGCCGTGTTAGCTCACCCTGGGAGCATAGACCACTAGAGGAAGCTGCTCTAGCCAGCAGAAAGAGGACATCTGGAAAGTAGGGACAGAATAATGTGAAAACCAAGTTAGAGCAGGTTTGAAAGGGAATCATATGACAAATACCAGGGAAGGTGACATTGCCCTTAGTAGGGCTGATGGAATACAGAACAAGGAAGCTTGCACACTCCTCTCCAAGAATGGCAGAATTATAGGTCTGATGTGTGCACTCTCGGAGGGTGCCACTACAACACAGACCTTCCTCACCCCTCCAGTGAACAGGACACCATTCTGCCCTCTATTACCACTGGCCATTTTAGGCTCTAATTCTTAACCTCTCTTTTTAACACTGATGAGAAGACACTATTAAAGAAAGAACTGAAATCCAGCAAATAAAACTAACCTCCACTGGTTCAGTTAAGACATTGTATATCAGGTGTATTGCACATTTGGGCTCCAGAGGAAAAGGGATAATCAGAAGGTTCTCTTAAATGTCTATTCTCTGTAAAGATTTAATGCGTAATCTCTAATGCACACTGACAGCCCCTGAATAAAAATCCTACACAGGGAAAGATCAATGTATCAGGTTGCAAATAACAATAACAACAAACATTTAAAAATCTTTGGATGCAGTTAAAATAAATGAGACGAGGTAGCTTCATGTTCAGTGTCTTTTGGTGTTTGCTCTAAATTACTCACTTGTGAAGGTCAATGTACTAAAAGAAGGGTATTTTTTAAAGATTACAAAGATACAAGAAATGTGTCAGTTAATTGATAGGAGTTTGTGAGCCAGCCCAGTTATAGAATGAGCTAATTGCTACAGTTCAGGCAGAAACTATTGCTCATAGCTGTTCTTAGCCCTGTGCAGTACATAGGGTCACATAGGCTACCCCATCTGGCATAAATAAACTGCTTACTAGCTTCAGGGCTATCCCTAGGAGGATGCAGGGCTTGGATATAGGCACTAAGTTTCTAATCTGCTGTCAGAGGTGTTCTCCCCGCTGGATCCACCCAGTCCCTGCCCCCACTCCATGCATTCCCCCAACCCTGGCCCATCTCTTCCCACCTCTGCTCTGCCCTGTCTATTCCTGCCTCCACTTTGACCCTGCTCCACCTCTTCCCTGATTCTTTCTGTCCCTCTTCTCCACTTCCCCACTCAATTCTGCTCCCTTCCAAGCACGCTGCACCCTGACTCCTCTCCCCTTTCCCCAGCACCTCCTGATGGCTCAGAACATCTGATCCATGACAGGCAATAGGCACTGAGAGGAAGGGGAAGGCACTGATTGGTAGGCAGGAGATGCTGGGGGAATAGGGGACATTCTGACAGAGGGCTGCCTGTGGGTGCTCAGCACTCACCACGTTTTTCCCGTGGGTACTCCAAATAACTGTACCAAAGGAATGGCTCTGACTGGCTTCTTTGCCAGTACATTAGTGGCACCTCTCCACACTGACTACTAAGAAATCTTTTGTCATATCTGGGGAATTTGTAAAATTAAATCTTAATGCCATAACATCAGAAAAGCCTCCCACATTGCAGGAACATTGAAATGCAACTGAAAAAAATGGAAATTTAGTTACCTGTGCCCACAACCTAACTCATTTGTGCCTCTCTACCAAAGCAGAAGTTAAACTGATGTTAAAATGAATAATTTCAGGTGCAGTTAATTGGATCTGTAATATTGGATGCCAGGGCAAAGGTCATCTGAGATCAGAGTTTCAGTACTAACATATGTCTGAATGCTGTAATTTTGGAAAGAAGTGACTTGTGCTTACTGATTTTGTGTCTGGACCACTGGACTATTTTTGGGAATACTCTTACTGCTGATGATTTCATATGTATTGTCAAACATCAGGAATTTGTCTTCATTTCACAAATTTATAATTATTTTTCTCTAAAGCCATTTTCTAAATATAAAGTATTCTGTTTTTTCCAAAGTTAAAGAGCAATTTCCCATCTCGAACACTACCATTAGGTTTTGACAAGTCACCAAGAACAACAAGCATCAGCTTCTCAGCTAATACAAATTGCTGCACCTCCCTGGAGGTTGATACAGCACATCCATTCATGCCAGCTATAGATACTCCCTCTTTTCCTCCAAAAAGTCCCCAAAGCCTCAAGTAATAGTTTCATTTCAGGTACAAAAGTGTTTGTATGGGTCTGTAGGCAACCTTTCTTTTTAAGTTCCGTGAGGCCATCTGCAGCAGTTCCAGGTACGATCATGGAGACATTTTGTATGAACATATCTTTTCTGGAATAACCTATAGCCAGACTATTCTTTTTAAGATGGGGATTTTCAAATGCACCTAAGAGAGTTAAGCACTCTGCTCCTTACTGCAGCGGAATTTGAACCTGGCACCATTGAACAGAAGTCAGAGAAAGAGCTCCCACTGACTTCATTGCAGCAGGATGAAGAGTGGGGCCCCTGAAATCCTTAGCCACTTGAAAATCCCAGCCTAAATTTTAGCCCTGCTGGACTATCTCTGAAACAGAATAAAATATTTTGTTATATAAATACAAATATGGCTACTGCAAATTCTTGTCATAGAATAGAATGTAACAGGCTGAGAATGCCAGTGAGACCAATCAGCTGATATATACTGCACTGGAAGGACAGTGAACCAAAAGGGAATAATCAAGGAGAATAGTGATAGAAATGTAGCCGTGTTAGGGAATTATCAAGCACGATCCACAATCTTTGCCAGAGGTAAGAAAATAAAAATAGTATGAGACATAGACAAGAGAATGAAAAACAGAGGAATGATGGTCCTAAAATTACAAAGAGAATAAATGCAAAAGGGTTGCATCTAAAAGAATCTTTGGATTATAGCAAGGAATGGGAAGGAAAACCTATGCATACGTACCTGAGACATCTTTGTGGCCCTCACCTAAGAAAGTTAAATAACAAACAATATCTTCTCAATACCAGAGGACAGTTATTGAACACAAGCACTCAATTTGCCCATGCTGCTGTTAGCATCAGTGGAAGCTATATTGTGGACAAGTCTCAAGCATTTTTACTATGCAATCATCTAAGCTTCAGGCCCTGTGTACACTACGGAATCCAGCTACATATCTTGTGAATTACAGGTACAAACATTCCAGTGGAAGCAAGACTTAAACTCTAAATAAAGCAGATGTCAAAATGAAGCAGATCCAAGCTTCCAGTGTAAGCAGAAAGCCACTTCCCTAAATCATATCCCTCATTTTGTGGACACCACTTTATTGTATTAGCAATTACTATTCCAGGTTCTCCTACTTCTTCCATGCATCTGTTATTTTCTGTGTTCTGGCTCCATTTCATTTAAAATGTATAATTCGGTGGATGAATCAAGAAGTAATGTGGAGTGTATACACCTGGCTTGCCTAATTTAAGTTGAACTATAATGGAGAAATGTGTATTAGAATAAAATGGTTATAAATCAAAAGCTATTTCATTTTCTGTGGTAGTGTAAAAGCCAGAGCTGTTTGAATCCATAATTCAACTGTCATAATCTCTTAGAGATATCATTGACCTTCCTTGGAAATTTCTGTCACATAGAAAAGAATGGTTCTGGAGGAAGAATATTAAATCATACTACATTACTGACAGCTAGTTACTTGAAGGTAATTTAGCCCACTTTAACAAGTACTTAACAATGAGTTGCACTTTTCTATATTCTTATTCTTTACATCTTAAAGTAGCAAAGCTGATATCTCTGGGCTATATATATGTGTATTAAAATCAATGCAAAAATGCAAGCCCCACCATGTTTCACTGAGTACAGTCTCCCAAGAGAACTATTAAGTATTCTCTTGCAGTGCTTCACGCATATATTTTCAATCAGTATTGAAGTAGATGCACTAATGTTTTCAAGGAACAATAGAGAAACTTAGACCTGTAATTTCTACAGGCACATCTTTGGAAGCATTTAGAAATATAGTTTCCTTTTAAAAACAATCTTAATAAATAACAAACTAAAAAAACCCACTTGATCAGCAACATTTCTTAAATGAATTATTCCAGTGAAATGGTGAGTTTCAGTGTTAGAAATTTAAGTAAGGAATGGTATGGAATCTCAATATTCAATATCCATGGATATCCATATAGAGGGTATCATAATCTTTGTTAGCAGGAAGGAAAGCTGTGGATGTTTGGAACACATAGTAATTACTTTAAAATGACTACATGCTTGCCTAAATATGGTCTCAATTAGCAAAGCATTGATGAGAACAACAAAAACAGGGGAAAGTGGAAATGAGTGTCTTATTTCTTTTTATTATCATACCCTTTTGCTCGCAGACAAATGTGGTATGTACAGTCCGGACGGAGTATAACCAATGTACAGATTGTTACCCTTAGCTTTCATATATTTGATTTTTTTAGATACAAACAACTGGACAGATGCTAAAGTTTTCCTTGGAGTAGAAAGAAGATATCCCTGCATTTATTTTCTTTTTCATACCAAGAGTGGTCTACTGAATACTCTGGGTTTTGAGCTATTCTTGCCACCCATATCTGAACCATCAGTAGATTTCTTTGCGAACTTATTTTCCTTCTTAAATTATAAACCAAGAAAAAAGGGGAAAGAAAGGTAATATATTTAAAGGCATGTAATTCATTCACTGGGTTTTCTATCATTTTCTGCAATACGCTCAGTTGGTTGGAATTGGCTGGTCTCATGGCTACCATTATTAGTGATGGAAGAAACTCAAAACATATAGGGGTTCAACTGGGAAAAACACATAGAATTCAGTTATTTGTTTGGATTTCTGAGATCAATGAGAGTGTGCCTATCCAGATGTTGGTGGGGTTTTTTTGTTTGTTTTTTTGGACTTCAGCTAAGCTATCTGAACTAGCTTGGACTGAAAATATCCAAAAACAGCCTGACTTATCAGAGTTTGGATTGTTTCTTTCCTTTCTGGCTAGAAATATCCCTCTGTGGGTGGTGTGTCAGTAAAATGTCAACTGGCCAACTGTGGAGCCAAAAAGGAAATACACACACAACATAACTCCCCAGGGGAGTTTGTTTGTTAGTATGTGTGCTTGTGTGTTTGTTTGTTGCAGATCCTCTTTCATCACAATAAAAATCAAAATTTAACAACAAAATATCAGCACCAAAACTGAAAACAAGTTACCGGCAGTGACACTTTCAGAAGGAAAAAAATAACTACCTTTTGGTGGAAGGAGCAGGAGAAGCTTATAAGAACTGTGTTTAGCTACCTAAAGGTTGCATTTGGCCACTTCTAAGAAAGTTACTGGAATTAGCTATCAAATCAGTTCTTTTATTGCCTGGGAGATCACTACCACCTTCATTACGAGAGATTCTCTGTCTCAGCAGTACCCTATTATGCCACCCAGAAATGCCTAATGTTTACTGGAGCTGAGGAGCCCTAGCAGGTTGAAGTTGACACTATCTAGGAATGAAACACACACACAAACACACACTCTATCCTGCAGAACGGAACCTGCCAGGACCAGAGCTATCCACAGCCATAGAAAAGGGTGCCATTTTGTGGATATTTCTTAGGCAATATTTGAAGGCTACGGATATATTATTTTTAAAAACATGCTTATTTGCTTTAAAAACACTACAAAAGGTTTCCTAGTTGCAAAAATTCTGTATCAATCTTGAACATTGATTTTTACATTCAAATACTTCGATCATTTTATTTGCTAACTAAAGCCTGATTTGGCTGCTTCTGAGGGAGTTACTGGAGTTAGCCATCAAACCAGCTACATCATTGAAAATCTTGCCATAACTCTTACAATAGAGCAATACAGAATAAAAACTGATATACAATAGAAATTGCTAGGTGCTGAGGTATTTTCATTTATTCTAATTAAATGCCAAGCTGATAATTAATTTCCCATTTCCCTTTTCTATTGTCCAATACCAGGCTATTTCCTTTTAAATACAGAGTGGAACAGAAACTCAATAGACAAGAAGTTAAAAAGTTAAGTTTTGAGGTGATACTCAAAAACCTTTGCTAATCAAGATTTCAAATGTTAAATGCTACAAGAAGTTGTCCACAAGCTCCAGTCATGTTCATAAACTCTTGTCCTCCACAGGGCTGGGCCTAGAGTTCAACTTCATAAGGCTTACTTCTCCCCTGGACAAGTTTAGCTGATAGTTTGACTTTACTGGGAGTCAGATAACTGAGATTTAATTGTTTCCCTTGCAGGATAGAGGACATAGCCATGTATGCCTTTAGGGCTAAGAAATTTGCACAATTTGGATGATAACTAAGCCCCTGAAACCAAACTTTTCAGATTTGCCCTGTAAATTTGGGGATGGCTGCCCTGCCAGTGCTAGTTACTTTCTGGATCATTTGCAGTGTTTGTAGGAAAAGAAGGGTCAAAACTGGGTTCAACAAATGGAACAAAGATCAAGGAAAAATCAAGGGCAGCTATTTTTTGTCCTGCTGATTAAAGACCTTTACACAGAATTGAGGACCATTGAACCAACATGGTTATTGAAGCTGCAGGGGAGGAAAATGGAAGACTATTAAGAACAAGCTATGGAAAATACAGGGTGGGAGGAGGGGGGGAGTAAATGCCATTCATATGGTAGCTAAATGAGATTTTCTTTCAAAACAAGGTTTTTTAATTGATGATAAAAATCCTTTGAAAAGCTTCCCTGTAGCTTTCTAATTTACTTTTTTGCAAAGTTCAAGCAAAAGGTGAATCAAATTTTGTCTTCAGTATCATTGACTGTAGTTAAATAAAGCGTCACTCACCAAAGCATCTTTGAAGCATACTTGATGTCCTAGAAGTAAATAAATACAGAAAAGGCAGAAAGAAACACTTCAGAATGCAAATATTTTAACTAACTTATGTCATTCTGAAATATATTATTAAAAGAGCTTCTATAAGAGCAAATCTGGAAATTGATTTTGGAAGAAATTGTTTAAAGACTAATCACTATTAACTGCCTATTACTTTCCAACTAGGAAAAAAAATACATAATCTAATTTATTCTCACAGCAACCTCAAATGAGTTTTCTCTGCAAGTGCATGGCTCGTTTATGGAACTGTTTACTGTAACTTACTTTCCTCCATTTGATAGGGGTGTTCTGGGAGGAAACAAAAAAAAACAGTTTTTCCATACTGACTCAAAACTACCAGGACAATTGTGTCCAGGTTGTTGTGTAAAGTTGTCTGTGTGACCAAAATTTTCAGAAACTGTGGTACACATAATTCAGCCCCTATTTTCAGAATCAGTTCCAATTCAGACACCCAAACAAGTGTCTGAGTGTGAAAAGGAGACTATGGGTGCCGATTTCTTTTGCAAATCTTGCCATAAGTGTTACAATAGAGCAATGTACAATAAAATCTTTCCCTGAGATCTTTTGAACATCTGGTCCTATATTATTATGTCCTTATTATTATAATTATTATCAGGATGTGTCCTCCTCCTCCCACTCCCTCTACTTCTATGGTACATTTCTTCCCCCCACCATCTTCCCTTTGTCAGCTTGTCTTATATTTTTGGAGTGTGAGGACCAAATTTTCAGTTATGTTTGTATAGCAAGTACTATTTTGTAGGATTATAATAATAAAAATATTTTCATTTGTATTGTCATTATTGTCAAATATTTTCATTTGCACTGTCATCATTGTCAAGCTGAGTATTATGTACAGATGACCACAATAGTCAAGAAAACCTCTCATAAGAATAATGAAGGCACCACTTTAGAGACTAACCAAAATATGTAGAATCATGAACATTTGTTGGCAAAACTAATTTCATAAGATGTCTCTAATTTCCCTGATGAAGTGGCTTTGACCCATGAATGCTCATGATTCCATATATGTTGGTTAGTCTTTAAGGGTATGTCTATACTTGCTCCCTAGTTCGAGCTAGAGATGCAAATGTAGGTGACCGAAATTGCTAATGAAGTGGGAATTTAAATATCCCGCGCTTCATTAATGTGATCTCGCTGGTGAGTTACTCTGCTCAATAGCTGATTCGAAACAGGAAGTGCGCGCCGGGACACGTTAGTTCGAATCAAACCCCTTGAGGAGTAGTTAGTTCGAAATAAGGCGTTTGGTTCAAACTAATGGATCCTGGCACACTGGGGAGCAAGTGTAGACGTATCCTCAGGGCATTTGGACACTAGGAAATTATTTCAAAATAACGTATTTTGAAAAAATAACTCCCAAAATAACTGTGTCAAAATAGCATGTCCACACTACAGAAAAGCCTTGAAATTAGTCCAAGGTAGGCTCCCTTAAGGTGGACATGCTACCTCAATTTAGAGCCTCTGGAAGCACTGGGGAGTAATTACTTTGAATGACTCTGTGGAGTAGTTATTTTGAAATAGCAGCAATGGAGCATCCACACTGCTGCTATTTCAAAATAACTATTTCAAAATAAGTGTTATTCCTTGTGGAAAGTAGAAGTTAATATTTTGAAATAACCAGCCCCTTTTTTTGAAATAACAGGCTTCGTAGTGTGGACATTCCACTTGTTATTTCAAAATAAGGAGAGTTGTTTTGAAATAACTCCCTTGTGTAGAGCAGGGGTAAGGTGCCACAGGACCACTCATTGTTTTTAAAGTTAGGGTATGTCTACACTACCACCCTAGTTCGAACTAGGGTGGTTAATGTAGTCATACGAACTTGCAAATGAAGCCCAGGAAATTCAAATCCCGGGCTTCATTTGCAAGTTCGTATGACGACATTAACCACCCTAGTTCGAACTAGGGTGGTAGTGTAGACATACCCTTACAGACCAACATGGCTAACCATCTGAGATCTCTTGAAAGTAGAATTTTTTCTGAATTTCTGACTGCAGCCATAAGAATTGCTATGAAGGCAGCATTTTTCTTGTTATTACAGTGTAAACTAGGAAAAACAGATTTTTAAAGATCAGTATTCTATTAAAAAAAGAAGAGACCTTTTCCCACCTTTGAAACCTTTTGTGTGAGTATGGCATAGGAGTTTAGCTTAGTTCTTATTTCATCCATAGTCAAAAGAGGCCTTTCGGCATGACAAGCTATGATTGTCAGGGTTGTTCAACTTGTATCAAATCATGTTTGTCACAGTTCAAGTTCTTGGAAATCTATTCCCGGCCAATTTAAACAAACAAACAACCAAATAAGAAAAGCAGAATGAAGTCCTGCTGTCTTGCATTTCTCTTAATTGTAGTTTCCCTATGTACTCCAGAAGAGTTTTTGAAAGGACAGCATGTATTTTCTGTGATGCCAAAATGTCAATTTAAAATCCATCTGTTTTAGCAGGAAAGTAATACTTTTTCATAAATGCAACATAACATCTAGCATTCTGCCTGGCACCCAGAGGAGTTAGAGCAAATCCTCTGTTACCCTAAAACAGTATTAGTTATTATTTATGAAGTCTAAGCCTTATAAGAAAAACAGTTGCCTGACATTCACATAATTATTTTAGGAATATTATTTTTTATTCCCCCAATACCACTATAAACTGACCTGGAAAATCTGGCTATTGTTATTTTTCATTAGCGTAGAATTGCCATTTTTAAGCTTCTCACATTAAAGAAAGGTGCTAAAGATTAATAAAATGTATTTTACTTTTTCCAGTCTGCACCAGGTACCTTATAAGAAACCAAAAGACATCAAAAATAGTATAAAACATTTCTCCCACTGTGCTGTAAATACATTTCATTCAAACCTGGTGTGAATATCCCCCTTTATGTTTCTATTCTTCAGACCCTTAGACTAGGAACATATCAAAGCTTAGATTGCCAAATTAGTGCCAATTTACTGCAATTTTGGGATATATAATCTTGTATGCCAGCATACAAGCTGAGAGAGCTTTCATTTATCTCGTGACACTTATAGTTGTCTCTTTGGGTTGCAGTGGTTTTTATTGCTTTGCTGCTTCAAATAGGATAAACATCTTCTTTTTGGAATATCATGTCGTTTTCTGGCTAAATGGGAAAAAAAACACCTTCTTTTGTGCTTGTCTGTTGGTGTGTTCTGTTCCTTCCTTCCTTCAGAAGTCTCAAGATTATTAGCTATCCAGAGAGGCACAGTTGCTTTTATTTGCTTTTCCAATATATAATAATTGTAAGGCTTCTTCCATGAAGGTGAGCAGGAGGTAATGGAAGTACTCTTAATGATTCCTAAGGGTATGAATTTTAAAAATAAATTTGAAGGGGCATAAAGATGGCATAAATCTGACTTTTTCACTCCTCCCAGGTCTGGGGCCATTGTTTGAGAGATCAATCCCATGCTAATAGTTAGCTAGACAGTGTATCCCAGGCTAAGAGGATCTTTCTTGCACGCTAATATTACCTCCTCTTTGAGGCACGGGCACTCCCCCCCCACCCCCCCGCTTTCTACTGCATCAAGTTCTGGCTTCTTATCCATGCTTTTATGCTTACATTGCTACCTCCTTGCCACTTTCTGCTTTGTCCCCATTTTCCTCTATTTCACTTGCCTCTGCTTCTTCAGATAGCATTCCCATGCTTCCTCTTATGGTACCACCTACAAATGGAGCATCCCTCTTGTGCTGATGCAAAGGATCACTATCTTCTCTGTATTTCAAAGACCCTTTTCTGCATTGGTGCTGAAAAACAAAAACAAATCTGCAACCACAAATGCTGTGGTTCTTAGGAATGGTGTATAGATAATTATATCTAAATTATAAAGACATGGCCAAGCACTATTTGGTCTTTTTAATCCACACTTCTTTCTATTGGTCTTTCCTTTGGAATTTGTTGGGGCAGTTCCTCAGGACAGGTCTTCTTTTGTGTTTTGTACTTGTACAGCACTTACCAAGTTGTGGATACTACCAGAAATAAACAAATAATAGCGCTATAAAACACAAATTCACCATTGCTTTGTGAACGGGGTCTTCCCACCCCACACTGAATGGGGCGGGGAGGGGGAGGCAAGCACGCCTACTGAGTGGAGTACACCCCTCCCCCGCGGCTCTGCTGGGCATGCTCCCAGGGCAGACTATAAAAAAAGGTATAAAAGCCTGCAAAGCAGCTTAGTGTGGACGGACCTCCGGAGAGGAAGGAGCTGCTGCACGAGCACTGGAGCCACAGCCACAGCTGCTGCAGCCGGAGCAAGAGCCGCCGGGCCAGCTGTCCCCACCACCACCATCCCCAGACTGAGCACATCCGCAACGCCGGCCATGCTGTACAGCCCACCTATCCGCTGTCGCCGCACCAGCCGTGGATGCACCAGACGCCGTGCCTGCCAACGCCACTGTCGCAGGCAGACCTTCATCTCCAGGTGGGACCTCTGCTGGTCAGGGGGAGGAGGTAGGAGGCAACCCAGGGCGGGGAGCAGGAAAAGCCCCAGCGGGCTCGGCGAGTTTGGGGGAAAACTCCCCACCGAGTCAGTGGTAGGAACCACCCACCACTGATAGAGCCCTGGGTTGGGGCCTGATGGAGAAGGCGGGCCCAGGCCCCCCTACACCTTCTTCCCAGACTAAGCACATATACTACAAAGGACTAGGCCGCAGGGCCTGTTTGTAAAGGACTCGACCCCAGGTCTGAGCTGCGCGGGGATAGACCCCCTGCCACACTCTGTAATGAGCAAATATATTATTTTCAGATGCAGAGGAAACAATCATTACCCAGCTCTCTTAGGGTATGTCTACACTACAAAGTTAATTCGAACTAACAGCACTACACAGGCAAACCGCTAGTTCGAACTTAATTTGAACTAGCGGAGCGCTTAATTCGAACTAGGTAAACCTCATTCTATGAGGACTAATGCCTAGTTCGAATTAAGGGCTGTGTAGCCACTTAATTCGAACTAGTGGGAGGCTAGCCCTCCCCAGCTTTCCCTGGTGGCCACTCTGGGCACCACCAGGGAAACTCGTCTGCCCCCCTACCGGCCCCGGAGCCCTTAAAGGGGCACGGTCTGGCTACGGTGCCCGTGCCAGGTGCAAGTCTGCCAACACCCAGCCAGCATACCCTGCACCTGGCACGGCACGAACCAGCCACCCGCTGCCACCCAGCCCTCCGCATCTTCCCGGGACCAGGCTGGCGGCTCCCGGGAGCCTGCCCAGGTCCGCAAGAGGCGGGTGCCCACCTGGTCTAGTGCGGAGATCGTGGACCTCATCCACGACCTCTGCACTAGGCTCAGGAAAGTGGCCGTCTAGGGAAGAATAGCTGCCAGCCTGGCCACCCAGGAGCAGGTTTGCATGAAAATCAAGGTGGTCCAGTGAGACCCCCGATCCTGAGCCCTGAGATTAGAATGGCCGGACTGGGTCAGACCAAAGGTCCATCTAGCCCAGTAGCCTTTCTGCCGACAGCGGCCAACACTAGGGACCCTGGAGGGGATGGACCGAAGACAATGACCAAGCCATTTGTCTCGTGCCATCCATCTCCAGCCTTCCACAAACAGAGGTCAGGGACACCATTTCTACCCCTTGGCTAATACCACTCCATGGACCCAACCTCCATGAATTTATCTAACTTCTCTTTAAACTCTGTTCTAGTTCTAGCCTTCACAGCCTCCTGCAGCAAGGAGTTCCACAGGTTGACTATTTGCTTTGTGAAGAAGAACTTTCGCATATTAGTTTGAAGCCTGCTACCCATTCATTTCATTTGGTGTCCTCTAGTCCTTCTATTATGGGAACTAATGAAGAACTTTTCTTTATGCACCCTCTTCACACCACTCGTGCTTTTATAGACCTCTATCATATCACCCCTTAGTCTCCTCTTTTCTAAGCTGAAAAGTCCCAGTCTCTTTAGCCTCTCTTCATATGGGACCTGTTCCAAACCCCTGATCATTTTAGTTGCCCACCCTCTGTCTTCCCCTCTCCCACCTCCTTTTCCCAGTCTCCCCGAGTTTTGTTCAATAAAGAGAGTTTCTATTTTTTAACACAATTGTCCTTTATTTTGTACATCAGGAAGGGGGGGCTAGGAAGGGATAAGTAGAAGGAGGTGACGGAGGAATGGGGTACGAGCCCCCAATGGGGAGGACTGGGGTGGCTCTGTGGGCTCCTCGGGGTGGAAGCTCTCCTGCAGCCCCCCGAATAACTCCCCCGGATGGCAGCCTGCGGCAAGTGCAGCTGGGCTGATGGCCGAGTGCTGTGGTGTGCCGAGTGTGGGCACTCAGGGCACTCCAAGCCAGCACTGCTTTGCAAGCGGGGAACCCCTGAGAACTGTCTGTCCTGGGTGGGGGTTGAGTCCCTTTAAGTACAGCCCTCGGCTAGCCTGAGACAGCATCTCCACGCTCTAAGTCCTAACCTGATGCCCTGCCGGCACTGCTTCCGGCCATCCTTAACCTTGGCTCAGGGTCCACTCAATGTGGACATGCTAGTTCAAATTAGCAAAACGCTAATTCGAACTATTTTTTAGGTCTAGATGCACTAGTTCGAATTAGCTTAGTTCGAATTAACTAATTCGAATTAAGTTAGTTCGAATTAGTGCTGTAGTGTAGACATACCCTTAGTAACTGTGTGCCAAAGTCAGAAGTTATTACTCAGGGAAATCTCTCATTGATGACAATGGGAAGTTTCTACAGTGGTATGCGGTAGCATTGTACCCTTAATTACTCAGAATAAATGAAGTTATTGGAAGGCAGTTTTCTGTGAAAGTGTCTAAGTTTCAGTACGAATATGCTTGCTGTTGAGGTCAGTGGAAGTTACATCTTTTTAAAAGGCAGCAGAATTTGGGCATAAGCAGAAAAAACCTTTTGTAAGTCTATTACAGAACAGTACTTTTTTGTCTCCAAGGGAAACTACATGTCGATTTCTTTAGGACAGACATTATTAATGAAGTCCCAAAGTTCCAATTCAAATGTTCTGGATCAAATTTATTGTAATAGTGACACCTTCTCTGTGTACATCTTTTCATCTATTTCCATTTTGCTTAGCTAGATTGGCAGGCCCAGGATTCATTAGATTAACACTTGAATTGTATGTAAAATCAGGAACAGTTTAGCTAATCACATTACAATTGTGTATGACCCACATTCTCCGTCCTGCTAAAAACAAACAGCCACATGACTTTGTACAGTTCCCGTACTCTGTTTATAATTAAAAATGTCACAAATTCTAATTAAAATATGGAAGCTTTGATTGACTGGTGAAGATATCTTTACTTTTGTGACAAATGCAAGCCTGTGGGAAAAATATTTCAGGAACTATCCTTAGATTTCTCTTATTTTTTTCAGTGTTCTTCATCACTCTAACATTTTGCTTCCCAAACATCTAAAATCCAGGACATCTCTGTAAGACAGGAAAGTATTTACCCCATTTTACATATGAGGAAAAAGAGGCAAAAGGAGTTGATCCAAAGCCTATAGAAATTAATAGGAGTCTTTCCCATGATTTCTGGGGCCCCTAAATAATGCAAGCATTATGTCTACAGTTGTTTAAAATGTTCCTGGTATGAAAGCATTTCTAACATTACACTGCATGGATGAAGCGCCAACATTCCAGTAATATGAAGCAGACATATCTGTTCCAGCCCTTCCGTGAGCACCTTGAATAGATAAGGGGTGAGCTGGAAAGAAGGAGCTAGCTGCCTTGCCCATGCTCTTCCTGGGCCTTATTTGATGAGAAATGAGGCAGGAGGTGCAACCCCTAACTTCCTGTTGCCTTTTTTCTTCTCAATGAAGAATAGAAATGCTAGAGAGAGAGTGATCATGTGGTTTCAGGTGATGAAGCAATCTATGGTTTGGCTCCGGGAGGCCCAAGTCTGGGGTCCAAATAAATCAACACTGCATGTAAAAATTGGCCATGGCCCAAATAGAAGAAGGTTTTGCCATCTGGGATGGCTTTTAATTGTTAGAATTCTAATTGTTATTAGTGAAGTTAGAATTACTATATGCATCTTGTCTTTACATTGTTACTCGGGTTCTCTCTTGACAAATAAAGGCACTGAAATAGATCTATACATTGAGGTGATACCTGCATGTATTTCTAAGTCTCAAAAGATTTTAGGCATTCAGACAACTTATCATAGAGGGAAACCTCTATCACATAGGTTTGCAGAATCAGCCCATTTTTTTAAAGACTTGCTTTGGGTACTTTTAATTTCTGAGCTGAAATTTTCCCTAAAGGACTCTTCGGTATCTTTCACAGAAGTTCAATGCTTTAGTGATTTCTTCAAGCACTGTTCTTGTTCATAAATGTTAGGGTTATCCTGTCCTGGCTGCAAACTCTAAATTGTGGCATCAAAGAATGGGTCAGGGAGAAAGAGTTGGGTATATTCCCACTTCATTTTATTGGAATATAATGGGAAAGGGCCTAGTCCCCTTTTTTATTTTATATTTTTTATTTTTCATTCATGGAAATACAGATTGTCAGTCATGTTCCATATAATTGTCATTAAATAGCCCCAAGCCTTCTTTCCCTCTAAAGCTAGCTGACCAGTAACATTCTGGATTCTAGTTGACAGCTGTAAGAATTGCCAATTTATGTAACCGTTTATGCCTGCAAGAGGTTAGCAAGAATCGAAAATAACTTTTTAAGTTCTTATGTCCCTTTAACCCTGTTTAGCCTACAGTTTAAATGTCACAGAATCAAGAATCGTGTCTGAGTTTTAAAAGACTTAAGTAAGTTTATGATCACCACATGTAAATATAAACGCCAAGAAAAGAAAACTGAAATCTCATGTTCTAGGGTTAAAACTGGAAATAATCCTAGGAACCAGAAAGTAATTTTCTCTCACATACACTCTAGTGCTCAACTGACTAATTTGTTTGTGAGGTTTTGGCATTCTCTAATATATGAGGTGAAGGCCAGTGAGAGAAGCAGGATACCAGATTTAATAAGCTAGAGAGCAGGTATGACAAATCCAATGATGCTGACATAGATCACCTTGACAATAAGCCTGTGTCTATTAAAGAGGCTTACTAACTTAGTAACAATATCTTTGATTACACAGAATAAGTTAATTCACTTGCTTTATTGGTGGGTTTTAAGTGGTTCTGTAAGTCTTGGTAAAAATTTCTTCATGATTATTTTTAAAAATTATTTTATAGAAACATACAATGAGTATCCACTGGACTATAACATTGTCATTTGGTCCTTTTGTACCAGAAAATCACCTTCCATTGACTGTTACAATACCCCAAAGCCTGGAACAGGTATTATTTTAATCATATTTTTACACTCTCCATTTTTAAGCTGTTGTATTTATGTAAAGGACAGAACCTTATTGTTATGAGTCTGTTGATTATGTGAAGGAGTTCTCTATTACCACAGTGATCAGACAGACAAACACAGCAGCATACCATGTAATATTGCCGTTTGACATGCTCTTCTTTTGTCATTGCTGCAGGCACTAAATTCTGTCAACGGCTACATGATAATAGAATTTGAATTTCAAGTCATGAAAAACGAGTATCAAAACAATGTCTATAATAAGGCTTCATTAACCAACTCTGGGTGAACAATATGCTCTCTACAGTGTATCTGTTGCAAATGAAATTCATATGGGAAAAGATGATCTTTTAATATAAGACATGTCAAACTCCCAGAGCAAAGCACTAAAGTGGTAAAAAAATGTTTTTTTAAGGTTGATATAGTTGTATGTATTTAAGGATGGGATGCTCAAGGATTACCGTGATTTTGGCAAATTAGTTTGAAGTTGTTATTTTCTCATTTTTCCCCTTTTCAGAATATGACCTTATATTTTATACCACTATTCTGCCCGTATGTGAAATGACATCACATTTCTCTCTGGAATCATTCTTTTTTCTGATTATTTCTCTTGTAAGCAGTCAAGCTTAAAGGTTACTGGTAAGAGAAATGGGGGAGTGAGGCTAGATAGGACTCACTTAGAAAAGGTTCTGTCTGCTTTATGAGACTTTCTGTAATTAGGGAGTGAGCCTGTCTCTAATCAGCAAGCTTGCCTCAGTATAAACCCTCTAATATCATCTGATGTGATGAATGCACAAGTGCAGTGGAAGCGGATTAAGCAAACTGTGGTGCAATACCAAGATCAGCATCAAGTCTTTACTGGTTTTATTGAAAGAAATTCCACAGGCTGTCTGTAGAATATATTCTGTACTCGATACCCTTCTTAGTCTCCTTGGGTGTGTCTACACAGCAAAGAAAAATCTGTGGCTGGCCTGTGCCACCCAGCTCATCCTTGTGAGGCTCAAGCTATAGGGCTATTTCATTTCTGTGTAGACTTCCGGGCCCAGGTGGGAGATTAGGCTCTAGGACCTTGTGGGAAATCAGATTTAGAAATTTTTTCTCTTTACAAATTGTCCACCAGTCATTTATGGCTTTCTGTTCATTTGTTCTTTGTTCATGTTCTCCACATATTTTAATACATGTATTGGCACCTGCCAAGCATGGTTTCTATTCCAGGGCAGGATAACACTAACATTTATGAACAAGAACAGTGCTTGAAGAAATCACTAAAGCAGTGAACCTTTGTGAAAGATTCCAAAGAGCCCTTTAGGGAGAGCGAGAGCTGAGCTGCTCTGTGAAATTTCAGAGTGTTTAGCATCCTTTCCTGTTCTCTTTTGCACTAAGAATCAGAAAATTCAGATTAAAAAAATGAAGATCCGAAGCTAGAGAAAAGCAAAATTCCACTGAAACATGTTTTATCTGAATTTGTTGATTCATCAAAATCCAAAACAGTTTGCAGGGACAGTTTGATGTTGACAAAGTTCTGATGGAACCTCTGTCTCATTTCCTGATTGATCATTTGCATTTCTCCTTGCAACCCAAGTTTCCCAGGCAATCAGGATCTCCTATTCAGGGGCAATGAGACACCTAAGAGCTGGTGACTCCAGGCTCTGGGACTGCTGACTTTTTCTTGTGCAGAGATTTTAATTTTGTTTTGTTCATTCTTGTTTCTAAACAGAATGAAACAAAATCTCCAAATCCTCTGAGAAATTGAATCACCATTTTCCTCTCTACTTCTGTCTAATTCCATCCCACTTCCTTTTATACAGCCTCACTACTGCTAGTGAGGGAATCTCCACTATTGTCTCCTGCCATCCTGAATACTTTTATATCATATTAGATCAACACTCCATCAGAACACTTGCTTATTTTTTATTTTTAATAAGGCAAGTTCAACACCATAAAGCATCCTTAGGTATGTGTTATAAAAACAAACTTGTTTTTTTATTAAATTATCAGCTCAGTCAAACTTTTTTTCTGAAAAGCTAAATGAAATATTCTTAAAAATATTACATTTCACAGCCTCAATGCACACTTCTTCTTTTCTTAATGTGAAAAGAAGAAATCATCAGAGAATGGTCCTTCAACTACAGGGTATCTAGGATTGAAATAGGTTCAGTATGTTCCAGAAAACCCCACAAGGCTTGCCACAAAGGGGTCCTTGATTGCCAAGCATTACATAGCTAATTTCAAACTTCCTTTTTAATACTTACTTGGAATACTTGGAAGATCCATGATTTCATCGATGTAAACAGTCTTTCCACCTATGCAGATCACAACTTTTCCATGCCCTTCCTGTTTTGAGCAGTTATTGTCCATGTCCTTCCATAAATCTTCCATGAAGGATCCACCCAACATGCTGGAGGCTTTCTTCTTGTTCTTTTTACATCTCTTGAATACTAATGAAGCATAAGTGCTGTCCATCTGTTGTCTCTCTGTCTTGCTACAGCCAGCCCATCTCCTTTTCTGATCATACATAACTTGGTTGATATCATTGACATTTCTTCTTGCGTGCAGATCATCAATAGTAACATGCTGTTGCCTACTTACACCCACCATGAATCTTTCCATTGCTCTTTGGGTGATTTGAAGCTTAAATTCTTCTGTAAGCATCTTGTTCCAGGTTTCACAGCCATACAGCTTTACCAGAAAGATACTGGTGTTAAAGAGATGGGCTTTTGCAGTGGTGGAAAGTTAGGATCGACAAAAACATTACACAAACTCCCAAAGGCAATTCAGCCCAGCCTCCTCCTCCTGCTCAACTCCATACCCAACTCATTGTCCATCTGCAACACTTGTCCAAGATATACATATTGAACTAGCTTGATAGTCTGTCCATCCAACTGCATGGTGGACTCTCAACAATATGCATTTTTATCCACTTTGTTTTTCCAGTATAAATGGTCAGGCCAATTTCCTTCACACTCTTACCAATGTCATTGAGGAGGGTTTGCAATGTTGCAGGTTTAAAAGCAATTAGGACAATGTCATCTGCAAAAAGGAGCATCTGAAGAACCATCTTTCACTTTAATCTTCCGCAGGACATCTACCAGGATGCTGGCAAACAACTTCGGTGAATAAACGTCCCCCTGCTTTACGCCTCACTTAACTTCAATGATCAAGGGATCATCAAAAAGCCTGCTTTCTGTAGTTACATCAATCATGGAATCTTGTATGATTCTAACATACACAGGGAAAACACCCTGTGAAAAGAGAGCACTTCAAACTGCATTTTGTTCCACAGAGTCAAAAGCTTTTTTTAAAGTTCATGAATAACATGGGTAGTGGGATCTAATACTCTCTGCATCTTTCAGTCATCTGTGTGAACACAAAAATATGGTCTACTGTGGAGAATCCCCTACTAAAGCCTTTTTAATACAGCCCCAGCTAAGTAACTAATTCATGTTCCTTTTTATAAAAATAATTACAAGAAAGATTACAGTAGACTCGATTAGCTATCTTTTTTTGTCTCTCTAATTAGTAACATTTGAATTAACTATATCACCTTTTATTCTATTACTGACAATATCGCTGAATATTGTTTTCCTGAGAACTGCATGCTACCTTCGGGCATGTCGAAACAGAATGGCTAAAGACGAAACAAGCTACGCAACTTGAGCTACGTCAATTTGCATAGCTTAAGACTAAATGAGACTACAGCAGGAAGCCTGAGGTAGAGCACTCCTCCTCCAAATTTCCACATGCCTCATAAAATGAAGGTTACAGGAATTGAAGTAAAAAGTCCTCCATCTTGCCATTATTTCAACATTATGTTGAAATAACAACTTGCTGTTTAGACGCAAACTATGCTATTTTGGAATAACTGATGTTGAGACATAGCCTTGGAAAGGTAATGACATATGAAAATAGACTATAAGAAAGTATACAAAATATATATTTTCACGGCATGCTCTAGATGCTATTGTTTCTGAGGTGGCAGGGACCTTAATATGTAATTTGAAGAAAATGGTTTCAAATGCAGGTATTGGCTTAGATAATAATAGATGAGGCTTCCCATTTGAAATGCAGACTTCAAGATTGACCCAGGTATTTTTTCAAGCTCATACTGTTCTACTTAAAACAACCTCATATAAAGATGGTATTCACAGCGTTCCTCTTTATTTTTCAGTGATTGAATCATAATTTTGGACAGTGGCCAATATCTTGAGGTAATTTTGCTTTTTTACTTTTAAATATTACAGCTTTGTTGGAAGGTTTTGTTTTTGCACTATAAAGCTTTTTTTTCTGGCTCCTCTTTAATTTCTTTTAAAAAGCATTTATTCATCTGGCCAGCTATTTTATCTTCTGTTTTTAATTAGTAGTTTGCAGGGGGGGGGTTATTGAACAAGCTGTGTAGCAAAGCAAGGTAGTTTTGACATTCATGCAAAGGTGGGTGACAAAGGTTCAAAACTAAGGCAAAAGAAAATAGAGAATAGAGAATGACTCATGACATACTGTATGTAATAAAACAGGAGAAAATGATGAAAATATTAATTACTGGGATTTTGTCTCAATTATGTTGTTTTCTGTATTTGAAAAAAAAATCATGAAAAGATATGACATTAAGTACAGGTTGGACCTCCCAAAACCAGGACTCCCTCATCCAGCAACATCCATGGTCTATGAGTGTTCCTGAACCAGGGAGTCCTGGCTGGAAGCCCCAATGACAAGAAAGCTGGCAGCTCGGAGCCAAGGCTGGGGTTGGAACTAGCGCTGGAGACTGGTAATGTAGCAGGGGTCATGGCAGCCCCAGTAGCAGGGTTGGGGACAAGGCAGTTGTGGCAGCTGGGGCTGGGGCTGGAGACCTAGCAGATGCAGCAGCTCCAGTAATGGGGTCAGGGATAGGACACAGCAGCCCCGATAGTGGGGCTGGGGCTGGAGCAGTCCAGGCTGCCAGGGCTGCAGCAGCCCAGCAGGGAGGCAGCTGGGGCTGGCAATGGGAAAGGAAGGTGATCTGGGGAGCCGGTAGCAAGGAACCTTCCCTTGTTCAAAACCAGTCATGTCCGAGCATGCTGGACCATGTAGTCTAGACATACCCTAGGTGAAAGCCTGGTGGGGCCAGCAGTGTTTGGGATACTACCAGTTGAACAGAAGAGGAGATCACAGATGGGGAGATGCAGATGTGTCCCTCTCTTTCAGAGTCTCTAACCGTCCATTGGATAGCTCAGGAAAGAAGAGTGTTGATTGGTCCCTTGCTCTCCCCTTACATTAATTTAAACACTAGCCTAAACCATATGGATTCTCTTTTTGCTCCATTCCAGGAGCCCCATCTTTCCTACCCTGTACTGAGACTAGGGTTTTTTATTTCAAAAGGGCTAACTTTAGTAAATTAAGGAAATTAGTTAGGAAAGTTGATTGGACTAAAGAAATTATGGATCTTAAAGTGGAGGAGGCCTGGAATTATTTTAAGTTAAAGTTGCAGAAGCTGTCAGAAGCCTGTATCCCTAGAAAAGGGAAAAAATTTATAGGCAGGTGTGTTAGACCAAGCTGGATGAGCGAGCATCTCAGAGAGGTGATTAAGAAAAAGCAGAAAGCATATAAGGAGTGGAAAATGGGAGGGATCAGTAAAGAAAGCTACCTTATTGATGTTAGAGCATGTAGGGATAAAGTGAGAAAGGCTAAAAGTCAGGTAGAGTTGGACTTGCAAAGGGAATTAAAACCAATAGTAAAAGGTTTTATAGCCATATAAATAGGAAAAAAACAAAAAAGAAGAAGTAGGACCGCTAATTACTAAGGATGGAGAGGAGGTTAAGGATAATCTAGGAATGGCCCAATATTGGAACAAATACTTTGCTTCGGTCTTTAATGAGGCTAATGAAGAGCTTAGGGATAATGGTAAGTTAACAAATGGGACTAAAGATAAGGAGGTAGATATTACCATATCCAAGGTAAAAGCCAAACTTGAACAGCTTAATGGGAGTAAATCGGGGGGCTCAGATAATCTTCATCCAAGAATATTAAAGGAACTGACACATGAACTTGCAAGTCCATTAGCAAAAATGTTTAATAAATCTCTAAACTCAGAGGTTGTACCATTTGACTGGAGAATTGCTAATATAGTTCCGATTTTTAAGAAAGGGAAAAAAATCGACCCGGGTAACTATAGGCCTGTTAGTTTGACATCTGTAGTATGTAAGATCCTGGAAAAAATTTTGAAGGAGAAAGTAGTTAGAGACATTGAGGCTAATGGCAATTGGGACAAATTACAACATGGTTTTACAAAAGGTAGATTGTGCCAAACCAACCTGATCTCCTTTTTTGAGAAAGTAACAGATTTTTTAGATAAAGGA
The DNA here is from genome assembly GCF_052426305.1 of Pelodiscus sinensis. NCBI lineage: Eukaryota > Metazoa > Chordata > Testudines > Trionychidae > Pelodiscus > Pelodiscus sinensis. Next base: position 67,556,101 of record NC_143057.1, read on the forward strand.
AATGCAGTGGATCTAATCTACCTCGACTTTAGTAAGGCATTTGATACAGTACCACATGGGGAATTATTGGTTAAATTGGAAAAAATAGGGATTAATATGAAAGTTGAGAGGTGGATAAGCAACTGGTTAAAGGGGAGACTACAGCGGGTCATACTGAAAGGTGAACTGTCAGGTTGGAGGAAGGTTACTAGCAGAGTTTCTCAGGGATCAGTTTTGGGGCCAATTTTATTTAATCTTTTTATTGCTGATCTTGGCACCAAAAGTGGAAGTGTCCTAATAAAATTTGCGGATGACACAAAGTTGGGAGGTATTTCCAATTCAGAAAAGGATCGGGATATCATACAGGAAGATCTGGATGACCTTGTAAATTGGAGTGATAGCAATAGGATGAAATTTAATAGTGAGAAGTGTAAGGTTATGCATTTAGGGATTAAAAACAAGAATTTTAGTTATAAGCTGGGGACACATCAGTTGGAAGTAACGGAGGAGGAGAAGGACCTCGGAGTCCTGGTTGATTATAGAATGACTATGAGCTGCCATTGTGACATGGCCGTGAAAAAGGCTAATACGATCTTGGGATGTATTAGGCGAGGTATTTCCAGTAGGGATAAGGAGGTGTTAGTGCCATTATACAAGGCATTGGTGAGACCCCCATTTGGAATACTGTGTGCAGTTCTGGACTCCCATGTTTAAGAAGGATGAATTCAAACTGGAACAGGTACAAAGAAGGGCCACTAGGATGATCCGAGGAATGGAAAACCTGTCTTATGAAAGGAGACTCAAGGAGCTTGGCTTGTTTACTTTAACCAAAAGAAGGCTGAGGCAGGACATGATTGCACTTTTTAAATATATTAGAGGGATAAATACCAGGGAGGGAGAGGAATTATTTAAGCTTAATACCAATGTGGACACAAGAACAAATGGATATAAGCTGGCTAGTAGGACGTTTAGACTTGAGATTAGACGAAGGTTTCTAACCATTAGAGGAGTGAGGTTCTGGAACGGCCTTCCAAGGGAAGTAGTGGGGGCAAAAGATCTATCTGGTTTCAAGATTAAACTAGATAGGTTTATGCAGGGGATGGTTTGATGAGAGAACATGATCTTGGTAACGAATTGACCATTCATTATCAGTGGGAAATAGGTCAATGGAGGGATGATAGGAGTTACTTTAGAGAACTTTCTGGGTGTCTGGCTGATGAGTCTTGCCCACATGCTCAGGGTTTAACTGATCGCCATATTTGGGGTCGGGAAGGAATTTTCCTCCAGGGTAGATTGGCAGAGGCCCTGGAGGTTTTTCGCCTTCCTCTGTAGCATGGGGTACAGATCACAGCTAGAGGATTCTCTGCATCTTGGGGTCTTCAAAGTATTTGAAGGCTTCAATATCTGAGATATAGGTGAGAGGATTATTTTAGGAGGGGTGGGTGAGATTTTGTGGCCTGCAGTGTGCAGGGGGTCAGACTAGATGATCATAATGGTCCCTTCTGACCTTAAAGTCTATGAGTCTATGAGTCTAACATAAGAATGGCCATACTAGGTCAGACCAAAGATCCATCTAGCTCAATATCTTGTCTGCCAACAGTGGCCAATACCAAATGCCCCCAAGGGAGGGAACACAACAAGTAATCATCACGTGATCCCTCTCCTGTCATCCATTTCCAGACAGAGGCTAGGGACACCATTCCTACCCATCCTGGCTAATAGCCGTTGATGGTCCTAACCTCACTGAATCTTTTTTGAACCCTCTTAAAGTCCTAGTCTTCGCAACATGCTCTGGCAAGGAGTTCCACAGGTTGACTGTGCTCTGAGTGAAGAAAAACTTCCTTTTGTTTGTTTTAAGCCTGTTGCCTATTAATTTCATTTGGTGACCCCTAGTTCTTATATTATGGGCACAAGTAAATAACTTTTCTTTATTCACTTTTTCCACACCCATCATGATTTTATATCTATCTCCCCTTAGTCACCTCTTTTCAAAGCTGACAGTATTTGGTAGGGAAGTTAGTTAGGTGCTACTTGCAGCAAAAGGTTAAAAGGCAAGGTTTCTAGAAGTTAAAACGTGGGATTCTATTGGGGGGGCCTTCTGGTTATGGCATAGGGTGAGGCCTTCTGTCCTTCATAGGCCAAGGTTTCCCCTATTAGTTCCCTCTGTCCTTCCCCACCCCATGGGGGGAGAATTCAAACTGTTGAATTCAGATGAGCAACCTGAGTCCTAGAGATAGGCTGAGGAGAGTCTTCCCTGATTTATGTGTTATATGGTAGAAGCCCTGTAGCTTATGCACTGGAACTACTTAAAATGCCTGGTAGGTGAGAGTCTGGGGGACAGGACAGGCAGTTCTCCTCCCATATGTTTTAATAAAGCTGCGGCTTGCAGCTGAAAATTCATCCTTCTCTTTCTCCTCATTTGCCACATTCTCTACATCAGTGCAGAGCTTCCAGGAACATTTTTCACATCTATGCAAATGTCATCATAGAAGGGTAGACTTTTACTTTTTTTCACTATCTAGATTGTAGTTCACAACTTTTCAAGACACAAGCTGAGCTGTTTATGTATCATCACTTTAATATCGTGTAATTAAGCTGCAAGCCTAACACTTTCATCTGGGGGTTTTCCATTGACTTCAGGGGTCTTTGGTTCAAGTCCCAATTGCAACAGGTCACACACATAATGCTTTGGTTACACAGTGAGAATAATGGGAAATGATCCTGATGGGACACCACATTAGAAGGATTTTAAACTTTATCCATGCTGCTGCTGCTGCCAGTGTCACAGCAGTTGTCTGTCACATGGATTGGTGCTCCCCTCTCCTTTTTGTGTAACATAGAGTTGGATTCCCAGGAGATCTGAATACATCTCCTTATGAATGGTCATTGAGCACATCCTCATCAGCATGTTCCCTGTGTGTGGCACAGGAGCATAGCTAACCTCGCACATTTACTATAACACCACAAACCCCATTCTCATCCAAGGTAAAATATCACCAAATTCTATGTATTCTTTCCTCCTGTCTTCCACCATCTGTACCCTTCTTTTGATTCATAGCTGATGTAAAGAGTAGCCAGAGGAAGCCACTTTTGGTACACAGTAACAATTTTACTGGTCCTCCAAAAACCAAGAACTATGCTAAACAGATTTCAATGTCATCTACTTGAACCTTATCTATTGACATATATCTCCTTCCCTTCCCCCCAAAAGCACTATATGTGTGAGACATACCATCCTCTGTGTTTTTTTTGGCCATAGGTCCATTGGACATATATTTCTTTACATTCACACTGCTGAACTATTCAGTGTCTGGTATGAAACTAAGTACCTTTGTATTTATTTTCCTCTTCCAGATGCCTTGAAAATAATGCCAAGAAGAATATTACAATTTGTGTCCAAGTCTCTTCAATTTGCTTTTTCATTTGTTGTGTTTTATGGTAGTTGTTGATCATTTTGAGAGATTCATTTTATAGCATATACCTAAACATCATGGGTGGCCACAATGAAGTAATAAGATCTGATTTGACTGGAGAACTGAATGCATTAACTTGGTTTCTTCAAAAAGTAGCCTCATATTTTATGACAGATATTTCCAAACAACAAAGAAACTGATTCTTTCTATCAGTCTCAGAAACAATGAATAAAGTATATTTGGATCCCCCCAGGCTCAGAAAGTGACAATGTAGCATCTGTTTTATCACTTTAGTGCTAAAAAATATTAAGAATGGAGAGAACTCACGTGAGAAACTGACACTTCTAAAACACTGACTGTAAAACCTTTACAAAAAATGGTAATCTTCTCTTTATAGGAAACAGAAATATGTCATTAATAGTGGAGAGAATCTTATACCATTTCTCATTATGTTAAATACTAAAAATGATAAAGTACATTGTAAGATGTTAAACATCAAAACAAATAGTTCAAGTCTCCATTGCCACAAGGATGATTTGTTACCTCTGGTGAGGGAAAAAAAGGGAGCTGAATTTGAAATGTGTTTATATATAGACATTGCAAGTCTTTGCAAGCTCAGCAGTTAAAGAAAAATTTTAGGATTGCTTTATTATTGACAGCACTAGTAATTCAACAGCTTGGAATAAAAGAAGTCTGGGCATGTAATTTATGACAACACATTTTTATTTGCTGCCTCACTACAGGATTCAGGCTACAACTTCCTGTTTCTCTCTTAATGAGTCTTTCATTTATCCTCAATGTTGAGAATTCATTCATTAATTGTTTTAAGCACATATCTCCATTCTGAAGCAAAAGCAACACAGCTATTAAGGACTGATGTCTCCAGTGTTCCACAAGAGACCATGTGCTGCTCTTGGGATGACAACAGAAGATACACAGTCCTGGAAAGGGGGGCTATCTTCTGGTGACTAGATAGAGTGACTTCTCACTCTATTTTATAAGACCATTGTAGTATCTGATTGTCTGCATCGTATCTGAGTGCTTCTCATCTACTTGATAAGCAACCAGGAGAAAGAGTCATGGATATGGCAGAGGATGGCCTCTAACTAATATAGATCCGAACCAGAACTATTCATCATAAAAAGCCCCAAAATTACTAGTTATATAAGTGGGATCCTAATATAAAATGGAAGTGAACTGAAACCACTGGGGCAACTGAGCAAAACTCTTCAGTGCTTATCTGACTCCATCTCTGAAACCGTGGAGCCACATCACTGATTTTAAGTTGTCTCTTCACAGTGATCATTTGCTTTTTATGCAAATTTATATTTGTATATTTTTTAAATGTTGACCATAGGCTTTTACGTGCTCATGTATATGTTTTAGCAGTGCTAATTTGGAAATCATTCTTCTGATACTTGTGGAAACTGGCAAGAAGCAAGTAAAGAGAGAGAATACATTATGACTGTGTCTAGACTGGCAAGCCAGCTGTCTATACTGGCTGCTTCCATTTCCGCAAGAACACTGACCATCTCATGTAAGATTGTCAGTGTTCTTGCAGAAATACTATGCTGCTCCCGTTCGGGCAAAAGCTCTCTTGCGCAAATGCTTTTCCACAAGAGGGCCAGTGTATACAATGCGGTATTGTTTTGCGCAAAAAAGCCCCGATCGCGAAAATGGCGATCGGGGCTTTCTTGCACAAAACCGCGTCTAGATTGGCACGGACGCTTTTACGCAAAAAGTCCGTGCCAATCTAGGCGCTCTTTTCTGCAAATGCTTTTAACAGAAAAACTTTTCCCTTAAAAGCATTTGCGGAAAATCATGCCAGTCTAGACGTAGCCTATGTGTTTAGGATTAGTCATAAATGAAAAGGGGAAACTTAAAAGGGTAAAATATTCCATATTTCTATACATTGTGAATAAAAAAAATCCAAGTAATCTCTGATTGCTATTTTTATGCCATGCTTTTTCCTCTATGATTTTTTTAATTTTGTCACTGATGATACAGTTTCTGGATCATTTCATAAATATGTCAGCTCCTGATAGGCTGCATAGTATCTCTAGTTTGACATTTATACAACACCGTACACAAATGGCTCTAATATATCTTCCGTACAAAATTCAATCTTTGGATTTTGCGGATTATTACTTTCTATCCCCTGAGAACAATTCCTCTGTCTACACTAAGCTCATTTTTTCTGGTTCTAGAATGCTTGGATTTCTGCTGGGATTTCTTATTGCTGTTTAGGTCATCCTTGCTTGAATGTCTTGCTCATTTACCAAATCATCATCCTGTGATGATTCTTTTTCCATTTCCATTAGTTTTGCAATAGCTGCAGACAGGTTTCTAAATACCATCTGTCCATACTCATCGAGGCTGTGGTCTCCCGTGGTGTTGTGTAACAGCATGAGAATGCAGTTGGCCTGCTACTGGAATGGCACCCAAATACCATTCACCTAGTGCTACACTGCTATTTCTTCAAAGAGCTGTGAAGGTGCATCTAGTCAATGAAGCTTTCTATCCATAAAGCATTTTTGTGTCTTATATTGTGATTGCTGATTTCTTTATAATATAGGCTCTTCAGAACAAAAGCTTAATTGTGGGTCTATGTAAATAATAAAGCCATCACTATTTGTTCCCCCAGCTTATTTATTTATTTGTTTATAAAAGCATTGATCCTATGGATTAGGGGCCAGATTTGTAAAGGTACTTTTGTTCCTAAAGTTGCAGAGAGGTGGCTAGATTATTCAGAAGCACTAAGTTACCTAACTGCTGTTGAAATCAATGGGAGTTAGGTGCCTATGTACTTTTGAAAACCATACTGCGCTCTTCTGCATCTTTGGGCATGCCAATACCTTTACAAATCTGGCCCTACCTGCTTTACTACAAAAATGTTAAATGAAATATGTTCTCACTGATTCACAGGAAAATGTCAACATCCAATTTTATTTAAATTCATCTTCATTTAACATGACTTACAAAAAAGCCAAAAAACAAATTCACTCTTTATGTAGCATGAGGCAATGATATTCACGTAGCATCTTAAGGGCTATTTTTCAATCTGTCTCCTGGTATCATCCTTTCCTCTCCAGAAAAACTCCACTGCCAATATTACTTTGTGAAGGTCAAGCTACTTCTGCAATCTGATTCCCAGGCATGCTGTTACTTTCAGTGGTTGATGCAGTCTTGGGACCCAATTAGCAATAGTATGAAATTCAAAAGGTAGTGGTAGCACAGGGTTCTGGAACTAGCGAAGTCCTTTGAGGAGCAGTAACTATTTAAAAACAACAACAGAATTGTGGTGACCTGCATTGTATCTTAGAGGCATCATATGATACAGAAATGAATGCCTTAAGTCTAGGTGATAGCTGTAATTCAGTGGGACAAATTGCAGTATGACAGATCCTGTCATAATTATTGTCATTTCCACATTTTTTTCTTTTTTAACACAGAAGCTACAATTTTAATACTTTGGCAAGGCTTCCTAAAACATCAAATGCTTAAACAGATATTATTTCCAACAAGAAATATATTTAAATTGCTATACACACTACCTGTGAACTTTGATGTGTGCTTGCAGAATTAGTTGACAATATAATAAATGGAACTGTTGCACAAATTACTTTATAGGCGATCTACCTGGCATCCTCTGATAAGGAGTCACATTCTTTCTAAAGTAAAAAGAATACCAACTAAATAGATATCATAGAAATTTTTTTGACTTTGTGATATTAGCACAAGTTGACTTTTCATTTTAATAAAATATATTTTTGCAACACACTAGCTGTGGCTCAGTTCTATCCCATCTCTATTTTCTTACCATCAGTATTTTCCTAAATGTCATGTTTTTATTATTAGGCTTACTGAATATTAAGAGCTGGAAATGACCCATGGAAGTTATCTACTGCAACCCCTGACTATTTTGGAAGAGGAAGCAATTCTAAAAAATAGCTTGAACAGCCCATGAATCAACTCACCATGACTGATTCTAAATCCCAGATTTTCTAATCATTCTCTGTCACACCTCAGAGAAGATGACTCTATGGGGAAACATGCTCATATACAAGGATATGAAGTAATGTCTTTGCTATTGGATTAGCATCTGAAATATGACTTCCCTTGCCCTTTGAGTGGAAGGGATAACTATTAGTCATATAAACCTAAAGAAGTAGTGTCTTGGAAGTTCCTAGAAGAAAGAGACCCACACAGGCAGGGGGAGCTACCATCTTCTAAATATGCAGAAGCAGCAGATTAATTATCTGAACATTTAGAAATATCTCTTAATTGTCCAGGGTTTTCCTGAATAAAAACTCTGAGGACAAATTAATTAATTCATACTGTGATCAATGGGAGTTGCAATTGCTTACACCGGGGGGAGAGAGGTTGTTTCTAGTACCAAGATTTTCAGATTGTACAAATAGCTCACACAATATATGGAAGCCTGACAGCTCACATGCAGCAGGCTCCCCCCTCGGTTCCAACTGAATAACAGCATACAAACAGGAGGGTCAGATGAAATAAAGAGCAAAGCTAGGCAGTACGAGTATCTTTTTCAAACAGGCTAAAACATCCTACTCAAGAGAGCTAAAATATATGTCAAGTATAGCCCTTTCCTAAGATTAATATTCCATGCCATTCCTATTTCTAGCTTTCACAAGGATGTTACACAAATTTAATTGAAAGGGGAGGTGCGTGTGAGCCAGTTTACTATTCAGACATGGTCCACACTGCTAAAATGCTGAAGAAGTCCTGCAGGGAGACCCTAGACTGGAGATAAACAGCAAAGTATCTGCCTTGAAAAGCTGGGGTTCCAGCACCAAGGGTCTTCCTTCCAGACTCTGAATTGGGCACTTTGCTCTCAATAGCGCCTATATCTGTTAGTGTTTCTCCAGCAATAGCTGCTTATTATGCCCCCTCATTAGAGGTGTGAACTCTTCATGTTTTCCTTTTTCCATGAGTTTGGTATGCAGGGAGAGATGTGCATTCCTTAGCCTATCCCCAGCTCATTTATTCCTCTTCTTCTTCCAACATATGAAGACTTCACCCTCAGAAGCTCTTAAGATATCCAAGACAGAGAAGCACAGAGTTGGGAGGGTAGCCACATGAGAATGAGGTACATGTTTGGAGGAGGGCTATGGCTTTGGATCTATGGCTACTCTCCTCACATTGTTACTGATGATCATGTCAGAGTGACTATATACAGTACTCTGTTTCTGCATTGAGCAGAAGAAAATATTGTTAATGCTTGGGGCTAGCTACAATGAAAGTAAAAGATGAATTGTGCTATGCATTCATATAATATCTTACACTTAACTATATTTGTCCCAATCCATCTCTGGTAACATATGAATAGTCTAACAATTTGGTAAATCCACTTTCCAGGTTCCTTTTAGGAACTCTTCCATCAGTAAGTGACCAGGTATCTCTACTTTTTGATGTGACCTTTGTGGAGCTTGTTTGTTTATAGGTGCACCAAAAGCTTAGCATAGAGACATATACTGTATGCAGTATTGCAAATGTCAGAGATTTCAGCCATGCACATCTTAGACCAGATTCGATCCTTAAGTAAAGAAAGTCAACAACTCATATTGACCTTCATTGCTTCTTTCCACATCTTTGTCAATAAAGCCCTTTCCACACATTTACAAAGCCTTGCATTGATGAACAATGCCTGATCTAAAGCAAGCTGAAGTGAGGTCATCGATACGTCACTAAAAATATTTGCACCAGTCAGATGGTGGGTTTCTGTCATTCCTGCCACAGTGGGCAATCTCTCAGTCTATTAGCTTTTTCCCTGCCCTGACTTTATGAAAGAAAAATAATGCAGAAACAGAGTACTGTGAATCAAAGACTTTTTAAAAAAATTAATTCACTTGTCAGTCAGCTCCAGAAGTTCTAGTATCTCAGGGTATGTCTACACTAGACCCCTAGTTCGAACTAGGGAGGCTAGTGTAGGCATTTAAATATCCTGGGATTTATTTGCATCTTCCCGTCCGGGCACAATTTTTAAATCCCCTTAGTCTGAACTAACTTCCCGTGGCTACATACGGCAGTCAAACGTTAACTCAAACTAAGGATTTTGACTGCTGCGTGTAGCCACGGGCAGTTAGTTCATACTAAGGGGATTTAAAAATGGTGCCTGGATGGGAAGATGCAAATAAAGCCCGGGATATTTAAATTCGGGGCTTCATTTGCAACTTCGAATGCCTACATTAACCTCCCTAGTTCGAATTAGGGGCCTAGTGTAGACATACCCTCAGAGTCCCCAGGTTTACTTTACTAGACCATACTGCCGTGATAATCATTACCTCAAAGAAGGGTTGCATGTTTGCTTTTAGCTCTCTAAATTCTTTAAGCCTGATCACTACAACATCTTTTATAAGTGGCACAGATTTCATAGAAACTTCTCCCGTTCAAACAAGATCTGAGAGAGAGAACCTAAAACCAAACTGCTGAAGTATCAGAAAAAAATACAATACATTGGAAATTCAAGATGGAGACTGAGATTTAAAAAGTGGAAAAAGCAGAGTATTTTTTGACATTTGCTAGATACAGTCAGTCCCCGGGTTACGTACAAGATAGGGACTGTAGGTTTGTTCTTAAGTTGAATTTGTATGTAAGTCGGAACTGGTACATATTGTAGGGGAAACTCTAGCCAAACATTTCTCCAGAGCTCAGTTTTATTCTCCCACACCTCTCTTCCCTCAGTCCTTTATTCTCAAGCTGAGGTGTCTGCTGAGAAAAGCCGCTCCACGTCTCCCTGGTCTGCTGGGGGGGGGGGAAAGGAGACCAGGAAGACGTGGAGCGCAGCTAGTGCGGGGTTGCCTCACCCCGTTTGTAAGTAGGGATCCGATGTAAGTTGGATCCATGTAACCCGGGGACTGCCTGTATATTTCAATCTTATTTCGCTGGCATGGCTTAGATGCTGTAGTGATTGACTACAGTATCTTAGGGTATGTCTACACTACAGTGTTATTTCAAAATATCTTATTTTGAAATAGTTATTTCGAAATAAGATATTTCGAAATAACGCATCTAGACACAAAATGCATTTCAAAATAGCATTTGGATATTTTGAAATAGCGCATCTACACTGAGTGGACTCTGAATTGCATTTAAGGCTGGCAGGATCCAGTTCTGGCAGGGCACCAGGTCAGGACTTACTGTATGGGGCTGCTGCCTGAGGCTGTCTGAGGTCTGTGCTTAAAAGACCCCCCCCCCCCCCATGGACAGCCAGTTCTCAGATTTCCCTGCTTGCTTGTCTACCTCAATGAGAGACAGCAAAGCATTTTGTCTCTGCGTGCTCTGGTTGCCCTTGCTCGGGACACCACAGCACTTGGCAACATGGTGCCAGAGCTGCCCCTGGGAACTCTGGTGCTTCTCTTGGACACATTGATGTGAACCTGGCTGCACTTTCTGTGGGCTGCCATCTGGGAGGTCCATCAGGGGGGCTGTCAGTATCCAGGAGGCCCTACGGGAGAGCTTCCACCCCGAGGAGCACTAAGAGCCTCCCTGGTCTGCCCCACTGGGGGCTTGTGCCTCATTCCTCCCTCACGTCCTTGCACTTACCCCTCCCTAACCCCCCTTCCTTATGTCAAATAAAACACTCGTATTTTCATGAACACAAACTCTCTTCATTTAACAAAACTGGGGGGAGGGAATGAAACTCTGGTGAGACTGGGGAAAGGAGGCCGGAGAGGGCAGAAGAGGGTGGGAGAGGGGAGGGGGAAACCTGGGAGGAGGGAGCAGGAAGGGGGAAGCAAGGGGAAGAAGTGGGAGGGGAAGCTCAGAGCTCAGGGTTGGGTGTCTTGCTGGACCAACTTGATTGTCATGCAAACCTGCTCCTGGGTTCACGTGTGTCCTTTGGTGGCCAGGCTGGCAGCTATCCTGCCATAGTCAGCCACGTTCCTCCATGTAGTGCGGAGATCATGGATGTTGGGGCCATCTCCACAAATCTGAATAAGGTCCATGATCTCCACCCTGGACCAGGAAGGCACCCACCTTCTCCAGGACCTGGCAGGCTCCTGAGAGCTGGCAGACTGCTCCTGGGGAATGGAGGAGGGCTGGCTGCCGGTGGCTTGCTGGCTCATGTTTGGGGCCACTGGGTCAGGGGCAGTGACTGCTGGCTCTGGGCTGGCAGGCTTGGAGCTGGCACAGGCACTGTGGCCAGAGTCTATCCCTTTAAGGGCTCCAGGGAGGGGGGAAGGGTGTGGAGTGTTCTTGGTTGAGGCTGGAATGGCCACCAGGCACCCTGAGAAGGCTGGAGGCCCCCTATTTCAAAATAAGTGTCTACACACAACTTATTTCGAAATAGCTATTTCGAATTTGACGTTATTCCTTGTAGAATGAGGTTTACCAAATTTGAAATAAGCGCTCCGCTATTTTGAATTTATTTCAAAATAGTGGTTTGGCTGTGTAGATGCGGAAAGTTATTTTGAAATAAGGACTATTTCAAAATAACTTTGCTGTGTAGATATACCCTTAGATACTGTAGTATTTCACTAGGAGGTTGATGAAGCACTGGAATGGATTCCTAGGGAGGTGGTGGAATCTCCATCCTTGAAGGTTTTTAAGTCTTGGCTTGACAAAGCCCTGGCTGGGTAGATTTAGTTGGGATTGGTCCTGCCTTGGGCAGGGGGCTGGACTTGATGACCTGCTAAGGTCTCTTCCAGCTCTATAATTCTATGAGTGGTGTGGAAAAAAAGCAGAGGGAGAAGAGAAGGAAAAGAAGTGTTTGAGGAATTTAAAGGACAACAAAACAAATCACAGATGCCTGTGCTGGCAATCACATGACCAGGAAGGCATGGGTGTACTCAGCTCCACGTACAAGAATCTATATGTCAGTGTTGTCCCCTGTGACATAATGGGGATTGTGTTCACTTTGTTATGTGGGTGATTTGTACTGTCCTGTGTAGTTCTGTTGCAACTCTGTGTGTGTATGTGTGCCTCAGTTTTCCTGGGCACTGCACTGATGCCTGGTTGGAAATGGGAATGTTGGGTGTGGCTCTTACTGAGGGGAAGGCTGTCCCAGCCTGCCTTATTTTAGCACATACCCTACAATAGCTCAAGTTGTCATGTAACCTGAGCCTGCATGGGGGGAGCAACCAGATGACTGGTTGCCCGGGAATCTGAACAAAGGAGGGGGTGGAGCTGCCTGGAGGGCTGGGAACAGTTGCTGGGTGTATGAGTTTAGTTTTTTGTCTGGCTTAGGGAGAAGAGAGTCTAGCTGGCTTGGGGGACCAGGCAGGGACCAAGAGCCCTGGCTCTGGGCCTGCCATCCCCAAGATGGATTGTACTGAATGCTCCTGGTTCCTGTAACAAGTCTGAGCTTTGCTGTGTCCCTCTGAACCAATAAACTTCTGTTCTACGTGCTGGCTGAGAGTCACATCTGATTGTGGATGGGGCCCGGTGACTCCCCTATACTCCGTGACATCCCCCATCCATTTGGAAAATTGTTAGTAGTAATTTGAATATAAGCCCTATGTTGCTACTCATCTGGCATATGTATTATTAATGGGTTGAAAAGGGAAAGGGAATTAGGAAATCTGAAATCAAGGGAAAGTTAAAAAAAAGCCATGCCCATAGCTACCAAATCTTAGTCAGTTGGAGGGAAGTTTTGTTATTTAGGATTAATATTAAGTCTTTTTAAAAGTATATTAATTTGTGCAGAAGTTCAGAAGAGTTCCAAAGTCATACAGTTATTTCACAGGTCAAATTATGTAATTGTGTCAAATTACAGTAGTTGTAAATCTGACCTCATGTTCCACCACTTAGTTAGACAAAGTACTGGAATGGTGTTCTTATATGGAAACTGTTTGGGGCTAATGCATTGTACCCTTTTTCTTTCCCCTATCCTCCAAACAAAATGCATCTGCAACAGGCACTACAGAAACTTTCCAAAATTACAAAGCATTTGAGAGACACGTAAAAATGATCTGATGATTAATATCAAACAGATCTTGTGGCCCCTGCATTCTTCTATCTGTTCTAATTATTTTGTAAACTCGCACACAATGGTACTTATTGCCAAGTAAAGAATTAAATGAAACTACAAACTGGCAAACAAGAGACCTAAACTACATCAACTCTAATCACTACTTCTGTTGCTTATAACTTTTTAGTAGTTGTGTTTCTTCTTCCAATCTTCAGGATACTCGCCAGTGGCCAATTCTTCCATTATCCCAATATCCTAACTAAACTAAGACTTCTTTGGTGGGAGGGCGCATTTTGTAGGGCAATCAGGGGTAGGGTTATCTTGATCTCTTCTGGTAAATTGATCTACCTCCATGAGCCCAGTTGGAGCATGCTAGTGAAACAAGGTGTACTCTGTCACAGAGGAAAGGCATTTGAGCTAAAAAAATGAGGGACAGAACCTCATCTTGAATGCAGAGTTAAATGGATTTCTGAGTGCTGAGTGTTTGCAAATCACCTCAGTATAAATTAAAGATATAACTTAATTTTCCTCCAGATCATTCCACACTTTTTCTTTAATGAAAGGTGTACAAGTATCAGATGCTCTTACTGCACTAGAAATTGAGAATTCAACTGTGCCCAGAACTAGCAAAAAATGCTATTTTCCCAGCACTCAAGATATGTCTAGACTGCAGTGTTTTTCCGGGATACTGAAGGTATCCCAGAAAAGCTCTGCCATGTCTAAGGAACGTGCCTGTTTTTCTGAAAAAAAAATTGGAAAAGTAGATGCATTTTTCAGTATCCCTATAAACTTCATTCTACAAGGAAGAAGGGATGTTCTGAAAGAGAATTTTTTCCAACATTTGCAAATGTCAGAAAAGCCTCTTTCATTAGAAAAGCAGGAAAAGATACACAAATTGCAGTTCGCACTTTGCATATCTTTTTCCAACTTTTCTTTGTAGTCTGGACGCAGCCTCACAGTGACATTATTTCAGATAAAAAAATCTGTTTAATGTGTCCAATATCAAATACCTCACTAAGAAAACTTTCTAGATATTACTTTCTTCTTCTAATTTATAACTTAGAAACATTGTTGGCCTAAGGGGGAGGCATTGACAATACTGTAATGACATTTACACTGGGTTTCTTCTTCTTTTATCCTCTTTCCCCAGTTCTGACACCTTTTCCTGCTCCACAGCTATATTATATTATGACTGTGGGATTTCCAGTAATGCTAGCAAATATAAGATGACAGGTAGTGAGCAATTAGAGTTTTTGCACAACAAACATAGTGTCATTTGCTGAACTCTGAATATTTTGCAGAGGATATAAGGGTATGTCTACACTACAGCGTTATTTCAAAATATCTAATTTCAAAATAGTTAACTCGAAATAGCTTATTTAGAAATAATGCATCTACACACAAAATGCATTTCCAAATAGCATTTTTCTATTTCAAAATAGTGTGTCCACACTTAGTGGACATTGAATCGCATTTAAGGCTGGTTGGAACTAGTTCTGGCAGGGCATCAGGCCAGAAGTTGCCTTGTGGCCACGGCGGCCAGCAGGGCATCTTGCGAAGGGATGGAGGTCCCCTATTTCGAAATAAGTGTCTATACAGCATTCAAAATAGCAATTTTGAAATTGGCACTATGCCTCGTGGATTGAGGTTTACCAATTTCGAAATAAACCCTCCGCTATTTTGAATTAATTTTGAAATAATGGAATAGCTGTGTAGATGCTAGGATAGTTATTTCGAAATAATGGTTATTTCAAAATAACTTTGCTGTGTAGACATGCCCTAGTAGTTTTAATAGAAGAACTGGGGACGATTACAAAAACAATTCTGTGAATATTTATTCAAATTTGTAAATGAATTAACTTTTCCCATATTTATTCATTTGGATAAAGATTGCTCTTATATTAGAAATGTTTCCATATTTTTTTCAGATAGCCCTGTGAGAAATAAGTATCTAAATCATATCAGTGACATTTTGTCATGTATCCTAAGCCATGACAGCAGGGAAGGGGTGTTAAGTTACAAATGATATCTATCTTACTCTTCAATTTTGTGAAGTCAAGTGCAAAATGTGTAATTTGTTAGTAAATTAAGGCTTTCCTTTGAAATACTCTGGGAACCTATTTCCAGTTTTTTATCATGAAGTACCATACTTTTCCCACTTCAGAAAATGTTTTCCTTGTCCTGGATATGCTTTAAATTGAACTGCATTTGACAGTTTTATTATAAATGCCTTGTAACTGTTGTGCTAAAGAAAGTGATTGGAAAAATTTGCAAAGTCCTACAATTGGAATTCAACTCCCTAGAGTGCAAAATGAAGGAGCAAATGTTAGCTTGTAAGTTATAATATCCTCCGAAGTCTAGAGACACAAATACAAATTTGATTTATTATTCACCTCTGCTATGGCACCTTGTGCTCTGGGAACCAGCTAATATTATTCTTCTCCACAAAAGTGATGACAAATCATCACTTACAAATTACATTCCAATATCTTTACTGTCTATAGCATCAAAATTGCTTGAAAGGATTGCACAGTTACTCTGCAAACTTTTCCAATACCTTAAATAAATGTTGATACCTTTACTATCCATAGCATCAAAACTGCTTGAAAGCATTGCACAAGAGTTACTCAATAAACATCTCTAATACATTACATAAATGTTGATACCTTTACTGACCATCACACCAAAATAGCTTGAAAGCATTGGAGAGTTATTCTATAAACAACTTCAATCCATTAAATAAATGCCAATACCTTTCCTGTCCACAGCATCAAAACTGCTCAAAACCATTGCCCAGAGTTACTCTGTAAATATCTCCAATAGAGTAACTAATTGTTAAATTGTTTTATTTACATTTCCTGCTTTAGCACAGCAGCATAGCTAACGGTCATTGGTGATATTATGACAGCCTTGGATATCTAATCTAATGGTAGAATTCTATTCTTTCCACAAAGTTAATCACAAACAATGGGGCAGCTAGTTAATATTATTAATATATCAGCACTTCATCTGGGATACATGGGAAGTAATCTGAGAACACAACGCAGAAGGATTTTCTTTTTTATACTTGTGATTTTGGCAGTCGTGAAAGTTGCTATGTTGAAAGCCCAGATGATTGAAGTCCCTTCAGAAAAGGAGCAGCATGAGAAACTTGCCCTGCCACTGCCCCTCACTGCCCCATCATTTCTCTATATGGAACAGAAATGACCCGAGGGATCTACTCAGAGGTGAGTGGGTAAATCACTATCTGTTGCCCATTCTCTGCTAAGCCTACCAGCAAAGAGACCTATTAGGTGACTCCATCACCTATACCATTGACACTGTCCACAGGGATCTCATGTCACTTAGGTCATCCAGTGGTAAAAATCTTCAGGCTCAGCTAACATGGACTGGATTTGAATAATGATACAGAGGTGAGCTATTCAGTCTCCTGAAAATATGTTATTTGCACCATAGTAGCAATAGCCTTCCTGCTCTATTAGCGCAGAAGCTGTTTACACTGTGCCTAACAACAGGGGCTATTCAAAAGCCTTCTTGTCCTTTGCTATAGGTTGTTTTCAGACAAGTTTGGCTGAGATCTGATCATGTAGAAAGCTCAAGCCTGGGGAACAACACAGAGTACATTTTGTTAAAAAACATGTGACATTCCCCAGGTTTTTGTTCCATTCTCCCCTTAGCATGAGGGAGCCTTGTCTGTGTCTGCCAGTGGTGACTCCACTGCCCATAGGAGCACATAGCAACACAACCCCTTTCAGTCCACGCAGGCTCTGCTGTCCCTCGTGCAGGATAGCAACAGACATTTCCAAGCTCTGAGTCCTCAAGCCCAGAGCCTGCTCCACTGGATTCTCACAGAATCACCAGACATGCTGTTCTCCAGGGAATAGTGCATCATAGCTAATTAGTGACCCCTTGGAGCCCAGCTTCCACTTATCACACAAGCACTTACAATTGTTTACAGGTAAACCAAGAAGTTTATTTTACAAAGACTGGAGACTTATATGACAGCAAACAGAAATATTGGAAACAAAGTGATATATAAAAAAGAGTCATAACACAGAGAGTATTTCTACACTACAGAGCTATTCCGAATTAACTTAATATGAAATAGTTAATTCGAACTAACCTAATTTGAAATAATGCATCTATACACAAAACCTATTTCAAAATAGCACATCCACACTGAGTGGACCCTGAACCGAAGTTAAGGCTGTCCGGAACCAGTGCTGGCAGGACATCAGGTTAGGACTTAGTGTGTGGGGCTGCTGCCTGAGGCTAACTGAACTCAGTGCTTAAAGGGACCCTACCCCAGACAGACAATTCTCAGGGTTCCCCACTTGCTTGTCTACCTCGATGAGGGACAGAAAAGCAGTCCTGTCATGAAGTGCCCTGAGTGCCCGAAATCGGGACACCACAGCACTCAGCCACATGGAGCCAGAGCTGTCCCTGGGCACGCAGGTACATCTCGTGGTGTCATTGCCATCGGCCCAGCTGCACTTGCTGCAGGCTGCCATCCGGGGAGGGGGGTCCATCGGTGGGCTGTCAGGATCCAGGAGGCCCTGAGGGACAGCGTCCACCCCGAGGAGCCCTCAGAGCCTCCCCGGTCCTCCTCACCAGGGGATCATGCCCCATTCCTCCCTCACATCCTTCCACTTACCCCTCCCTAGCCCCCCTTCCTGATGTCAAATAAAAGACATGTATGTTCAAAAATAGAAACTGGGTTTATTGAACAAAACTGTGGGGGGGGGGGAGATGAACCTCTGGGGATACTGGGAAAAGGAGGTGGGAGAGGGGAAGAGAGAGGGTGGGAGAGGGGAGGGGGAAACCTGGGAGGAGAGAGCTGGAAGGGGGAAGCAAGGGGAAGAAGGTGGAGGAGAAGCTCAGGGCTCAGGGTTGGGGGTCTTGCTGGACCAACTTGATTGTCATACCTGCTCCTGAGTTCACGTGGCCTTTGGTGGCCAGGCTGGCAGCTATCCTGCCATAGACAGCTGCATTCCTCCATCTAGTGCGGAGATCATGGATGTTGGGGGCATCCCCCCCAAACCTGAATGAGGTCCATGATCTCCACCCTGGACCAGGAAGGTGCTCACCTTCTCCAGCCCCTGTCAGGCTCCTGGAAGCTGATAGACTGCTCCTGGGGAGCGGTGGAGGGCTGGTTGCCAGTGGTTGACTCTGGGCTGGCAGGTTTGGAGCTGGCACAGGCCCCGGGTCTGGGGGAGAAGAGAGTAAGTTTTGTGCCCAGAGTGGCCACCAGGGCTCCCTGGGAAGGGCTGGAGAACCCCTATTTCGAATTAAGTGTCTACACAGCACTTAATTCGAAATAGCTATTTTGAATTTGGTGTTACTCCTCGTAGAATGAGGTTTACCAAATTCAAATTAAGGGCTCCGCTATTTCGAATTAAATTCGAAATAGCGGTTTGCATGTATAAATGCTATTAAAGTTAATTTGAAATAACGGCTGTTATTTTGAATTAACTTCGCAGTGTAGACATATCAAGAGAGCCCACCCTTATCTAATACAACACCCTCTTATCTAATAAGATCCTGCTTACTCCAAAGTCTTCTCACAGCATTTTCCCAATCAGGATGGCTGAGAGGCTTCTTTCAAAAGGCTGCTCTGGCTGGTAGCCTGCTATCCCAATGATGCATAACTAAGGGCTCATCTTCACCCCAAATAGTTTCATAAGTTCATTGTCTTTGCTTCCAACCAGTAGATGCCTGCTGAGTGCTTTTCTTGCAGCCCCTGCTATTGATTAGCATTCTGCTCAGAATGTAAGTACGAGTCCATTGTGAACACATATACAACTAAATTTGCACATAAGCACATTTGCACATAAGAGAAGGAAAAGCATCGATTCTCCCTTGTCTGACAGGAGGATGTGGATCACCTTTTGGTGATGTGCCTTAACTCACAGACCTAAGGGATATAATTTTCAGTATGTGTAGAGAACTTGCAATTTTCTGTCCATTCATCTTGCATGATTATGATGACTATTTAACACAGGCTTTCATTAGAGACCTTACATTATATGCTTTGGTGAATTAGTATGTAGATCCCAGACCCATGGGAACCCTGTAGCCCTAGTTGGCACTAAGAGTCCCTCAGTCACAAGCCTTTGTGGTTTTTTAGCATTTTGAAAAACTGATTTGTGGATTATATTAATTGATGGACCCCAAATAATTCTCAGGATGTTCAGGGGGCTGGAGGCAGTAACCTAGAGTAGAGACCAGGCTTGGCTTCACCGGGGGAAGCTTGCAGAACTGGGTGGGGCCTCAGGCAAAAGGAGAAGTCTGGGGTTTGCCTTCTCCAGCGGGTCATTCACCCACCACCCCTCCCTGGTGTACAGTCAAATCTCTTGGTTCTCACTTCTGTAGCTCCTCAAAACACAGGGCAAACTAGTGTGAATTATAGATGTCAGAGTTTGGTAAGCTAGTTTACAAAACCCAACAGTTTTTATTTTAAATGTCTTTACTGAAAGACAGGAAATCGCTATATCCTCTCTCACATGCACAAACTCCCACATCAATATATGCACACACCCTGTCTGCTATTAACAAAGTGGCAGCCAAAATCCTCACTCTTTCCTGTCAAGCTCTGTTTATATAATTTCTGACCTATTCTAAAATAAATTATTTGGAATGTTTTTCCCTGAGATATAAATCACTTGGAATGGCCACAGTATTACGCTGTGGAAGCAGTATTGGAACAGTGACTGAGTTTCCTAAAGATGTTGGACAAAGATACGAATAACATATGCGGGATTAAATAATGCAGATTGTCACCTCACATTACTTTAACAAAGCACCTATTTTTAAGAAATGTATTATTGTTCAGCTAGTCAACCCAGAAACAATTTATATACAAGCCCTCGTGTCTCTACTCCTATGTTTGTCTCTACAAATGTAACCCTTCTCCCAGGAGGAGCCAGCAGCAGCCATGGACGAATTCAATATCTAGGGGTTCTTTTCCATTCGTCCAACACAGAATCGTCTGGAGTCCCCACCCAGTAACCTGGAAATTTACACACCAGCCCTCTGAGACGCAATGCTTACCTACTGCAAGTACAGAGTATGAGTGTAGAAAATAAACTTTTAATAAAAGGAAGGGAAGTAACTTGGCCTTAATTTGGGAATAAAATGCATTCATAAACATAAATAAAACAGCAGAGTGGTGGCAGAGAGCTGTGATGAGCAGCCAGCAGGGTGGCAGTGGCAGGACAAGTTGGACAGTGTCCTTTTCCTTGCAGGTTCTATGTCAAGCAATTTAAATGTCCACTTCTCAACTCTGTGGCTGGTCTGATCAAGGGCAGCAACTGAAGTGAGGTGCAGAGAAAAGGTTGTTAAGTGCATCTGCAGCGTCCACCTCCCATCCTGGGTCAGGAAAGGTAAAGAATCTGTACTGACTCTGCTGTCCATTTACCATCTGCCTACTAACAGCTCTCCAACATCAGCCTGCTAAGTGCCTATCACACCTCTCCACCTGCTCGTCACTTGTCCTGCCACTGCCACTCTGCTGGCTGCTCATCACATCTCTCTACCACCTCTCTGCCAACTGTCAGTTACCGTCCACTTCTTGGCTATGACTTCTGCCCATCAATCTCAAATGATTTCAGTCCCTGGTGATTTCAGCTCTTAGCAAGCATGGTAGAAGAAAAACAATTCCAGCTCAACTAACATAAGAAAGAGGCTCCTGGTGATACCTATTTAGCTCTGTTCTCTGAACAGTGGAGGGAACAGGTCAAACTAGTCCAGGCAGGGGAGGGTATACAACCTCCTGATGAGAATAACATTCTCTCACTCCTCTTACTCTCATAGAGGTCTGAGAGTTGAGCCCCAGCTCAACTGCAGGTTCCTTCTGCTCACAGTGGGCACTTTTCTTTTAGGGTACGTCTAGACTACATGCCTCTGTCGCCAGAGGCATGTAGATTAGGCTACCAGACATAGGAAAATGAAGCGGCGATTTAAATAATTGCCGCTTCATTTAAATTTACATGGCTGCCGCGCTGAGCCAACAAACAGCTGATCAGTGATACTCTGGACGCGCGGGTGTTGACATCAAAGGCATTTGTCGACCACCCAGGTATGCCTCCTGCTTTCTGGTATTCCCACAAAATTTACAAATATTGGTAACCATATTTCAGCTGTCCCTACATATAATGCAAATATAGCCAGTGTTTGGTCCCATGTTAAGTTGATTAGAATGAGCAAATACCACACCATCTGCTGAATATCTAACAAATCTAAGCAAAGCAGGTGCAAACTGTATTTGCATAGACACATCCAAGGTCTCTCCCCTCTACCAGCTAGCTGTAAGGTAAGGATTCCTTCAGCTCCTGCATTCCTATATTATCCTTCAAATAAATACAGAAAGATTGGCTGACTTTTAAAACCACTTGGAACACAGATCACAAAATCACTGAGTCAACCAGTTGGAAATCAGTCTATCTTCTACATATAGAGCATAAGTGTCTGCATTGGACATCCTTAACCTAATCCTTCTTTATAGAGTGCCTTGCAGGAAATTTATCCCTGGTTATACCCTTTTTTAATTTGTCCCAAAGAAGTGGGCAAATCAGATGTGCCATATTGTGCTCAACTTCCCTTCTCAAGGCCTTCAACTCATTTGTGCACCGAGTTCTTGACAGAGCATACGGTGGCATTTTTGGGAATATAACTTAAGCTGTCTTTGGAAGAACTTGGTATAACTTGCACAGTTTTAGTCACATACGTGATATGGGCTAAATAAGAAAAACACACCCTCTGGCTCATACATACTTCAGGCCTGCCTAGGTGGGGACACACTACATGTGAATAAAAAGTGAATTGGTTAAGCCACATTAAGGCCCTGTATGGATGTTATTCAGAATTTTAAAATGGCTTTAATTCATCTTAGGTTAATTCACAACCAAAATGCAGTCCCCTTCTGTCCACCCTCACTATCTCCATGTGTAGCAGAAATATACCAGTTCTGCTGCTTAAGGAGCATTCATGCCCCATACTGCAGGAGGATTGGAAATAAGTTTTTAGTTGGAGGTTAATAGCACTGGGAAGGAAATGGCTTTCTCATCCCATGAGATTTTTCGAGATTTAAAAGATTTTCCCATCCCAAATCAGGATGAAAAGTCAAAATATCAAAAATGTTCACAAACTGAAAATAAAAAACAAATCTGATCAGTCCAAATGAAATATTGCTTTGATGATTTTAAAACATTTCATTTCTATTTTGATTATTTTACATTTTTTAACTATAACTTAACAACTGAAAGGAAGAAAGAACATAGCATCTACCTTACCACCCTCATCCACTAAAAATATCAGCTGTATTCAAGAAAGCATAACAACTGTTAATTGCTACAATAGTAAGACACAATCCATCTCATATTATATGGTGTTCCAACAATGAGAAACATGAAAGATATTCCCAGTAACAAGTTAATATTCAATCTGAATACTACAAAAACCCTTTAAGTAAGAAAACAGGCACTCTAGATTTAAAACTTGAACAAAAAGAGTCTTTCCAGTATGAGGGAGGACACACTGTGCCCCAGGAATTCTGCTTAGATAAAACAACAAGCTGTGCAGTATCTGCTTGATCCTCAGGCAGAAAAAAAGCACCAATGTACAGCAGGGGGTGGAGTTTACATAAAGCACAGAACCTCAAAATCAAAGAGTTGCTGAACTGTCAGCCACTGCACAGAAGGGAGGAGTGAAGTATAGATTTGATTTTATGTCCTTATTGCAGTGTTC
Organism: Pelodiscus sinensis; assembly: GCF_052426305.1. Lineage (NCBI taxonomy): Eukaryota > Metazoa > Chordata > Testudines > Trionychidae > Pelodiscus > Pelodiscus sinensis. The sequence goes on from NC_143057.1 coordinate 67,579,171, forward strand.
CACACTAACTAGTGCCCATGAAACAGGATGTTGGCCTAGTAATGAAAAAGAATCTAAATAATCAGTATTGGAAGTGACAAAAGCCTCTTCATTTAGCAATATTTAGCAAACAGGAAAAAAAAAACCACTGGTGATAAGGCATAAATGGCATTCCAGAGATAACTGATAGCACGTGCTCTTGGCCTAACCTTATTATTAGTAAATCTCAGTGGAATAGCCATGTTAGTTTGTAACTTCAAAAACAATGAGTAGTCCTGTGGCACCTTAGGGTGTGTCTAGACTACATGCCTCCTTCGATGGAGGCATGTAGATTAGCCAGATCGGAAGAGGGAAATGAAGCCGCGATTAAAATAATCGCGGCTTCATTTAAATGTAAATGGCTGCCCCAATCTGCCGATCAGCTGTTTGTCGGCAGATCGGGGGAGTCTGGACGCGATGCCCCGACAAAGAAGCCTTTCTTCATCGACACAGGTAAACCTGGTTTCACGAGGCTTACCTGTGTCGATGAAGAAAGGCTTCTTTGTCGGGGCATCGCGTCCAGACTCCCCCGATCTGCCGACAAACAGCTGATCGGCAGATCGGGGCAGCCATTTAAATTTAAATGAAGCCGCGATTATTTTAATCGCGGCTTCATTTCCCTCTTCCGATCTGGCTAATCTACATGCCTCCGTCGAAGGAGGCATGTAGTCTAGACACACCCCTAGAGACTAACCAAAACATATAGAATCATTTGATGAAGTGCGTTTTCTAACCTATCCTTTAAATAGGCTTCTGTACCTAATGATTGGAAGATAGCTAATGTGACGCCAATATTTAAAAAGCGCTCTAGAGGTGATTCTGGCAATTACAGACCAGTAAATCTAACATCAGGACTGGGCAAATTTGTTGAAACTATAGTAAAGAATAAAATTGTCAGACACATGCATGAATATAATTTGTTGGGGGAAAGTCAACATGGTTTCTGTAAAGGGAAATCATGTCTTACTAATCTTCTAGAGATCTTTGAGGGGATCAACAAACATGTGAACAAGGGAGATCCAGTGGATATAGTATACTTAGATTTCCAGAAAACCTTTGGCAAGGTCCTTCACCAAAGGCTCTTAAATAAAGTAAGTTGTCATGAGTTAAGAGGGAAGGTCCTTTCGTGGACTGATAACTCATTTAAAGACAGGAAACAAAGGGTAGGAATAAATGGTAAATTTTCTGAGTAGAAAGAGATAACTAGAGGGGTCCCCAAGGGTCTGTCCTGGGACCCATCCTATTTAACTTATTTATAAATGATCTAGAGAAAGGGGTAAATAGTGAAGTGGCAAAATTTGCTGATGATACCAAACTGCTCAAGATGGTTAAGGCCAAAGCAGACTGTGAAGAGCTTCAAAAAGATCTAACCAAACTAAGCAATTGGGCAACAAAATGGCAAATGAAATTTAATGTTGATAAATGTAAAGTAATGCACACTGGAAAAAATAATCCCAACTATATATACAATATGATGAGGACTAATTTGGCTACAACTACTCAAGAGAAAAATCTTGGAGTCATTGTGATATTTCTCTGGAAACATCCACTCAATGAGCAGCAGCAGTCAAAAAAGCAAATACAAAGTTAGGAGTCTTTAAAAAAGGGATCAAGAATAAGACAGAAAATACCTTAATTCCTCTATATAAAACCATGGCACACCCACATCTTGAATACTGTAGATGCAGATGTAGTCACCGCATCTCAAAAAAGATATGTTGGCATTGCAAAAGGTTCAGAAAAGGGCAACAAAAATGATTAGGGGTTTTGAATGGATCCCATATGAAAAGAGATTAAAAAGACTTGGATTTTTCATCTTAGAAAAGAGGAGACTATGGAGAGGATATGATAGAGGTCTATAAAATCATGACTGGTATGGAAAAAGTGAATCGGGAAAAGTTATTTGCTTATTCCCACAATATAAGAACTAGGGGTCACTAAATGAAATTAATAGGCAGAAGCTTTAAAACAAACAAAAGGAAGTGTTTCTTCATTCAGCACTCAGTCAACCCCGTGGAACTCCTTGGCAGGCGATACGGTGAAGGCTAGAACTATAACAGGGTTCAAAAAAGAGCTAGCTAGATTTATGGAGGTTAGGTCCATCAATGGCTATTAGCCAGGATGGGTAGGAATGGTGTCCTAGACTCTGTTTCTCTGGAGGTAGGTGGATCATGTGAGGATTATCTGTTGTGATCCCTCCCTCTGGGGCATCTGGTATTGGCCACTGTCGGCAGACAAGATACTAGGCTAGATGGACCTTTGGTCTGACCCAGTATGGCCATTCTTATGTTCTTATTTTCTTTATAATTGTTGTTTTTCAAAGTTCCTAGCAGAATTCTTATGCTGGAGCCTGGACACAAGGCCTGAAAGATTACATAGTTTGGAGCAGTCATCATCGACAATCAAGTGAATTATTTTAGTTCTTTATGTGTGTGTGTGCGTGTGTGCACATGTGTGTTTGCAAACAATATCATAGTTACATAGGTACAGGAAAGGTTTTCAACAATAATAGCCTGAAGTTAACCGTCTAAGCCAATATTTAGGCACAAGTGTGATTTTCAAAAACTCCTAAGACCCAGATCCACAGATTGTATTTAGGGCTACCTAACTCCTGCTTTAGGTGCCTGTGTCCAAAATGTAGACACCTCTGAAATCTTCAGAATCCTGATTAGTTGACTTCTAACTCTGGAGGCACATAAAATCTGTCAGTACAGGCAGTCCCCAAGTTACGCGGATCTCACTTATGTCGGATCCTCAGTTACGAATGGGGATTTTCTCGCCCCGGAGGACTGGAGCGGCGGGACGCCTGGTCCCGCCGCCCGCCTCCTCCGGGGCGAGAAAAGCTGCTGATCTGGAAGCACCGCAGGTCCAGCCCCGGGTCCTCCGCCGCTTTGCTCAGTGTCTCCCTGGTCTGCTGGGGGGGGACGCAGCTAGTGTCCCCCCCCCCCCAGCAGACCAGGGAGATGTGGAGCAAAGCCCGGGGCCTGTGGTAGAGCAAGTGGGGCGCTGCCGGTTGGTCCCGCAGCACCACTCCTTGGCGCTACTGGACCAACCCAACAGCACCCCAGCTGCTCTGCCCCAGGAGTCCTGATTCAGCCGCTGCTGATCAGTTTCAGCAGTGGCTGAATCAGGATGCCTGTGGCAGAGCAGCTGGGGTGCTGCTGGGTTGGTCCAGTAGCACCGAGGAGCGGCCGCGCTACTGGACCAACCCAGCAGCATGCGAGCTGCTCTGCCCCAGGCGTCCCCAAGTCAGCCGCTGCTGAAACTGACCAGCGGCTGACTACAGGAAGCCCGAGGCAGAGTTGCTCTGCCCCGGGCTTCCTGGAATCAGCTGCTGATCAGTTTCAGCAGCAGCTGACTTGGGGACGCCTGGGGTTCTTAAGTTGAATCTGTATGTAAGTCGGAACTGGTGTCCAGATTCAGCCGCTGTTGAAACTGATCAGTTTCAGCAGCGGCTGAATCTGGATTTACATACAGATTCAACTTAAGAACAAACCTACAGTCCCTATCTTGTACGTAACCCGGGGACTGCCTGTACATACATTTTTCTATAAAAGTCCCTTAAGGGTCTAAATTTCTGCCTCTTCTCTCGTGCTTTCTAAGGAGGATTCCCAGGTGCCCAAGTCCCAGCACAATCATCAAACCAGGTAAAAAATACAGATAGGTGCCCAGTCCAGAAGACATTCTCAGAGTATGCCTAGCTCCATACAAAATGGCCCAGAGAAGGAAATCTGGCCCTATTTTAGCACAGTGGTTAGGGTACTCTCCCAGGATGAGGGAATTGCTCTTTTAAATCCCTACTCTGCCAGATGGGAAGAAGGGAAATCATTAAATATACATTGGGTCAGAGAAAGAAAGAAAATTACTGTATAGTCTTGGAGGATACCTCCACACCCACCGGCCCTCTTCCCTCAGCTTAAATGCGTGTTGCCACTGTTTTTACAAAAAATGCTTATCTAACTGAGTCTAGGAGAGGTTTCTCAGCTATGACCCTTCTCTCCAGATCCCAGAGGGCAGTGAGGCTAAAAACTTGTTGATTTTTATGGATCTCATTCTTAGGAACCTCTGTCTCCCCATGCATTGTATAGGGAGCCTATGCTCCTGACCCAGAGTTTGTGAATTCCACTGAATGGCTGAGCACCTAAATGTAAGATGCTGCTGCCTTTTTCATTTGTTTACTATTTTTAAAGGCAGATTGGAGTGGTGAGAGAGCGAGAGTGAGAGAAGAAGAAGAAAAAGGATATAAATGTATTCAGCTCGGTTGAGCTATTTAGAATTTCCTTAGTTCCATAGTTTTTCCTAATGGCACTCACAGTCCACACATAACCTGATTCCCAGCTAGGATTTTCATTTTTTAATTTAAGGAGCACAAGTAACTTAGATTCTTAATCATTTTCTTCCAAGTTCTCTTCAGTACTATGAAAAATTAGCTACCTGTTATCTGGGATACATAAGAATATGTAAATAAGTAACAGGAAGGAACTGAAAATTATTAGACTCACAGCATAAAAATGATATTTTGAAAAGACTAATTCATTTTATCTATTAAAGCAGTCACCTTTGTTTTACCCTTTTATATTAATTTATATGTAAAAGTTTGGAATAATACTTTACTTTGTACTTGGAACTTTTCATCTGCTGATCTCCAAGCTCTTTACAAAGGTCCAATTACTTATTTGTACTTGAGGCAATGTTGTTGAACAATTAGGAGATAGCAGGACACAGGGAGCAACATATTCAAAGCTTGCTTTCAGAACAAATCTCAGGCTTCACTGTAATCCAAAGAAAAAGCACTCCAAAAGCAGAAAACAGCCACTGAGCAAAGACAGTGAAATTAGATTAACTGGTTGCAGTTGTTAAAATCAAAACATTAAACAATTGCAGTACTGTATTAAAGAATGACCATGTAAAACAAAGCCTTCTAGCAATCGCAATAGAACTGAATTTTAAAAACAAATCAAGACAGAATAAAAGAAGTGGTTAGAGACAAAAAAAAGATAGCTTTTCAAAATTGGAAGTCAAATCCAACTAAGAAAAATATAAAGCAACATACATTCTAGCAAGTCAAGTGTAAAAGTGTAACTAGGTTGATCAAAAAACAAAAGACACAATAACTAACAGCAACATTTTTAAGGACATCAGAACCATAAAGCCTGTCAAACAGTCAGTGAACCACAGGACAAGCAAGGTGTTAAACAAGATTCACAGAACACAAGGCCATTATAGACAAGCTAAATTAATTCTTTACATTGGTCTTCACTGCAGACAATGTGAGGAAGATTTCCACTCCTGAGCTATTCTTCTTACGTGACAAATCTGATGAACTTTTCCCTGACTGAAGTATCAATAGAGGAGTTTTTGGAACAAATGATAGATTAAAGTATAATAAGTCATCAGAATAAGATGAATTTCCCCCCAAGAACTCTGAAGGAACTGAAATATGAAATTGCAGAACTACTCGCTATGATATGTAACCTATCACTTAACTCAGCCCTTGGACCAGATAATTGGTGGATATCTAATGTGACACTTACTTTTAAGAAATGCTCCAGAGATGATTCCAGAAATTGTAGACCAGTAAGACTAACTTCAGTATCAGGTAAACTGGTTGAAACTACAGTGAATAACTGAATTATCTGACGCAAAGATGAACACAATTCACCAAGGAAAACTCAGCACAGTTTTTGTAAAGAGAAATCATAATTCCCTGATCTATTAGAATTCTTTTATGTGGTCAGCAAAAACATGGTCAACGTGTGGACAAGGGTAATCCAGTAGATACAGTGTAACTGAAATTTCAGAAAGCCTCTGACAAGGTCCATCACCAAAGCTCTTACGCAAAGTAAGCAATCATGGGATAAGAGGGAAGGTCTTCTCGTGGATTATTAACTGGTTAAAAGATAGGAAACAAAGGATAGGAATGAATGGCCAATTTTGACATTGGAGAAAAATAAATAGATAAATAAACCCCAAGGATCTGTACTGAGGACAGTGCTATTCATCATATTCATAAATGATCTGAGAAAAAGCCATGCAGTGTTATGGCGAGGTTTGTAAATGTTACTAAATTACTCAATGTAGCATCTGCAAAACAGACTATGGTTATGTCTACACTACAGGGAACGCGTCCACTTTTTCGGATCAGTTTCCAAAAAAACAGGCACACTCTTTCGGATGCCTTGCATTTCTCATTTTATGAGGAATAAGGGCTCTTCCAAAAGAGGAGGTTTTCCCAACATTTGACCCCATCCAGACGGGCCAAATGTCAGAAAAGCCTCTTCTGAAAAAAGAATTGGAAAAAAGGTACACAAATTGCGGTTTGCAATTTGTGTACCTTTTTTCCAAAAAATAACTGCAGTGTAGACATAGCCCATGAGATGTTACAAAGGGATCTCACAAACCCGGTGACTAGACGACAAAATGGCAGATGAAATGCAGTGTTGATATATGCAAAGTAATGCATATTGGAAAATATAGTCCCAGCTACACACATAAAATAGTGAGTGAGGTCCAAGTCAGCTGTTGCCATTCAAAAAAGAGAGGATGGAGCTACCAGAATATTAGGCACCATTAGGAAACACATAGATAGTAATACAGTATATTTTGTTATCTCATTGTATAAATCCATTGTAGGCCCTTGGCATGAATACTGTAGGTGGTGCTGGTTACCTTACCTCAAAAAAAACACATATTACATTTGGAAAATGTATGGAGAAGGGCAACAAACATTTTTAGGAGTATGGAACAGCTTCCTTTTCTGAAGAACTGCTGCCTAACCAGTTGGTCCCAGCCTGTAGAAGTGCATGGGATTCTTCCATATCCTTGTTTAATCTCATCAGATTTCCTTTGGCACAATCCTCCAATTTGTTTAGGTCACTCTAGACCCTATCTCTACCATCCAGGGTATCTACCTTTGCCCCAGCTTAGTGTCATCCACAAATTTGATGAGAGTGCAATCAATCCCATCATCCAGATAAGTAATGAAGATGTTGAAAAAAGCGGCTGTAGAACCGGCCCTTGGGTTACTCCACTTGATACTGGCTGCCAACCAGACATCAAGCACTACCCAGTGAGCTCAACAATCTAGCCAGCTTTCTGTCCACCTTATGATCCATTCATCCAAGCTATATTGCTTTAACTTGCTGGCAAGAATTGTATAGGAGACTGTACGAACAGCTTTGCTAATGTCAAGGTATATCACATCCACTGCTTTCCCCATATCCACAAAGCCAGTTATCTCATCAAAGAAGGCAATCAGATTGGTCAGGCATGACTTTCCCTTGGTGAATCCATGTTGACTGTTCCTGATCACCTTCCTCTCCTCCACATGTTTCAAAATTGATTCCTTGAGGATCTTCTCCGTGATTTTTCCAGGTAAGGTGAGGCTAACCAGCCTTTATTTCCCAGATCCTCCTTGAGAGATACAACCTCATGCTCGGGGTGTCCCTAAATCTCTCATTGCCAGAAGCTGGGACTGGACTATAGGGGTAGATCACTCAATAATATACCATTCTCTTCATTCCCTCTGAGGCATCTTGCACTAGCCACTTTCGGAAGACAGGATACTGAGCTAAATTGACTATCCAGTATGGCCTTTCTTATCTTCTTAAGACAGTAACTTACTGTGACAAGAGTGCAACCTGGACTGTAGAATTTCTGAGCCCTCTTTCCCACCTACCTGAGCTGCTTCTCATATTGATGCTATAAACTACAAACCTCTGGCAGGCACTGCACTTACATAGTCATCCACAGGCAGGGACACATTGAACTGTTACATGAATAAACTTAAAAAACAACAAATGGTCTGGTAGCACTTTATAAACTAACAAAACATGTTGATGGTATCATGAGCTTTCCTAGCCATTTATGAACCAACAACAGAGAGGCTCCCATCCAGTTAATACCCAGTTTCCCTGCCTTGCACCCCAAAACTGTATTGTCTTGGACTGGTCAGAAGCCTGACCAGTTTACACTGGTTCATTAAGTTCATTAAGTTTGCCCCTCTCTTAGTGTGAAGACGACACACACTAGCATTTGTAAACTGAGCTGAGATTTCCCAGGAGTTTCAACCAAAACATACTGTTTTAGGTAAAGTATAAAACAGATTTATTAATTATAGAAATATAGAATGTAAGTGATCGTAAGTAGCAGGCACAGAGATCCCAGTTGGTTACCAAGAAAATAAAAAATAAATGAGTTCTACAAACTAAACAGGATTTGAATTAAAATCCTTAATATATAGGCTGGGACTCTTTTTCAGCTTGGGATCACTGTCCCCACTTCAATATCTTTGTCCTCCAGGTGTTGAACTGGGGAGGAATGAAAGGCCAAGTGATGATGTCACTTTTCTTCTTTGCTGGAAAAATCTTTGCTGTGAGAGGGTTAGTCCACTCCCATAGGTGCCAATGGCATGTGCAGGCCTCTAGGTAAGGTGCGGAGGGACTGGCTCTGTACTCCTGGAATGGGTGAGGCCTTGGGCAGAAGGGGCAGGGCCAGGACAGCTAGCCCTCTGCACCACACATAGTCTGTGTCTAGACTACATGCCTCTGTCATCAGAGGCATGTAGATTAGACACATAGGCAAAGGCAAATGAAGCTGCGATTTAAATGATCGCAGCTTCATTTAAATTTACATGGCTGCTGCGCTGAGCCGACAAACAGCTAATCAGCTGTTTGTCCGCTCAGCGCTCTAGTCTGGACACTTCCTTGCCAACATCAAAGCCCTTTGTCGGTAGCCCCATTATTCCTCGTGGGATGAGGTTTACCAGGGCTGCCGACAAAGGGCTTTGATGTCAGCAGGGGAGCATCCAGACTAGCGCGCTAAGCCGACAAACAGCTGATCAGCTGTTTGTCGGCTCAGCGCGGCAGCCATGTAAATTTAAATGAAGCGGCGATTATTTAAATCGCCACTTCATTTCCCTTTGCCAAAACAATAATCTACATGGCTCCGTCGACGGAGCCATGTAGTTTAGACGTACCCATAGTGTGGAGTGCCCCTCTCCAGCTCTCAAAGCCACACAGAGCATACTGTTCTAGCAGTGATTCCAAGGGCCCGGGGCTCTGGACATGGTCACTGCTACAATAGAAGATGTGTCAGCTGGGAGCCCTGAGCCCCTTTGAACTGCTGGGCCTGGGGGCAACTGTCTCCTTTACCCCTCCTGTCATGGAGCTTGGTCCACCCATGGCATCCAGGCTTCCTCCTAGAACTCTCTAGGGTACTGGATTCTTTTCTTAATGACTGTTGATGAGCCATTAATTCTTACTGGCTACTCTACTATTGCATCTCAAATGCTATCTATGCGTTAACACGCAGCAGCAATAATATCCAGCAAGAAGTTATTGCTCAACAGATCAAGATTTAAAAAATGATACCTCACAGGGCATACTTTGTACAAAACATGTCATAATTACATGACAGTAGTGAATACGGTGGTTCCAGGGTGCTGCTTTGAGATACAGTGCCACACTTACATCAGAAAATTGCAGTATCACTACAATTCCCAAGGAGCTAACAAAGACGCAAGTATTCCCCTAATGGCATAAGAGCAATGCAGACCGCATATTGAAAGGGGTGGTACTGCTTCAGCCTTTTGTTTCTCCAAACTGTTCTACTGATTGCATGCTTAGAATGGAGTAACTCTGGGTATGTCTACACTACAGCATTATTTCAAAACACCAACACTAAGGACTGCCCACAGTGGCCAGGATTGCATGGAGGGTTGCTCCTGGAGAGTGGGGGCGTGGGGCATTGGTGGGGAGGGAGCATTCTCAGCCACCCTGGCACCCCAGTGACTCTGACTTTTGTGTGTCCCTGTGCAGGTGGTCAAAGCCATCAACAGAGTGCTGCTCCACAGAGTCGTCCGCCTCACGGATTTGGACGCAGTCATCAAGGGGTTTGGAGCCCTGGGCTTCCCCAACTGTGGGGGGGCAATTGACGGGAAACACATCCCGATCTGTGCCCCAGAACACCATGCCTCCCTCTATATCAACTGGAAGGGATACTTCTAGGTCATCCTGCAGACTGTGTCTGACAACCGGGGCCACTTTGTGAACATCAGTGTGGGCTGGTCCGGCAGACCACACAACACGCGGGTCTACCGGAACTCCTCCATGTGCCAGAGGCTGCACGCCGGGACTTTCTTCTCCGACTGCCACATCAGGTTCGGAGACGTGGCCATTCCTTTGTGCCTGGTGGGGGATGCGGCCTATCCCCTACAACCCTGGCTCATGAAGCCATACACGGGACACCTCAACCCCTCCCAACAGGTGTTTAATGCCAGGCTCAGCAGGGGCTGCATTGTGGTGGAGGGTGCCTTCAGCCAGCTGAAGGCTCGTTTTAGATGCTTCCTTACCCTCCTGGACCTCTCTGAGTGAAATGTTCCACACATGGTGGCAGCGTGCTGTGTGCTGCACAAGTTGTGTGAGCGGAAGGAGGAGGCTTTCCTACCAGACTGGATGGCAGAGGTCGAACACTTGGTCAGCCTGTACATGCAGCCCCACACGGCTGCCAGCCAGGAGGCCTACCGGGGGTCTGTCTGTATCCGGGAGGCCCTGAGGAAGAGCTTCTACCCAGAGGAGGACTAACAGTCTGTCTGGTGTGCCCCACTGAGTGCTTGTGCCTCATTCCACCCTCACGTTCCTCCACTTACCCCTACCTAATCCCCTTTCCTGGTGTACTATAAAGACACGAGTTCAAGAAAACAAACTCTCTTTATTGAACAAAACTTGGGTGGGGGATGATGAAACTCTGGAGAGATTGGGGAAAGAAAGCGGGAGAGGGGAGATGAGAGGGTGGGAGAGAGGAGAGGTAAACCTGGGAGGAGAGAGCTGGAAGGGGGAGGCAAGGGGAGAAAGGGGGAGGAGAAGCTCAGGGCTCAGGGTCTTGCCGTCCCACCTGTCTCACTGCGGGTGTGGGGCCCTCAGCATCCGCGGGGGGGAGGGTATGGAGGGTGGGAAGGGTGTGGAGGGTGGAGAGGAAAAAGCGGGAGGGGGAGCAAGAGTGGAAGGAGGAGCATTAGCTGGGGAGGCAGCAGGGGCTGGAGTGGCAGGACGCAGCAATCTCTGCACCAGGCTCTGCAGGTGGTCACAGATGGCACAGCCCTGGGCAAGTAACTCCTGCCAGCTCTCCCACCAGAGTTGTAGGTCTTCGTGCACCCAGTGGTTGAGGGTGCGGTGCAGGCCTCGTGGTATCCCCAGGTACTGCTGCTGGTAGTCCTCTTGGGCATGGGTCAGTCTACAGAATGCCCAAGTGCGGGAGGACGTCCCGGGCAGGGTGATGTGCCCTGCACTCACAGCTGGTGCAGCTGCAAACAAGAGAAGTGGTCAGTTATCCCTGGGGACATAGTGGGTAAAGCCCAGCCCCATTCTGCAAGGCACCATCAGAACCAATGTGCTAGCACAGAAGCCATGTTCTAGATGTCCTGTTATCCCCGGGAGTGGGAGTTGGCCCAGGAGTGCACCCATGCCCCTGTTCTGTATGTGGTGTGGGTCTGCCTCTGTGTAGAGGGGGCTTGTGGAGGGAGGATGTCCTGCTGTGTCCCACCCCGGGGTCAGGAGCACGTCATGTGACTTTATACGTACACGCATGTGGATAACAGGCTAAGGCCCCTGCGTGATCCATGGTCAGCAAGGCCCATGTGTGCAGTCCCTTGTTTCCCTTCCCTCCTGCCCCCACATAAAGGGACAGTGATGGCACTCACATGTTGTTGCCTCCTCAGCCTCGGACAACACCAGCAACAGGCTCGCTGGGATGGCTCGGGGGTCCTGGCTGCGCAGTACACTCCCTCGGGGCTCCCATGGCTCCTGACACTCCTTCTCCTCCTCCGTGCCCTGATCAGGGCCCTCTGCCCCAGAGTCAATGACCACCTGGGAGGCACGGACCATCCATCCCCCCAGGATGCATCCAGGGCATCAAAATAGGGGCGGGGTCTGGGTCTGCCCCTGTTTGGGAGCTGCCCCCTGTGGCCCTGGCATACGCCTGCTGCAGCTACTTAATTTTCATCCAAACATGCTCCTGGGTTCGAATGTGGCCTTTCGTGGCCAGGCTGGCAGCCATCTGGCTGTAGACAGCTGCGTACCTCTATCTAGTGTGGAGATCATGGACATTGGAGGCATCCCCCCAAATCTCAATGAGGTCCCTGATCTCCACACTGGACCAGGAAGGCACCTGCCTTTTCCGGCCCCTGGCAGGCTCTTGGGAGCTGGCAGACTGATCCTGGGGAGCAGTGGAGGGCTGGCTGTAAGTGACTTGCTGGCTCATGTTGGGGCCACTGGGTCAGGAGCAGTGAGTACTGGCTCTGGGCTGGCAGGCCTGGAGCTGGCCCAGTCACTATGGCCAGAATCTACCCCTTTAAGGGCTCTGGGGAAGGGGAAGGAGAGGAGTTTTCCTGGTTGGATCCAGAGTAGCCCCTATTCCATGTCTACACAGCACTTATTTTGAAATAGAAATTTCAAAATAGGAGCTATTCCTCGTGGAATGAGGTTTACCAAGTTTGAAATAAGCCCTCCACTATTTCGATTTAATTTCAAAATAGCAGTTGGCTTGTGTAGATGCTAGTAAAATTATTTTGAAATAACTTTGTCATGTAGACATACCCTCTCTATTTAGTCTGAATTCATTCTCCCTGGTAAAATTACTCCAATTTCCATAAACAGTTTTGTAAAATTCAACTAATGATTTATGTCAGTATCACCCATGTCATGTGGCTGTAGACTAGTCAAGCCAGAATATTATGACAGTGGAAGCAGGGGCAATTTTTAAGTGCCAATTTTAAACGAATCCCTTAGGAAATACCTAGCATAGTCTGAAAAGGCAAAATTAAAATAAATATACTTCATCAGGTGCAGGGGTAACTGCATGTGTGGCAAACGACCAATTGTATTGCCAACAAGGCACAGATGTATGCCATATGAGCAGTGAAAATGTGATTGTAAGCAGGAGAGTAATGCTAGTTCTGAATTCATAATGCAATCATTCAAAGCAAGTCATTGTATCTCTCTCATACAGAAAAAAAAACACCTTGAAATATCCATTGGTCCAGATTCAAAATTATTTCAGCTGGAGCAGGGAACAGGAGTTTTTTTGATGAGAGTTTGAGGTTTCAAACGTGTTGTAGAAAACACATTCAAAATGAACATATTCAATGTGTTAATGCCATCCACTTGGGTGGTAATTCATGATAAAAAGCATGATATTCATATGGAATCAAAATAATTTTAAAAGGTATCTCATTTATCAGCTATAATGGCCACTAGGCCTATTTCTTCCTCTCTTCCACTTAACAACTGATGTAGGTTTGATACCCATATGAAAATATATACAGTATTAAGAATAGATACAAGTAAAAGCATACCTGATAGCGTATGGTTATCATAGCTATGTACTGGCATGGCTCTGCAAGATATTTTACAGACAAATACAGGAGAACAAAGTCATTGCCCCAAACACCTTTCAGTCTAAGGCTTCATGCACTTCTGCAAATAGTTTTATTTGCCTTCAATGAGTGAAGCATTTCAACTTGGCATGAAAAAAAGTTTGAGAAATTAAGCCCTGAATTAGAAAATGTAAAGTCAAAGGAGGTGGAGATTGGAGTTTGGCCTGTTGAGGTTTATAGTTCCAGTGTTGGCTAGTTCATTAGGCCTACTCTACACCTAACACTTGACTCCATTCTCGCTATGTTGGTCAGGTTTGTGAAAAATGTCATGCCCTGGGTGACATAAATAGGTCAACCTAACCTAACATCCAGCTGCAGACACAGCTAGGATGATAGAATAATTCTTTCATGAACCTAGCTTCTACATCTTAGGCTGTGTCTAGACTACACCTCTTTGTCGACAGAGAGATGTAGATTAGGCATGTCGAAATTGCTAATGAAGTGGGGATTTAAATATCCCATGCTTCATTAGCATAAACACAGCCACCACTTTTTTTTAAAATGGAGATCTTTTTTTAAAAAAGGCAGTCTAGACATGGATCTGTCAAAAATAAACCCTTTTTCAACAGATCCTGTAAACCTCATTTTTTGAGGAAAACAGGCTCTGTCGAAAAAGGGTTTATTTTCAACAGATCTGCGTCTAGACTGACTTTTATTTTTTTTCCAAAAAGCTCCGTTTCAAAAAAACCAGTGGCCATGTTTATGCTAATGAAGCATGGGATATTTAAATCCCTGCTTCATTAGCAATTTTGACATGCTTGATTTGCATCCCTCTGTCGACAGAAGGATGCAGTCTAGACGTAGCCTTACTGGAGTACATTTAACTCAGGGATGAAAAACCCCTTTCTCTTGCTGTTTTAACTATACCACAGGGCTACGTCTACACTGCAGGCTTCTTGCACAAGAACTGTTCTGCGCAAGAGTTCTTGCGCAAAAAGTCTTGTGCAAGAGCGCATCCACACTGCCATGTGCTTTTTTGCAAGAGATGTGCTTTTGCACAAGAGTGTCCATGGCAGTGTGGACGCTCTCTTGCGCAAGAAAGCTCTGATGGCCATTTTAGCTATAGGGGTTTCTTACTTGTTGCCCATCTATACTGCCTTCTTGCGCAAGAGCTCTTCCGCAAGAGGGCTTATCCCCTGTGGGAAGAGGAATAACTCTTGCGCAAGAATCCCTCTGTTCTGACCCCTTATTGTAAATTTACTTGCACAAGAATGCACGTGCAGTGTAGACACTCTGTACGTTTTTGTGCAAGAATGGCTATTCTTACGCAAAAAGCCTGCAGTGTAGACATAGTCCAGCAGTATAGCTGCAGCTATGCTGTTGGTAGTGTAGATATACCCTGATATTAGCCAAGTGAATTTAGTTGCAAGCAGAAGTTGAAGAAGTTGAAGGAGCCTGCACTAATTCATGGAAGCTGCTCCAGACATGAGGGGTCATCATGTTAAAGTGCCCAGAGATGTGAGTGAGAATTGTGAGAGCTTAGTGCATGAAAAGGGACATACTAGAGTATAAACGTCCAGATGCAAGTATGTGTCAGGGATGGAAAGACTTGGAAATAAAGAGAAGGAATCTGAAGATAGGGTAAAAATAAGTTAGATTGGATGGATTAAAATAAGGACGGGAGATCATTTATAATGAGCAAGGAAGTTTATTTCAGATAAAGAATAAAATGTAGTCATTTAGGCTACGTCTAGACTGCAGCGGTTTTCTGGGATACAGGAGGTGTCCAAAGAATGCGTCCACTTTTTCAGAAAAATTTCAGAAAAAGTGGATGCATTCTTTCATGATCCCTTTAAACCTCATTCGAAAGAGGAAGTTTTTCTGAAATTTGGCACTGTGTAGACATGCTAAATATTGGAAGAGCCTCTTTCAAAAGAAAAGTGGCAAAAGGTATGCAAATTGCGGTTCACAATTTGCATATCTTTTTCCGACTTTTCTTTGTAGTCTAGACGTAGCCTTACTTTGTCTCAATGACTCTCTGTTTATTGTAGGGGAACAACAAAAGTAACAAAACTTAACATCTCTGGAGACCAAAATGAGTGTTTCCTCTGTAATGCAAGATAGCTCTTCTGCCTCAAAAAAAGAGCAGCTGCAAACAGCAGAGTCCTAGAAATGCAATGCACTATAGATAAAAGAAAATCATACTACAGTAGTTCAATAGCAACACGCACCACAACTGTAATTACACTCAATTCCAGGTAAAGAGAGACTTAGGCCAAACTTTTCAGAAGTGCTGTCTAAATGAGGGGACTTTTTTTGGGGGTACACAATTTGGGACAACTACTCTTAATTTTTTAGACATGTTGATCATCCAGAACTTTAGTTGTTGTTCATAAGAGTCCCTTAGTTGGTATTGAATGAAGTATGCATAGTTGATTTATCTGATATTGTATTTTTTTCAATCTCTATTATTCATGTTGCTTGGATACTGTGTGTATAAAGATCCATCTTTTGTTTTCTATCGCACAATTGGAGTGTTTGTAGCTTGTAGAAAAAGGCTATCTCTGCACTGTGATTAAAACCCATAGCTAGCACGTGACAGCTGACTTGGGTTCAGGCTAAGACGCCACTTAAGTGCAATGTAAACATTGGCACTTGGGGCAGAACCTGGGCTTGAGGACACTGTGGGATGGGAGGGTCCCAGACCTTGGGCTGCAATTAAATAGCCACTTAGCCCAAACTCCACAAGCCTGCATCAGTTTGCACAAGCCACCCACAGGAATCTCTTTGGAGTACAGATATACCTAAAAAGTATGAAAAAGGTCTATTTTGGTCTGATCTTTAGACATACTCAGTTAAAACAGAGTCACAATAAAGATATTGAGGAACTCACTTTACCCTGAAAAGTAATAAACAAAATAAAAAGGAGAGCATAATAATTTTTTAAAAAAAAACCCTAAGATCACCCACTTCTGGTAGGCTGATCCAAGCTATCTGTGGCAAAGCCTAGAGAAATGAATATTAGTTTTAAGAGGGAAAAATTTAATGAAAGCAACAAGAAGTGAAACAAAGTCAGAGGACAGACTGAGCCTTAACCCACTGACACTGAAATCAAAAGGCGTCTTTGCACTAACTTTAACTCAATGGATCAGGTTCAGTTTGAAGTAGAACTGATCTAAGTTACTGAAAAAAATTGACAAAATTAATTGAAAATACTATATATGTGAGACATTTACATATAGACATATAGAGATAATTAAATCAACGTGTTCAGACATCGGTGAGTGGCGTTTTTTATTACTAAAATACAATTCTTGTTTCATGCTTAGCTTTGGTTCTCCTCTACATGTTCCTTCTAAAATATGCAATATGTCAGGCATTTCAAATTGCAGAGGCTGATAATAAATGCTGACTTCTGTTGAGATTAAATTATGACTTACAATCTAATATTGTTCAGTGAAGATTAAATGTTGCCAGCCATTTCCAAACACAGACACTATCTATTGTATGTCAGATTTACATTCTTCAATCCATCCAAATCACAGTGTTCTACTCTATGCAATGTTATCCTTGCTCTTAAAAGACCGTGTTATTTATTTTCTCAACAAAAGGTAGACTCCTTGAGGCAATACACCCTGCACTGGGTTTCTACAAAACATTATAACCTATGGTAAATGAAAAACTAAGTCCTCTCAACACTGCATTACTGAAAGCTACATACAGTTGAAAGTTATTCATGAATTCCAGCCAGCCAATCAATAGTCAAATGTGTTGGTAATAGAATGTCAAAAACTAGAGTACTGCACCAAACCAAAGCCATACCATCAATGCTCTGGTGTTGGCTTTTTTTTGGGGGGGGGGGGGCGAGGCGACATGTTCTTTTCATTGTTATTCCACTATAAACCCATGTTAACCCTTTGATGTCAGATTTATATTGGTATCAGTATAATTGAGAGTAGAACTTGGCATTAATATTCCATCAATTAACACGTGCAAAATCACAGCAATTTTGCTGAAGTTTACTTTTGCGTTTAGAAATGCTCTTGGTTTTTTGCTAACAGTCTTGCTTATCCTTGGTCTTTCCATCTCTGATACCCAAGTAGCAATGTCATTTCCAATTTTTGATCCGATAGCACATATACTACTATAAGCGATTAGGTTCCCACATCCTCTCCCTGTGCCTGTCTCTGTATTTAAGATACGCAAATACAGTTTCATGTCACAGTTGACGCTTACTGACCTGCCCTAGCTATCAACTCATCAGTGCCTGAAATCAAACTGTGGTCCCTTGAGTGCAGGAGCCAACACACTAGTGTGCTGTACTGTCTTGACACATTGCGCCAACTAAAGTCTATTATTTTTTAATTTCGTCCAATTTTTCAAATGCCATAGAACTACAGTAAAAAACTTTACACTTCTTTCACTTTCAAATATAGGTATGAAATTTTTAGTTTTACTTGATTAAATCCAAGAAGTTGAAGCATTCAACCATATATGTTCTTCAAGACTATTTACTCTAGGGAAACAGAGCCACTGAAATTCAATGGCAGTGATCCAAACCATGATGAACTGAGGCAATTTCGTTTTTGTTGACCATTGCTCCAGGTCATTGTAATTTAATGAGTAGTAATCCTATTTAAAATATGTTACCGGCAGCATGATGCCTGCTGGGAGAAAGCTGCTACGCATGAACAGATCAATATGCATTGTGTGCATTCGACCATTCAATAATCGATTCACCCTTGTTATGAGAAAATAAATGCTAAAGTCCTAAAAGTTAATTTCTATAGAAAGCTTTTACAAGGCTATCAAATTATTAAAAGTTTTTGTGGGTTCTCTCTTTTAAAAACAATCTTTGGGCAGTATCAGCAGCATCTCACAACAACATCCTGTTCAGTACTAGAAGCTGAATCCTGAATTAGATCCTAGGCAGGAACATGGAGATTGTGGGTCAAAGTCTGCTCTCATTTCTAGTGATGCAAATATGGAGTGAATCCACTGAAGAAAACTGTGTTATTCCAAATGTATTCCAAAGTTGAGCAGAGAACAGAATTTGACTCTGTAGTCTCTCTTCCTTTATTTAATATATTTGACTTTTGTATTACTTTGTTAAATAAGATTAGCACCTTTTAAATTGTTACAAAGATCCAGTTGCATCTTTTATGTCTGAGGGCCCAATTCTGCCTTTGTTTTATGTTGTGCATCTTGCTCCATGAGTAAATTCAAATAAGGGCAGCAACATTAAATGACTAGCTACCAATCAACATACCAAAAGCTCCATAACAAGTTATTTTAAAAATCACAGGAGAGAGGGCCTCAGCTGCTGTAAAGTGACATTGTACCACTGAAGCAAATGAAAGATTAGCTGAGGCTCTGGCCCAATATATTCAGAATCCTTGAACCTGATTTCCTCATCTGATCAAGCTACTTTGCACACACACAGCCCTCCCAGGTGTGCAGAGCAGCCTGAAAACTTGTCAGTGGAGGATTTTCATTCATGCTGTAGTCCAGACTAACTCATGTAATCCCCCACAAGCAGGGATTGGATAGGGACTGGGCTACTTTACAACAGGCTATCAGGACTGCAAATCCAATGGTACTCCCACTGCACAACTGATCTATACCATAGAATCTGACCCTTTCTTTTTAAGATGCTTGGTTCTCTCCCTTGTATCCATGTTTCTAGTTTACATGTTTTATGGCAGAGACTAGGTGATTGGGTGAATATCTTTCACTGGACTAGGGGACCAGATGTCCCCATTTTATAGGGACAAGCCCAATATTCAGGGCTTTGTCTTAGTTAGTCAACTGTTTCCTCCCTCCCCTCCCCCCCCTCCACCCCTGTCCCAATATATCACATTTGCTATCTGCTCACCTTATATTGAACCAACTTCTGTTGACGAGAGAGACAAGCTTTCAAGATTACACAGAGGTCTTCTTGAGGTTAGAAAGAAAATTGCTGATGAAGAGCGCTGTGCAACTGCATTTGGTCCAATGAAAGCTATTAACTCATCCAGCTTGTCTCTCTAATATCCTGCGACCAACATGGCTACAAGAATACTTCTGTATTTTATGGCAGAAATTTTAGGAAATACAATATGGTATTTATGTTAACATATGAGTTCAGAGACCTTTGTTATATGCAGGGCTGGATTACCCAATAGGAAGACTCAGCACGTGCTTAGGGCACCAGCAAAGCAGGGGCACCCAAAAAAATGAGATTTTAGGGTATAGTATTGTTTTTATTTTGAATTACATATGGGAGGGGGCATAATCTTTTCAGTGCTTAGGGGCTCTAAAGGTCTTAATCTGGCCCTGGTTATATGCACTGAGTTTTTCATGTTCATTATTGAAACATGAAAGGGTTTCCGAAGGATTAAATCTTCTGTATCAAAATCACAAATATTAAGCTGCCATCTCAATGCACTCCATCTTATCAATTCCACTACCAGGTACTAATGGTGTTTTTATTGCTGTACTATAAAACAATCAGTGAGCCAGAAACACTTTTTTCCCCCTGATCTGGGCTTTCACAATGGTATCTTATATGTACTGTATTTAGTCTGGAGATTAATATGTTTCTGTTTTTCAATTTTGTTCTGACCATTTTCTCTCTCAGATGATTGTTACTCACAGGTAAAAGTGGGGCAGTATGGTGTACCAGAAAGAAGTAGCCACTGGTACTGACATGTACACAGCCAATGTTAAAGCACTGCTGTGGCAGTGCTGCTGTACCCTACTGGCAGGGCTGTTGATGGGGAGAGAGGGGAGAGGAAGGGAAAAAAGGCAGCTGTGCTAGGGCCCAGTGATTTAAAAGGGTTCAGCATCCCCTGGCCAGCCCTTTGGCACTGCATGGCGTGCGCTGCACAGGGCTTTGGTGGTGATTTAAAAGGCCTTGTGTTCCAGCTGGCCCCCAATCCTGCCCTTTCTACCCCCCATTCCACTCGTTTCTGGGGCTGGAGCCAGGTACTATACTGGGAAGATTTTTAAATTACTTTCACCCCTGTTGTTATGGCAGTCAGTTTGGAAAATAGAAATTGAACCACAGTACTACAAGTAACAGAGTGGCCAATGTGGGTGAATGCTGGTGTCTAGAACTGCATGTACAAGAAAGCTCCCAAATGCTGTTATTCCTTTTCTCATGTAGAATCTGTGTCATCTTCATGACATCAATATGCCCTTCCCCTGTTACAGTAGAGGTCAATTTTAGCAAGCTGTTACCACTCAGTGTAAGCTAAAACAGCTCCAAAGCTTCCCTAGTTTATGCCAGAAGTTCAACCAGCCTTGACAGCCCTCAGGAATGGGGGAATGCAAAAATGGAGTATGGTACATATCAGCCACTATCAAGGATTTGAGTCTTTATGATTAAAAGTGCACCCCTTTTGTGATTCCTATCTCCCTGTCACAGAACATTAATAATAATCAGCAGAGTACTGAATACCGTGCAAAGTAATAGTCATTATAGTCTCTCCTGTCTAAAGTTTTGAATCCCTTCAGACCAGAATAACAGCTGTTCTTTTCTACTTTGTAACCTTATTGACGTTAATTAAGTTCTTTCTCATAACTAAAACCTGTAGACATCTAAAATTAACAGCTACTTTAATTCTTCTGTGTACCATCTTTCATTGTAATTGGCCTTCTGGACAGACGTTAGTTGGTGACTTCACTCCAGTCCAGAAGTCTGTCTCCTTTTTTGAGCTGATGTCAGTGTTACTTCTGTGCTTGCAAAGGTCAAGTCCCTTCTGTAATACTCGAGAGAGACACTCAATTCATGCTAACTGGGCAGAGAGTCCAAATCCATTCATCAAAATGATCAAGGATTACACATTTTTGGTCCTTAACCCTTAGCAGAGCTCTACAAATTTTGGAAAATTTGGAAAACAATGAGCCTTAAAGACCTGTTTAATAGTTCAGAATTGGATCCTCACATTCCTATAATGTGTAGGGAGAATCCTGGGTGACTAGTGGGAAAATGTATTTACAATGGATGCAGTTCACCCTTCTGCATAAAACATATGCACCTTTGAGGCCAGTTTTGCAGGTGGAAGTGAGATTTAAATTATGTGCCGACTTTCTGCTGGCCCTCTGTTTGGAGGTGAATTTCACAAAATATTTGCTAAATCTAACTAGATTCAACCAGACAATGAGTCTGATTTTGATCTCCAGTTATAGAATCTTAGCAGAAAGTGGTGAATTTTGTTATTCAATAAAATTCACCTTGCAGAACAGCTGAAATGGATGGCTCCAAGACTCTAACTCCATTGAAAGCCACTGGAGTTTCTCCAGTAGCAAATGAGAAACACAGATTAATGTTCATAGTCTTTGTTTGCTTTTCAGTTAACACATGAGCAAGCAGTTTTTGTTCACATGCACATTTGGGAAGGAACTTTTATTCACCCAGACGTGAGTATTCAAGAATATCCACAACAGAAGTACTGTTAGGCACACCTGTGCATACTGGCTTTTTTATTTTGAAGACAGGAAAAAGAATAGGAGAGCAAGAAGACATGTGACTTTTAAACAAACACCAGAGTGATCACATTGCATGTGCAGCATAAGGAGGAGAGAGAACCTAAGTAGCAGAAATGTTCCTTCCCTAAAGACACGGATCTTAGGCTATGTCTACTACAATGATCTATTGGAAAAAGGTACGCAAATCGTGATCTGCATTGTAGTTTTTTTGGAAGAGACTTTTCCGACTTTGGCCCATCTACACTGGGACAAATTTAGAAAAAGCCTCCTCTTTTGGAAGAGCTCTTCTTTCTTGTGGGAGGAGGAAGTCAGGGCTTCTGAAAGAGCATGTCTGCTCTTCTCCAAAAAAAAGCAAAAGAGCAGACGCGTTCCCTGGATGGGCGGAGTTTTTCCAGGATACCAGAGGTATCCTGGAAAACTCCCATAGTGTAGACATTGCCTTAGCTATCTCCATCTTTCCTTTGTTTGGTGGAAGAACTTAAATCTACAACTCAGAAGAGTCCCATCTAAACCATCAGTGTGGTGGTGGGAATGCTGAGCTGAATGCTGCTGCAGCTTCTCCTGCTAGGTGATGACAGCAGCTCTTGATGATGATGAGTAGTAGAATTCTGCCCCTGTACATGATCTGACTTCCACAGAGAAAGACAAGTACTGTTGAATAGGAAAAGCCTGTTTATGAAAGGGGTTAGCTCCTACAGTGGAAAAATTCTGAAAGGTTGCCCCACTTTCCAGCCTGTAGGTGTTTTAAATAAAATTGGGGAGGATAAAATACTTCAAAAGTGATGGAAACTCAGGAAGTGACCCTGAGGGTGCATCTACACTTCTCTTTGTTCTACACTGCACTGTAGGTAGAAGTAAGATATGCAATTTGAGCTATGCAAATTGCGTATCTTACTTAAATGTTATTTTGAAATAGCTTATTTCAAAATTTGGCGCTGTCTACACAGCACTTATTTTGAAATAAATTGCTATTCTGAAACATTCCTTACTCCTCATGGAATGAGGTTTACAGGGATTTCAGAATAACAAGCCCATTATATTTCGAAATAACAGGTGCATTCAAAAGATGCGGTATAGGTATTTCGGGATCCCTCTGGGATCGCAAAATAGCACTGCAGTGTAAATGTAGCCTAGAACATTTAATTATTAGTATTTGTGAGCAATTGTTTCCCTCTGAATACATTCCTCACTGACTCCAGTTTTGAATGACAAGCTAGCTATTTACAGTAGAAATATGTGAACTGAATCAGAGACAACAAAAACTGCCCCAAAATTATTTTCCCACCAAGGGAATCTTTTCTGATGTGTGGAAAAGTTTCAGTAAACTCTCTGTGTGTGCTGGGAGAAAGGGAGCCTGCATGTATGCTGGAAGGAGGGATTGATCTGCTTTTGTTTGCCCTTGTATTTCCTCATTTTGCCTTGCACAAGAGGTGCAAAATATCACTAGAAAGGTTCCAGCTTCCTTTCAGCACTGAATCAATCTCAGCAGCAGCCTGACTGCTTTGCGTACTATGTAACTAATTAACAATCAAGGTAGTTATTCCCTAGAGAATTAAATGTTAGTGAATGCAACCTGCCTGTTCTTGGATGCTGTTCTCTGAAGCATCTGGTACAGGCCACGAAAAAAGAATTACTGGTCTTCTCCAGTGAGGGAATCAGAGCTGCACAGTAAGACCAAGTTCTGATATAATAATAGAAGTCAGATGTGATAGATAACAAACTTCCCAGGCATATTATAACATCAGTGTAAGCCAATACATATATATTAGGCCTAGTTCACATCTCATTAATATTGTATTATACCTTCCATGTGGGCAGTTATGTTAACTGAATTATATTATATCTATCCCACAGTGCTGTTCACTCATGTCAAGATACATATCCCACAATACTCTTCAAAGCTGAAATCAGCCTTGACCCTGGGAAATACAAAAGCAGTCAAAGATGTGACACATGAATTGTAAGTTTTGATACCAGTTGGGTGGTATTTTCATAGGCAACTGGTATGGAATGTGGTGGTTAAAACAGAAACAAGGAAAAAAACATCATGATACCAAAAAAAAAGGTAAAAAGCTGATTGTACATCACCCAAGACTAAAATGTACTGAAGTGCTTATAAAGCTATTATATAAATATATATATTGTTTTGGGGTCATATTTTGATGTACACCTTCTGCGCAAGGTGAACTAAATGCTGTGAGGAACATTCTTCCCAGAAGGATTGGTCAAGTATTAACTTTTTTCTTTCTGCACTGCACTATTTTGTCTTTAATTATATAAAGTTGCTTAAAGTTGGTTATTTGGTTTATTAAATATTTTAAATATCAAACCACAAGATTAGTTGAACAATTTTCTATACTTTTTATGAGGATCATTCTGAATATTAATTAATACAGGCAGTCCCCGGGTTACATGGATCCGACTTACATCGGATCCCTACTTACAAACGGGGTGAGGCAACCGCGC
Organism: Pelodiscus sinensis; assembly: GCF_052426305.1. NCBI lineage: Eukaryota > Metazoa > Chordata > Testudines > Trionychidae > Pelodiscus > Pelodiscus sinensis. The sequence goes on from NC_143057.1 coordinate 67,603,499, forward strand.
ACTAGCTGCTTCCCCCCAGCAGACCAGCGAAGCTAGCGGCCCCTCCCCCCCCCCCAGCAGACCAGGGAGACGTGGAGCGACTTTT